>NC_088923.1:27282500-27492500 GCF_038396675.1 Hydra vulgaris
AAACGACGAGATCCACTACAAGTGCTGCGTTGACATCATTATCGGGAAAGTCTTCAAATAATACTTCAGTTTCCAATATTTCTATTCCTCCTATTCAGCAAGACCCGAGATTAAGGTTTCAGGGTTATAGCCTTTTGGCAAATTTATCTGAAGACTCGTGTAATTTGATAAACAAAATCCAAGATTTTGGTCAAAGAAACATTTTTCCGAAAAAGAAGTTTATTGTAAATTTAACTGAACGGGTATTTAAATTACTTTTTCTTAGATGTTATTAAGAACAATGTAGCGTATGATTTTTATATATTTTAGGAATATACTTCTTATCTTCATTTCACTACATGTGATACTCAAATAAATAAATCACAAAATGATGTTGAGTTTTTTGCATATAGTGTAATCAAAAGTTTACAGCTCGTATTGGTAGAACATCCAATATTAAGAAGCATCTACAAAGAAAACATCACGACGTTTTGGGTAAGTGGTTTGACTCATACGACACACTAAACAAATCAAATAAAAAGCGAAACGTGTTAGATGCCGATACTTTGAACGCTATCAAGTTCTTTATTACATCGAACTGCTCGATTAATGCATTTAATAATCCTTTTTTGAGGACACTAGTCAAAGTTCCACTTCTTGACTTCCACGATGGCAAAATTATCAAACATAATTAACGAAAAGTTAGACGATTCCCTGGTTGTCACTTTATTTAGTGATATATGGACATCTCCTAAAACGTTGGACTTTATTGCAGTTGGTGCAACATTAACGAACAGTGATTTAAAAAAAGAAATCATCATTATTGGTATGGAACAGATGACGGAACGTCACAATGCAGAAAATATTAAAAAGATTATAAATACCTTTACCTTCAATAAATCAAAAATAAATGATAATTTTTTAAAAGTTTTATAGCTTTAATTACTGTAAACACAATGAATTTATTGATTACTTAAATTATATTTATTTAACAGCTATTATATGTGATGAAGGGAACTCATTTGTAAGACTGTTTAAGCAATTATTTGAAAAGTCTCAAGAAGATAGAGTTGAAGAAACGAAAAGTGGCGATAGTGCATATGAAGATAATCCATTGCTGAACCAAGAGGTTGCCCTTTATATTGAAAAAGAAGAAAATGAGCAGCTAAAAATATGTAAAGATGAAGTCTTAAATATTGAAATTCGAACCTCTGATGAACTTCTTGAAGTGCTATTAACTGAATCAAGGAAGCTTTCTTTTACAAATGTTATTCAGTCAGCCAAAACAGCTGAGGAAGTAAACATCACTTATGACTTTAACGAAGATAACAAATACAATCTTCATAATGCTGAGCTAATTAAAGATCTTGAAATTGAATTGGGAACATCGAAACAACCGTGGTTTTCCTGCGCAGCTTATAAAACAAACATCGCTGTACGAATCGCTATTAAGAAACAAAAATATGTGTCGTTTACTTGCGACTAGTGATCGACCGAAACCGAAATTTGAGCCGAAACCGAAAGTACCGAAATTTCGGTTCAGTGAAGCCGTAGCCGAAAACGAAACCGAAATTTCGGCCGAAATTTGAAAATGAATGTCTAGAATCCCTGAACCTTTTATGATCACCGAGTTACAGCAAAAAAAACTATTTTACATATATCTAGCCAATCACCATGTAACATGGTTTGATAAAAACTCTAATATGTCAAGACATTTCAATAATTAAAGGTAATAACTGAAGTATTTTCTCTGCAAAATACATATTTTTTCATGTTTTCTGGCAAAAGTCTGTTTCTTTCATTTGAAAGAATTTCTCCAGCAGTTAAAAGCAACCTTTTAACTTCGGCAGATGTTGGTGGAGGTCTAAGGAATCTCTTTCCTACTTTTGCCAAACCAAACTTTGCTTTTAATGTTGTTTTCTAATATAAGTTTATGAAACTTTTTTTTATTATTATTTTGGTGCCCCTATAGATGAGCACCGCGGAAGAGCATTTAATCACAGAGCACCGCGGAAGTGCATTTAACCAGGAAGTTCACGCCTCCTTCATTACTGTGACGCATATCTTTGAAGCTCGTTTTGAACCTGGATCTCCTGCTTAAAAGGCAAGCGCTCTAACCACTGCGCCACGGTCGCATAAGAAACTTCAGACCTTCTTTAAAGTTTGAATCAATTTTTGAGATTTATAGGACTGCCGGTAGTTGTATTTGCTTTTTCAGTTAAGAAATTTTTTAGAGTAAACCACTTCTTAAATGTGATGAAAGTCCGCTATGTGATCGAAGTTTTGGATTGTGCGATCCACGAGATATTTTCAAATTGCATGTTCCGTATTTGAAATCACTAACTGTCACGGTAAAATGATTCCATAAACCAGTTTTTTATCGATTATTTTCCATTGTAAAATTTAGCACTGAGAAACTTTTGATGAAACTATTGGTTTAGGTTGTTTTACTTAAATGTTAATTCATTATAAGAATGATTTGGGAATAGTAACTTAAAACTGTTATGTAACGTGATTTCAATTAAAATTTTTACAATTGTTATAATTAAAAATTGATTTACTAACACACGATTACAATTAGGAAACTGTCATGATCCCACTCTATATTAAAACTTAAAAAAAATCTTTTAAAAGTTTCGGTTCATTTCGGTTGCGGTTTGAACCGAAATTTCGGCCGAAACAGGAAAAGTAAAAAAATTGCTGAAGCAGAAATTTCGGTTTCGGCCGAAGCCGAAAGTTTCCGTTCACTACTTGCGACGCTTTCAAAGTACGCAAGAAGCATAAATCAATCTATAAATAGCGTTCAATACCACATAAAAAATGAAGCTAAATTACAAACAAGTTGTGATGGAATTCGTTGGTCAGCTGCTTTCCTAATTTTACAGAGTTTTCAAAGTGCTTATAAAAGAAATGCATTCGATCCGTAAAATCAATGCCCAATCGAATTAGATAAGATTGAACTATACCTACAAATCCTTCTTCCCGCATACCAGTTCAACTTAATTGTACAAAAGAATCTTTCATCGATTGCTGATGTTTTGCCTGCATTGACTATTATGATTTCAAAATGGAGTAGAATGGAATTACAAGGTAATGGAAAAGAATTTGCTAACTTGTTAATTTCTTCTTTTAAATTAAAGCTTCAGTACTAACTTAACTCAGGAATTTATCAAGTAGCATCACTGTTTAATATCTCAAAGCTTAAATTATGGTTCTTTAGACCTGATTGTTAATTTATTGTTAAAAGTATTTAGTTATTAGGTTATATTATTTAATTAAGAAAAATAATAAGTTTTAAAATTTAGTTTAAAAAATAGTTCTTCAAAACCTAATTTATAAATTTAACTACTTTTATATATTAATTTATTATATTAAAGTTTGTATCACAACCCAAAATTGTTTAGGAGCAGTAGAAAAGCTACACGAAGTTCTGAAATTTTTTACGCCACGTAGTATTTATCAAAGTGCTTTAGAATCGCAACCAGGATGTGAGATTACACAAGCGAAAGAACGAATGTGTTCAAATGATCAGCAAACTGATTCGCTGAGCGGATTTATGCTAGATGATAACTATTGCCCAGAAGCTCGGCAGCCTAATTTACAACATTATTTACTTGAAATCGAAAAATAAAAACTTTACTTTTTTAAGCAAATCGAAGAGAAAGGAATTGCTGTATCTGTGTATCCTTCTTATGATTTTTGGTTCAAAAATTCTAAAATGCCAATGTAACGAAAGCTATTTGTCATCTTACTTAATACTCCATCATCAGCAGCTTTTATAGAGAGATATTTTAGTTCTTCTGGTTTTGTATGTGAAAAGAAAACGAGGCAACATGACTGCTGATCTGATTATCAGTCGCTCATTGCTGAAAGTAAACTTAAATCTTCTTGAAAGTTTAAATGATTTTTCGGATGACGATGACTCAAATAGTGAAATGTAAACTTATCATATAAAGAAAATATATTTTTTGAACTTGAAAAGCACAAACATAAAATGAATATATAATGCAATAGTTTCAATGTTAACATCAATTTTAATAACAACAACACGGTTTAAATAAAAAGTTATATTATATCTTTGAATTAAAAAGTAAAAGTATCTACTTAATAATTCGCGTTTTCTCAAAAAGACACATTTTTTTAAATAGATTAGGTAAGTCACGTTTGAGTCAAGTTTGCAAACCCATTTATACGCGTAAGTTGCGTTTGAGTTACGTTCGTAAACGCATCGTTTATATGCGTAAGTTGCGTATTAAATGCGTGCGTAAACGCAGTTATTTGCGTGAATTGCGTTTACGTAAGTAAACGCAATAAATTGCTTCAAATGCGTTTGAGTTTGCGTGTGAGTTTTTATTTCGGAACGCAAACGCAAAACGCAGTTTTTTTTTGCGTTCCAATGTATAGTTATATCTAATACAAAATATTGTAAAATATCGAAACCAAACGATATTTTATCGGAACATATCGAATCATATCGAAACTCAAAAAATATCGTTATACATTCTTTAGCGAAAAATTATGCGATACTGATATCGTGCATATCGAAACCCAAACGATATTTTATCGGAATCATATCGAAACATATCGGATCATAGCAATTCATATCGAAACCCATTATCGTAAAAAATATCGGTTAGTTTCGATATTTTGATAACGATACGCAGATGCTTACACATTTATGTTAGTGTATTTTACAAATAGAGTGCTCGATGTTCTTAAAGAACAGAGCAATAATAAATTAGTAATTAGATAAGTGAAGTAAAATTAGATGAGTGTTTTTTTACTAATTTATATATATATATATATATATATATATATATATATATATATATATATATATATATATATATATATATATATATATATATATCATTAGTTTTACTTAAAAACAATAATGATAATAAAAATAAAAATATCAATAATAATAAAATAGTAATAATAACAATAATAAAATAATTTATTGATTCAACTTTTTTTATATATCCAACTTGTAACTTATTTAATATAATTGCCTATTTAATATAATAAACTTATTTAAAATAAATGCAGTTCATTTAACAAATGGTATTGGTTAATATTAATTAAAAAAAGAAAGGCAGAAGAACTTTGACGAGACAAAGGGGTTGATGATTGGGTTCAACTACGCGCTTTAAATGTGAAACCTTCTTCAAAGGTTGAATTTATTCATAACCAATTAGATAATTTATCTTAGTCAAATTTATCTGAGGAAAATACAGATTTATTCAAAAGCTTATGTGAAATTTACAGTAGCGACAAAGATGCTAATAAAAGACATTTCTATTTTTAGTTGAGAAACAGATGGCACCATACATTCCTAATCTGCCTATACTCTACAAAACCAACTTGAATCTTCTTGTTTTACGTGCTAATGATGAGAGATATTTCAGTAGACTAAAGACTATCAAAAATTATTTGCGATCAACAATGACATAGTGTTCTCCTGCAACCCTCAGGCTAAATTTTGGTTTAGTCCAAATTTTTTTTGCTGGCTATTATTATTAGGTTTGAAAATTATGTTTTAGACTACTTTTAAAAGCAAAACTAACTGCTAAGTATAAAAATTCCTGGTTTATTGCTTTAAATATATTTGAAAAAAGTGACATCATTTACGCAACTTTTTTCATTAAGTATTTAAAGCAATATTTCCCAACATGGGGCGTAGGAAATTTTTAGGGGGCAATTCGATTGTTCAGGAGCAATGAAATAAAAAGGACTTTCTCAGTCTAAATTTAACCACATAGTCGAATCTCCAGGAAACGTCCATTATGAAGTGCATCATGCAAAATTTTTTCACTGGAATGCATTCGGAAAACTAAGATTTGCTTCGGCAAACTAGGATTTGGAAAACTAGGATTTTTCTTGTATCGTTCTGTCAATGTGCGTTTCCGTTAATTTGAAATAAAAGTAGAGCTATGCTTATAAAAACAGTGCTGTGCTTACTAGAAATAAAAGCAGTTGTTCGAATTTATCTTTGTTTTCAAATTTTTAATACATTTTATAAATAAATATAAATGATATTTAAATGTAATTGGTAAGTAAATATAATTGTAAATATATTTAATTAATTATTGAGAATTTAGATACCTCATAGAAAAAAAAAGAAATATGGAATGATTGTTACGAAAACAATTTCCTATGGACAATCATTTCAAACGCTAGTTCAGAATAACGATTAGCGATTGCAAAATAAGCAATTCCCTTTAAAGAATTGCACGAAAACTTATTGCGAAAGTGTTCCCTTGAGAGACTAATTCCGCACAGGAATTCTCATTTAAAGCCATAGCGTTAAACGTCATAAGAGTTGAACGTTAGCGTTAAACGTCATACCGTTAAACGTCAAACAAGTTGAGAAGACTACACACAGTTTATATGTAACTAGTTGCTTATAATTTAATATTCAAATATAGAAATAAATATAATACAAAAACCAACGTGGATTCTCTTTCAATAATAAATAAGAATACGAAACATTACAAAATATATATTTTGTATTTTTTAATTGATTTTACAATTCATTTTTCACCCATGAGTAATGCAAGCAAGAAAAAATTCGGCAGTACTCAGAAGAGTATTTAAAATTTGGTTTCATACCTGATGTCCATGATGCACGGTTACTTTTTTGTCTATTATGCCAACAATGCTTGAGCAATGAATCAATGAAACCAGGTCGTCTTGAAGCACATTTGAAAGCAAAACATAAAGATCAAATTAATTCGAATTTGAATTATTTTCAAATTTTAAAAAAAAATTATGAAAAAAGAGCAACTATAAAGTCTCTCTTTACTGCTCATAATCTTAATATTAATAGCACTCTTGAGACTAGCTATTAAATTTCATTACTCATCGCTAAATCTGGGAAAAATCATACAATAGTAGAGCAGTTAACCAAGCCTTCAATATCAACATTTGTTAAAACTGTTTTTGGAAAAGATGACCAAAACGTGAAAACCATGCCACTAAATAACAATACTGTCTGCAGAAGAATCGACGAAATGAGTAATGAGGTTGAAATACAACTTATCGAAATATTAAAAACAAGACTTTTTTCGATGCAAATGGACAAATCAACATTGAGAGACAGCGAAGCAGTATAACTTACATATGTCAGATACATTGGTAATAATGATTTTGCTGAAGAAATGTTATTTTGAAAATCATTAAAAAGCAGCACTAAAGATGTATATAGTACTCTAAAAAGTTACTTAAATACGAATAAAATACCGATTAAAAAATAACGTCCTGTTCTGCTGATAGTGCCCCTAATATGGTGGGCAAAAAAAATGGTTGCTTAAAACTGATGAAAGATGAAAATCCAGATATGCTTCTGTGCTATTCACAGGGAAAACTTGGTAGCTAAAAATCTTTCTCCTGTTCTAAATAAAATAATGAACTTGGTTGTAAAATGCATTAATTCTATCAAAGCAAGTGCAAAACAAGAGCGCATTTTTAAATTATTTTGTGAAGAAAACAACGAAGCCGTTTATTTTGTGAAGAAAACAACGAACAAATAAAACTCTTGTCAATGCAAAAGCGAAGATATTTGGCTTTATTACTATTTATATTTGATTATTTATTTGTCTATTAATATTTATATTTGAGCGTTTTGAAAAAGACGTTTACCAAAAACAACTTGAAAGTTTCATTGGCTTCAACCGCTATACTTAATATTGTCGAGGATCTAAAAAACTTATCACCTGATTTAAAAGGAAGATTTTCCGATTTGAAATAAATTGATTTTCCAACTTGGTTGATGCAGCCAATGTTAGTTAATTTATCTCATATTTCAAATATGCAGTACCAAGAAGAATTAGCAGAAATGCAGAATGACGAGTCAGTTAAAACTTTATTTAATATAAAAGGATCGATGGCATAGTTTTTTGATCGATGACATGGTTTTTTGATCGATGGCATGGTTTTTTGATCAATGGCATGGTTTTTTGAAGAGACCAAAATTAAATATCCTAGCACTACAGCAAGAAAACTATTGTTACTGTTTCCTTAATATTTACCTGGATGCGAATTTAGTGCCATAACTGATTTGTTACTTAAAAAAAGAAATTGTTTGGATATTACACAACTTAAATTTTCGAAAGTTTTTTGTTTACATTTGACGTAATATATATAAATTACATATTTTTTTCAAATACAAACAAGGCTTCTAAAAGAAGATCAAATGATCTTATCGTCAGAAGCCTTTTACAAAACAGAGTACATAAAGTATTATAAAAACGTCTTTTTACAATAAGAGAACGTAAAAAATTAACATAAAAATATTAAAATAGTACTTAGATAAATAGAAACAAATTGTCAACAAGTATAAAACAAAGATTGAACATACATTTCAAAATTATTATATATCATAAGACAAATTAAAAATATTCTAAGATATTTTCAATAGAGAGAATGAGATCTTTTAATTTAATTTTAAAAACAGAATAAGTTAGGGGTAAGCCGAAGTTAGGCAAAATAATTTTGTTCCAGAGATGAGCTGCACGATAAGTGATACAGAATTGATTGAACTTTGTTCGACAGAGTGGTTTATTTAAGTAGTTAATATTCCTCATGTTAAACTTGCTTAAAGGTTTCAAAATAAAAAGGTCTTTAAAAATTAAAGGAGATAAATCATACTTCCACATATAAACAAAAGATAAATTTTTATATACGTTTAGTTTATAAACATTGAGGATTTTCATTTGATTGAAAAATATTGAGGAATTTGAGAACCGATCCGCAAAATTAATTACACGGATCGCATGTTTCTGACGGCGATGGAGACATTGTAACTTGCTTTGATCAGTACTACCCCAGGCAATAATTCCATAACTTATATAACTATGAATAAAAGAATAATAAAGTTTAGTTAAATTATTTTTATCTAAATGAGTACGCGCCTTATATAGAATTCCAATACTTTTTGAAACTTTCGAGCAGACATAGTTAATATGATGTTTCCATGTGATGTTCTCGTCAATGAAAACCCCCAGGTATTTAGTTACAGAATCTCTTTTTATTTCATTATGGTCAATAAAAATTTTTGGTAAATTTTGGGGTAGAGAACATTTTTTGGAGAGCGGGTGGAAAAAAATCCATTTTGTTTTGTTTACATTTAATGTTAATTTGTTACTTTTAAACCATTTAGATATGTTTTGAAGTTTTTTGTTCATAACGGAGAATAGTAGGTAGATGTCACTGTTAGAAAGAAATAAGTTTATGTCATCAGCAAACATAATACTTAGAAGATTTGATGCTTTATGCAAGTCGTTGATATATATTAAGAACAAAAGAGGGCCTAAGATGGAACCTTGCGGAACACCACAGGAAACATTTAAAAACTGTGTATGATTAAGATCATTACAAGAAACAAATTGTTTTCTGTTGGATAAATAACTTTGAAACCATTTACTAACTCTTTCATTCATTCCGTAATAATTAAGTTTATTAAGTAAAATATCATGATCCACAGTATCAAATGCTTTTGAAAGATCGATAAAAATTCCTAATGTAAATTGAGATTTTTCAAAAGAATTGGAAATCTCACGTTGAACATGATTCTTTCTAGTATTTTTGAAAATATAGATAAGATAGAAATAGGCCGGTAATTACTAATGTCAGATTTGTCACCACCTTTAAATAGTGGAATAACTTTAGCAATTTTCAATTGATCAGGAAAGACTCCTTGTTCGATTGATGATTTAAAGACTTTAAAAAGAATATATTTTAATTGTTCATAGCAATCTATAATTATGTTACCATTGATTTCGTCCGGTCCAACTGCTTTATTTTTTTTTAGTGTTTTGAAGGCTTTTTCTACTAAGACAACTAAGAATGAAGCTAACAAAATTGGAACCCAATATAAAATCTCTTTGTAACCAGCATCAAGCACAAGGATCTCACTAAATTTCATTTATTGTAGATGTATTTTATTCTATTTACTTATATATTGTTTACTATATTTTGTTTTATTGAATTTTTTGATAAATAACTTCTTGTGATTTCTTCCAGCAGTATATCATTTATGCTACTTATGAAAAATTTAAAATATTAAAAATTATTCATATGTAACATGGGGAGACATTTTAAGTTTTTATGAGTTTTGGTGGGGCATGACACTAAAAGGTTGGGAAACTCTGATTTAAAGTAAATCATAGAAAAATTATTTTCATGATTAGTTTTACCGTAAACGGGAAATTAGGTTTTTAATTTGTGCTGTAAGATTTTTGCATTTGTTAGAAATAGTCAAGTTATCCATATTAAATTCAAAACCAGACAAATAAAATGTGAGAGATATTTTATCAGATCAGATGAAATTTTGCTTTTAATAAAATCTAATAAATGATTTTTTTTTAGTTTTAAAGTATTAAAAACTTTTTGGTAATTTTTTGTTTTGTCTAAAATTACCTATATTTTAAAGAAATTAATAGTAGTTTTAAAGTTCGGTGAGAAATGGCAGAATATTCAAACAAAATAAGTGCATGCTGATTGGAGATTTTTGGTAAAAAAACTGACAAAGTTTTAAAAATCACTCCTGGGATTGAAAAATTTAAATTACATATGCTTACATTTTATATAACTTGTAAAGTAAATTAAAAGGAATCTATATAAAATTAGTAAGTAAATTTACTTATATTCTACAATAACTTTAGGGTCTTGTACAACAGTACTGCAAAAAATTAAAGTCTAGAATTCAGACAAAGCTGAAACATAGCAGTGAGAAGGCGTATATACCCATGGGAAACTCAAAAAGGAAGACTATTTGAAAGGCATAATTGGCATAATTATTAGTTCTTTTTACAGGTTTTTTGCGTGAAAGTTTTTATTATTTAAAAACTAAGAAGGAAAAGTTTAAACCAGTCCTGGATTATGGGGACTACAACCCCATATCCCGTAGATTTAGCAGCTCCGAAATTTTTCAATAAGGTACTTTATTTTGTGATGGTTTTTTCGTCACTTTAGTAAGAATAAAGGCCACCTGCTCAAAAGTATCCCCAGAACCTGCAAGTCTTAATCTGGCACTGGTTTTAAGCACTACGGTGTTTTATGAGCGAGAAAAATTTAGAGCTATTTATGTAAATACCTTATCTGCGCTTAGTATCAGCGGCCTAACCACAGCAAGGCCAGTGTAAGCAACATTTATTGTCCCTCAAGCAAATAGGCCCAGGGCTGAGAGGTTTAGGAGCCTCAAAATGTATTTAAAGAGTTTTTTTTTTTTTTTTCTACTAAAGTTATTGTTCCAGAGAAACAGAAATTGGGCACCTGAATCAGTATGCCTACTGGCCAAAAATATTTTGCTACGCTATTGTGTAATATACATATTGCCGGAGCTGTGGCTAAGCAATAATTTATACGTAGGTTAAGAAATAAAACTTTTGGCGATTGGAGCCTGGAAGAAAACAACCCCAAAACATTTACTATCTTTACCCCAAATGGGGTAGGGCATCAAATTAGTAACTTTTATTTTTTATTTTCTTACACTAAATTTAAGTCGACAGGTTTTTAAAATCAAAATTGAAAGTTTATGATTATATAAAGTTTACACCTAAACCAAATGAGGTGGTTGTTTCAACATTTTCCTAAACATTCTAATGTGATATAAAGTAAGTACGTAGCTATTAATAATAGTATTAGTTAAAGATGCTGTTGATTAATTAATTTTAATAGATTTGGTGATAAAAGGAATCGCCGCATTTTCAAATTATGAAGCCATTTTACATCGCTTTTAACGTGGTATAATACCACGCAATACTTGTATTTAAATCAATTTAAAGTTGAATCTTGTATTTTGTTTAATTTATATTTTCATAGATAATATTTTTTTAAATCATTTTATTTATATGTTACAAAAATAAAATTATTCAAAATTTCTGTTATTTATACATAATTTCTTCTGTTTTAGTATTTTATAAAAAGATTCACATTTCTCTAAAATAACTTACTAAAACAGGAAAATTTGGTATTTCAGATACATATACATGGATGTGGCAGTGAAAAACCTCATACGTATGTTTATATATACACTAATATTTATTTAAACAAAATCTTTAAAAAACAGATTAATACAAATACATTTAATATTTTAGAAAACAATAAAACAGATAGAAATTGGACGAATTATTGAAGCTCCTGAACAAGGAGAATCACAGAAGCATTGGAAAACGTTTCAAACGACAAAACTCAACTATTAGTAGATTAGTGAAGAAATATTAGCACACTGGTATAGCTGAAAGGTCTGTTGGATCTGGGAGAAAGCCTAAAACATCAAAAAAGGAAGATTGCTATATTCTTGATGCCGTCAAAAAAGATCGTAAAATCACATGTTCTGAGATAAAACTAGAATTGAACCTTACTAATATCTCAAAATGGACAATATCTCGTCGAATAAAAGCATCAGGAGAGTTTTTTGCTGGAAAGCAAATAAAAAAACCTTTTGTTAGTGTAATCAATCGCAATAAAAGATTAAAGTGGTGCATTGAGCACAAAGATTGGACATGTGAGCAATGGGCTAAAGTTATTTGGAGCGATAAGTCTCCTTTTATGTTGCTTCATAATAATCAATCTCACTGCTGGAAATTAATTGGGAAAAAGTTCAACCTCCAAACATGCAAGACAACCATTAAACATGACAAAAAATTTAATGTTTTGGGTTGTTTTAGTGCACACAAGTTAGAAAGTTTTACCGGGTGGAGGGTACCATGGACCAGCATTTGTACAACAAAATCTTAGTTTATCAACTTGGACCAAGTATAGAACTTTTCCCTATTAATGACTACATTTTTCAACAAGATTACGATCCCAAACATACAGCACGGTTGAATAAAAGATATCTGGAATCAAAACAACGTTTCAATAAAACGTTTAAATTTTGTCGATTATCCGTTCAGAATGAAATCCAGATTAACGTTTATAACAAACGTCCATAAAACGTCTATATTCAAACGTATTTTAGATGTTTATTATAGGATTATTATACCTATATAAAGCGTTTAGATTTTGTCTAATTTACGTTTAAATCTAGTCTAATTAACATATATAAAACGTTTCGATTTAGTCTAAGTAAGCGTATATTAAACCTTTAGATCTTGTTCAATAGTTTCTTTGATTTAGTTAACGTTATTTCAATTTATTTAAGTTTTAAAACTAATATAAATTAAAATTAATTTTAACTTTTTAACTTTATATAAGCAATAAGAGCTATAGGTCTTGAAATTTATAATTAAGATATAGTTATAAAAGTAAAAGTAATGAAATTGATAAATAAGATATAGTTATAAAAGGTCTTAATTTTTATATATTTTTTACAACTATTATAATATGTTTATAAACTTTTATACTATACTACTTATACTATACTTTTATTTTATAAAACTATATAAAAAGTTATAAACTTTTATAAAACGTTTTCATATAGTGGGGATTTAGAGAAAAAATGTTTGTGCACTATACTTGTTTATGTTTCGATTTTTAATTTTTATTTAAGAAAAATTAAATGATCAAGCTTTTTGCAGTGGAAATTTTATAGTAACGATTTCTATCATAAATTTAATCTCATTAGCAAAAAATAAAAGTTTACATTAAGATTAAGTCAAAGATTACTAATAAAATTAGTAAACTTATGAACAAATATTTTGGATCACTGTTTTCTCTGGTTTATACATTATCAAAAATCTTTCTAGAATACCGTCCACCGCTTGTTCATTATGCACCTGAATTTGCAACGACATCTTCTACATTCGTATCCTGATCGTCTGATTTCGTAACCTGATTTGTAACCGCAATAAACTAGGGTAAAATAGTTAACATTTTAAATATACATTCATAAACCAAAATTGGAATTACACAGAACTACTTTACATATCAGGGGCGGATTTAGATATGTGGTGGCCCCTGAGCGGAATATACTGTGGGGGCCCCTTATAAATAAATAAGGAAATATATTTTTTACTTATTGAATAATATTTATTATTATGTTTAGTAGTAGTAACACTAGTAACAATTAACTAATATTTAATAATATAAAATTATAAAAACAATCAAATCGAGTATAACTAGTTATACTCGATATTATGATAATATTACTTAATATACTAGTTACTGTAACTAGTATATTAAGTAATATTATCATAATATTCAGTGTAAGTAATTAAATGAAAAATAATAAATAAAAATAATAAAAATAATAATGCCAAGTAATTAAAATTAAATGCCGGGAACATTTTTTAATTTTATTTGTACAAACTTATCAATAACTCGGGTGTTTCATAAAAATCTATTGGATTTAAACGGATATTTCTTTGCAGTTTACGGTGTTTCAAATAATCTGTTGTTTCCATTTCATCCGAAATTTCTACTCCTTGTTTTTCATATTGATCAAAGTTATCACGTTTAGTTTGATCAAAATTCTTTAAAGACTTAACAGCAGATATTGCAGTATTAGGGTCTAATGTCGCATCTTGCAGTAATTTATTAGTTTTATCTACACTTTCAAGGATATTACTCCAAAAAACCGTGTAAATTCCAGTTTCAAGTGTGCACAATTTGTTGTATAAACAATTTGCATCGCAACGCGTTTTTGTTGTTTGTTCAAAGTCATCAGCTATTTGAGTTAGAGTACTTTTAAATTGTTTATAGCCTAGTATAAGAGCTTTTGTTGCATCAGATTTACATGACCAGCGTGTAGTATTAACTCGTTGTGGTACATGGATACGGGTTTTGGAATTTTCTAAACTTAGAGCTTTAACCAGTAGTTCATAACGTTTTGTTGATGCCGTAAAAAATACATACAACTGCTCTAAAAAGTCAAAAATTTCAACAGCAGCAGTACAGCACTCGGCTGCTGCTTTTCCTACCAAATTTAGGGAATGTGTAGCACATGGAATCCAGGAAGCTAGTTTATTATTTTTTAGAATTTTTGATCGGAGACCATTATATTTCGCACTCATTGCAGAAGCATTATCATACGATTGGTCTCTACAATTTTTTATGTTTAAGTCATATTTATTTAAAATGTTTATTAAACCATCATACATATCTTGAGCTTTATGGCCTTGGTTTGGCATAAATACCAAAAATCTTTCCACTTGTGTATCTTTTTCAATATATCTAAAAACTAATGTTAATTGATCTATATGACCTTCATCAGGTGTTGAATCTAATGAAATTGAAAAACATTTAGATAATTTTATACGAGAAAAATTTCATTTAAAACATTATTTCCCATTATTTCTATTAATTCTGCACAGATAGTAGAAGATAAATAGTTAGTGTGCCCACTTCCACGATTTGCATGATTTTCAATATGCTGTTAAAGAAAATTATCATACTCAGCTAATAGCTCTAGAATTCCAAGATAGTTACCATTTTTAGACGAACCGACAATTTCATTTTTACCACGTAATGCTAAACCTCGTTTACATATAAATGTTATAATACTTACGAGTCTCTTGGAATCTTTGGAAGTTTCATGACTTATTATTCGATTATCTGCATGCTTCCAGTCACAGAAACCATCATGAGTAAATTGACTGCATGTTTTGGACATTAATTTACAAACAAAACAAAAAATGCTACCATTGAATGGTGAAAAACATAACCATGAACGGTTAATTATTTCTCCGTTAGTAGTTTTTCGCTCAAACAATGGTTTTTTACATTTACGAGTAAACTTCACATCAAACTGTTTATCTGGTTTTTGTATAAATAATTCTTCATTACAATTTTGTAAATTTGAACTTCCTACTTTTGCCCAATAATCTATTAATCCTGTCATATTTTCAGGCCACAATCCTATATCTAAATTTAAGCTTTCATTTGTTTCTTCAACAATATTTTGAGGTGACCATCATTTTGAGGTGAAGAGTTTTCGGCGTTAGTTACTAGTTGAGGCGGTAGAGCAATTTGATATGACTGAAATAAAAAAAATATTTAAAATAATGGAAATTAAACTGATAAGACTTTTTTAAATTTGTATTTATAATATTAATGCGTTTGATTCTCAATTTTTATTATTATTATTTTTTAATTAATATATACCTAAGTGGCAAATATACGTATAATTTTTTTCGATTTTAAACAATTTTAATTAGGAAAGGTAAATTTGAAGAGATAAGTATAGTATAGTATGTATACATAAAAAAAATATTAATTGTAATATTTATTATTTAAACTACCTAACCTGCATATATTTTATTATTACATGCTATTAAATATAAAAAATTAAAAAATATATATACTATTAAAAGTAATATTTATTCTTTGTATAGTAATTGTAAAACTTTGAACCTCAGAAGAAGAAGAAGTTGTGTTGTGCTGTGTTATGAAAAACTCTGTCATTCGCCTAGTTTTTGAAATTATTTCCGTATTTTTTTTTATCTTTTTCTTTTGCTTATTTTTGTTTATCTGCACCACTCATATAAACTTGCTTTAATTTATGACGATCTTCTTCCATTTTTAAATTTTAACACTATTCACTGGTTAACTTATCATTTAAGAAACAAATAAAGTCTGTAACTATTGTCTATTGTGTATGCAACTGTTGTTAACTGACGTCTGACATGCAATAAGTGCAACGAACAAATAACGATAATTTATCTACAGACAGATAGTCTGTAATGTGTATTTTATATTTCCGAAAACCCACATGTGTATATTTAGAATCACATTTACTAATATTATTACAATCAACGGTGCACACCGATCGCGGACGGCATAAACTATCTTATCTTGATTTTTAGAGACCATTCATTGTCAATAAACGTAAATACATCTATTATTAGTTAGTAAAATAAAAATTTTCAAATGTCCAAAAAAAGTTCAATATTATTTAACTAAATATGCGTAAAAATAAATAAAACATTTTTTCTGTATTCTAATTTAAATATCATAAAATTGTGGGGGTCCCGAATTTGTGGGGGCCCCTGGGCTGCAGCCCACTCTGCCCTTTCCTAAATCCGGCCCTGTTACATATAGAGGATTTTCTGAATGGAAGTTTCCAAAATTTCCTGTACCATCCATGTTTATTTTTGACATTAAAAAATTAGTAACGTCGCGACATAAAAGTGGTTTTTACCAGCTCTGTTCCACCAATTTTTTTAGCAAATGTAACTAAATTATGCTCAAATGCATCTAAAATAAAAATAATAAATATTTAGTTATGAAACCTCTTGATTATTGCAAAGATGAATACTTACTGTTACACAATCATACTAGCGTTTACAAAATGAATTTAAACTGTTTATTAAACTTACGAAAAAAGTTCTTGCAGGAGGACTTTCATAACGAGAGACCAGCAACATAGGCGCAGAAAGGATTTTTTGGTGTTCGAGATAGGTAACTTCCAGACATGGAGCAAACTCCAAACATTAATATGTTTATACTTATGTCAAATAATGAGGGTTTGCAAAAAATTGCGATGATTGGAGGCTGGAACAAAAAAGCCCCAAAATTTTTACCCCCCCCCCCCTACCCCAAATGTGAGAGCAACAAGTTGATAAAGTATTTTTTGTACTATTCTTAACTAGACTTATATTCATCGATAAATTTAAAGTTTCATAGTATTATCTATTAGCGTTTGAAAATTACTACCATATAAAATTTACAACCCCCTCAAATTGAGGGGGGTTTAAACTTTATATGGTCATAATTTTTGAACGCTAAAAATTTTAAAATGAAATCTAAAATTTATTGATGAATATGAGTCTAGTTAAGAATAGTACAAAAAATACTTCATCGACTTGTTGCTCTCACGTTTGGGGCAGTGGGGGGGGGGGGAATTTTATGGCTTTTTTGTTCCCAGCCTCCAATCATCGCAATTTTTTGCAAACCCTCATTATTTGACATAAGTATAAACATATAAATGTTTGGAGTTTGCTCCATGTCTGGAAGTTACCTATCTTGAACACCAAAAAATTCTTTCTACGCCTATGACCAGCAACTCATATTTTTTAGCTGTGTCAATGTCGCCATCAAAAATCTCTAAAGCATCAGAGTCCATTGATTGATTTGTTGGAATTTAGGAAGGTAGATTGTCGAGATAAATACTTTTTAACTTCCATGAATTAAAATGGCGCACCCGACACTCGTTTATAATATATTTATCAGTTGTTTTGCTTTCAGTTGTTGTAAGGAAGTGAATCTTGAAAACGCATTTAAGTCTAATTTAATTATTTAGCCAATAAAAAATAAATTTTAATAAGTTTTTTATTTCCTTTTAATTATGCCTATTTATGCTAAACCTATAAATGTTTACGTTTAATTAAGGTCGATTAAAGGTTTACAATATTGACTAACGTAAGTCGATATTCTAAATGTTAGATCGACGTTTAGTAAATGTAAATATAAAAAAGTTTGAAATATACATTTCAAATCAAGCGTCGATTTTTAGTCAATAATAGGTCGCTAAACGTTTTATCTATTTTTCGACCGATTTTGACTAAATATTGACCAATTCTGAACCAATCTGTGTTTACTGGGATATTAAATAAAAAACTGTAAGATCGTCGGGAAACAAATACAGATAAACTGTTCCAAATTCTTCTTGCTGGTTTGAATGCTTAACCAAATGACTTATTTAAAAGACTTGTAGATAGTATGCTTTCTAGATGCGTAGAAGTCATAAGAAACAAAGGATGACCAATTAAGTACTAATACAGCTAAAACTTGAAAAATACTTTACAAATCCTTATTTCTTTTCATTACATGTAATGCACAATAATATTGTATACATTTCTTTAAAAATTGTCCTGAATTACTGTTATTATATGAGTTTAAGACATTTTTTAATGTTTTTTTTTTGTCAAAAAATTGATTTTGGCTTTTTTTTTGCACCCCACTGTATATTAATTTTTTAGATATATTCCCAAAAAATACAAAACTATAATTGTCAACTTAAATAAGTTTATTAAACTCAAACTTCAGAAAAACACATGATCATCAATTTTTAATGACAAGTTTTTAATTACTTTTTTTATGTACGGATATTTAGGGGCTTGGAAATAAGACTATTTTTGTCTTCTTCTTTTCTCCGCCTTTCGTATATTTCACGAAAGAAAATTAATATTTGTAACGGCAAATAACAGAAAAAGAAAAAATTATAAAAGTTAAAAATCCATCACTACATTAAAGAATGTCTTTATGTAATAAAAAAAAAAAAAAATCAATGACGAAATTATATTTGATAAAAAAATTAATTTGATAATTATCAAATCCCCTTTTCAATCCCCTAAATAATTGGGGAGGTTGCTAAAAATTTATATGATCATAGTTTTTAAACACTAAGAGATTATTGCATGACATTAGAGACTTTTTAATGAACTTAAATTTAGTTTAAAATGTTAAAAAAATGTCTTTATAAATGTTATAAACTCATCACTCTCACACTAATGGCATAAAAGGCAAGCCAACATTTTAAGGATTTATTGTTAACAGACTCCGATTATCGCAATACTTTTGAAAAGCTTTACATAAACATGATTACATAAATGTTTGGATTTGCTCCATGTCGTTACATAAAGTTAAATTCTCAAACAAAAACATATGTGATTGGAATCTGGTTGTTTAAATATTGTGATTTGCACTTTTGTTAACTTTTTTACTTTAAATTTTTGAAAATTTAAAGGTAAAAAAAGTAACAAAAGTTTACTGAAAAAAAAGAACTTTATGTTATTTAATCTGTATGATAAAATAACATCAAGACACTTTTCTTCACAATCGACCATATAATTTTAAACTTGAAAGTGTGCTTTTTTAAACCATCCTACTAAATACGCTAAATTAAATAAATTAAAATAAGCGGTTGTTGTGGTTATAAAAAGTTATAATTTTTTTTTAAGTTAATTACTTTTACATTTTTAGTTTTTTAACTTTAATTTTCTTTTTTTAATTAATCTTTGTGCTAACTCAAATGCATATATAAAATTGGGGTAAGGGGTATCCCCCACCCCAAAGTTATATATGAATTTGAGTAAGCACATTTGTACATTTAGCTGGCAAGTTGAATAAGAGAAGCAAAAACCACAGCATAAGTACAAATATGCCCGGCTCCGTTGCGGTAAATTTTTATTAGAGTCACTAACTTATTTCCAGTGCTGGGAGTATTTTAAATACCAAGTATTTAAAATACTATTTTTAATACTTTCACTGTATTTGTACTTGTATTTTAAATACTTTTGTTGGAATTATTTAGTACTTGTACTTAAAATACTTTTTATTAGTATTTTGTATTTTATACTCATTGAAAATACTTATTGAAAATACTTATAATTCAAATACTGCTTAAAGCATTTACAATGCACATTTATTCTGAAGAGTCACTTAGCTTTGATTTATTTCTTGTTTTATTTATCTACCTTAGTTTCATTAGGGTAATTATTAAATTATATCGCGGGAGTTATTTTAAATTGATTATTAACTAGTAATTATATAATGTTGCAGTATAAATTAATATTCATCAAAATTTACAATACTTACTCAGTTTCAACAAAGTAAAAACTTTTAAAGAGTTTTATGTTTACTGTATAGAACTTGCATAAGAATCGGTTTGGAGACTATAAGTTACACAAGGTAGATGTTCAGAAGAAGCGTAAACTATGCAAAGCTTGTGTAGAAAGAACGGATTATCTGCTATAAAGAAGTTCAAACAAACTACTTACCATGAAGCAGTATCAGAATTATCAGCACGACGTCGTATTATATCGCAAGAAGAACCTGACAACTTAATTGTGGATTACATTGCTGAAGAGATGCGTACTTTGGCTACCGTCAAAAAACCAGCTTTTCGTCGACTGCTTCGTGGATTCAATCCTACGAAAGCATCATGTGTCTTAACAAACGTTTAAATTCAAAGCTTTCTAAGATGCATGAAAAAATGAGAACCAAACTGAAAAAAGCATCATTTGTTTGCACAACTGCTGATATATGGTCAGTGAATAGAAAAAGTTATCTTGGCATGACTGCACACATTATTGAAATGCCTCTAAATGAATCTAGTTCAGTTTCACAAGCATCAGTATTTCCCTTGCTTGCCGTCGATTTTATGGTAGTCACACATATGACATAATTGCTGCTTTGCCATCTTAAGAAACATGTATCAGCCACTCACTGAATCTGTTGGCAACTAATGATGCTAACAAAGCATGTGAAACAGATAGTGTGTTTAAGCGCATTTACCGTGCAGCTCTTGCAAAATGCACTTCAATATGGAATGCAACTCGAGAAAGTAATAAAG
This sequence comes from Hydra vulgaris, assembly GCF_038396675.1. NCBI lineage: Eukaryota > Metazoa > Cnidaria > Hydrozoa > Anthoathecata > Hydridae > Hydra > Hydra vulgaris. The sequence continues at coordinate 27,303,718 of NC_088923.1, forward strand.
CATCAGATGCTGTGTCAAATATTACAGACAAAGCAATACTCTGTCCCGTGCCAACACGTTGGAATTCTCAGTACGATGCTATCAAGCGATTACTTGAATTATGTGACAAACTTAATGATATATGTAATGCATTGAGAAATTTAAAAAGCAATAAATAGAAAGCCTGCAAGAATATGTCATGGTAATGAAACCTGTTGCTACAACATTGCATACTTTACAAGGAGGTAATGTGTATTATGGTCATGTGTTTCCACATTTGCATAGCTTACAAGTGAAATTGGAAGCGTTTCAAAATTGCCAGTTAAAATATGCTAAATTATTTGCTGCAACAATGTTAGCACAAATGAAAACTCGTTTTGAAAAGAAGTTGGGATTTGATGTAATGCCATTCTAACTTTTGAAGTATTTGTATTTGTATTTGTATTTAAAATACTTTTATAAAGTATTTTACCCAGCACTGCTTATTTCTTCCCGAAAAATATTATTGCTAAAACATATAAATCAAAAAAATATTTTCAAAGCTTTTTTGCAAAAAATCTTTCTTTCTAAAAAGTTATAAATCCCAACTTTAAAGAAAAACAAAATATTAGAGGAAAAAAATAAGGGTACGACCCTCTTGCCCAGGAAACAAATTTAACATGCATGTTCATCGGGACTTCACAAATGATGTCAAGATAAAATAAAATCAAAGTAAAGTCTGAAAGTTATTAAGGTGCACACAACCTATAGCAGAAGATTGAACAGCTTTCCTTACCATCTTTTTTTCAAATAAATTATATATGATAAAACGCAATAAAGGATTATATCTGATAAACAATTCTTTAATCATATAAATTATATCAGATAGTTTAAATGACTTATAATTTTTTGAAAACTGTTTTAGCAGTCGATGTCCTTGCGGAGACCAAAAATGTTATATTGTGTCATATTACCATAACAAAATTCTTGATTGAAAAGGTAAATACAAAGAAAAAAAACTGGAGAAAAAGAGCGCTCTAACAAACAGTGACTTAGTCAAGGTTTACACATGCATGAATTACCCATAGCTTAGAAGTTATGTCCCCTTTCCCCTTTTCTCCCTCGACAAAGTTTCATTATGGCTACTAACCTATTTCTACTAAACAAAAAAAAGAAATAAAAAATCAATGATTATTTAGCCGCCCTTATTAGTACTCATGCGACAGAGAGCTCGTCTCTACACTTCAGGTATACGCGCGCGTTGGCTATATTTGCCCCTAATTATAATAGAATTACCCTTTACAATATACGTGAAAAAAAATCTTTCCCGATGCCCTCCACAAATATTGCCCACATTCATCAGAGTATTACCTGATGTTTTACCCAGAAGTGCCCTCAAACAGGCAATGGATTTGAATACGCTACCTATCTCAAAATTTATGTTAAATCAACATGAAATGACTGTTCTTTGAGAAAGTAAATAATATAACTTACATTTTACTTACTTACAAAGTAAAGTATAAAATTTCAAAGAAAAAAATTACTTTTATTTATAAATGTAAATAACAATTTTTTTCAAATTACTTTTATGTAAGCTGTTTTTGCTAATTAGTTACTTTCACACGTAAAAGTAATTTGTTGTTAGGATGTAGTTTTATTTTACTCACGTGTTATGTCTTTTAAATATTATAATTACGTAAGTTTACTTCATTAATAGTTTTTTTTTACATTTAAAAAGTAAATTACATTTCGATGTAAATATTTTATATAATTGTAACCAAAATTACTTTTCAAAGTAAATTACTTTCCACGACATACCATTAAAAGTAAGTTACATTTACAAGTAAAAGTGAAAATGCAAATAACTTTTACTTGTAAAAGTAAATTACTTTTTCAAGTAACAGTAACTCATTTAAAATACTTAACTTAAGGAATTAAGTTTTACACGTTATATAAATTATGTAAAAAAAACAAATTACTTTTAAATGTAAGTAAATTATATATTTTTATAGGAGTTATGTAAAGAAATTTATGCGTATAAGTAATTCGCGTTTTTACATCAAAATAAGTAAAAGTGCCATCCCTAATCAACAAAACTGACACATTCTGTAAAAAGCAAATCTTGGAAGAATTAAATAAGTATTCCATAAATATTGATTCAAATTTTGCTAATAAAATATTTCCTTCATTTAATTTATTCAAAAACTACCTAAAACAATGTATGATAATGAATTTAGCTATAAAGGACTTGAAAAAGCTTTTCATCTTTTTTTAAAACAAGGCACAAGGCTTTGATGAAATATCTAGTGCTATCGTTATTGCGGACAAAAGTAATCTAAAGCTCTCAATAATCTCTTGGATATTTCTTGTTAAAAAACTCCTATTAAATTTGCCAAAGTAACTCCTATATAAGAACATTAAAGACCAAGTTCGTTACGTTTAAGTTTCTTAAAAAAAAATATTTTCTAACTCGAGAAACGCAGTGCAACGACGCAGCGCAGTACTTTTATTAAGCTTCGGCGTCCCGGTTCAAAAAAATGACCTTACGTGACGTTACGTGACAGCAACTTTTGTCCCGATTGAACCAAGACGTTACCGCACTTTTAAAAAAATTATCCCGATTGAAACGTTACGTTCCGGGAATAACGCAACGTTCCGATTAAATAACCGCACTAGAAAATTTGGTGCGGTTATATACTATAAGACGAACCAAGAATAACGTGACAAACCGTGACGTTTCGGGACTTAATGTGATTCTCGTTTTATAACTTATCATGAATAACGTGACAAACCGTGACGTTCCGGGACAAACCGTTTCTTCTTGGTTTTTTACATTTTTAAGCGCCTTTTATGACTTAAAGTCACTATTCAGAGCTTTTAAAGGTTAATAGGTTTAAAAAAATTTTATTTTAAAAATTTATAAAATAAATTTTTTGGAAAAGTGTGGTAACGTAACGGAACATCACGTTATGTCACGGTATTAAACAAAAAAAAACAGGTGCGGTTTGATCTTGGTTGGTGCGGTTTCCCAATCGGGAAATGAACCGGGACGTGCGGTTTCAACCGTTACCGCACCAACCTCGTCCCGATTGAACCAAGATGTTACCGCACTTTAAAAAATTTTGTCCCAATTTATTTTTACCGGCATATTCCTATCGGGAAACTTTATATAGAGCTTTATGAAAATATTGTGATTGCGTATTGTCATCTTCATCTTCTTTGAATCTTTGCCAAGGGCTCAAATTTCTTTACTTTATAAAGATCATCGTAAAAAAAAGTTTTTGTTTATATTTTATAAAGATTTCTTAGATGAGTGTAAGGATGTTCAAGTTGGTTCAATTAAATTTTTTTGAAAATTTTTCATTTTTGAAAATCCTTTCAACAATAGGAAAAAAAAAAGTTGATTCTTATACCTCTGCAGAATGAGTTTAACTTGTTACAACTGCTTGTTTTTCAAGTGATAGAATGTTACAAATGTTATTTTTTTTGCGTCATCGCAAGAAGGCTTAGTTAATGTGTACGGTACCTTCTTTTATTTTTTGAAAAAATGCTAACATATTGGTTGGAACTAAACAGAATTATTTATATCTCGGTTTATATGACTTTAATTACACAAAAAGGATTCGCGAACTCTAATATTAGATAACTACGCAATACCTAAAGTATTTCCTTTGGTGGTGATGTTATTCTACTTATTTTTGCTCTCACAAAATGTAACCTCTGGAGATTTTACTGATGAAAATACTAAGTACATTTTGTTATTACAAAAAACTCAACGAAATGGTTGAGACCTAATCATAAGTGTGTTGTAGCAGATTACAACGTTTAGTGTATTATATCTGGAAGTGGCTACGATGAATGTGCTATGAAGAAACGAGTTTAGAAAAGTATTTATTTAGATAGTTCAGTATTTACAAATGCTGATTTTACAGCTAAATTTACTATATGAACATTGTCATTTAGGACACTGTTCTATAACAAAGGTCTAAGCTTATTTTTAAAGATTCTGACTTACAAAAGTACGACCTTTGTTGCTGTTCTTACTCCAGTCACTTCTGCTGCTCCTGGTAATGTTTCGGTTTTGCTGGTTACACTGTTATTGCCACTGAACTGTCATGTGACATATTTACGACTTTCGCTATTCCTTTACCATGTTTTGCAGTTTCGTCACGCTATTCGATAGCTATCCAAAACAGGCTAACTTATATCTAAACACAAAAGAAACCATGCAATTCTAAATTCTTCACTGTATGAAAAAAAAGTATCCACAACAAAAGAAGTTTATCAAATAATCAAATGAAGTCCTAGCGTGGCTCTATTTTAAGGAGCCTTACTCCAGCAGCACAGAGTATTATGCATTACATTCCACAAGTCGTTCTCAGATATTGGTATTGCGTAAAATATGTACTAGCAGCGATTATTATGTTTTTGTTTTTTTGAGTTCTTCCTTTAACTTCATTGTATATATTGCTTTTGGGCAGTTTCAAAACTGTATTTTGAAGATGTCGAGTTTGGTTGACACTGAGGGTAACGCTGTTAATTTTGTACTGATCAATAAGGTCTTCTTATTGTAAGGTTTAGTCTTGATAGTCTCTAACTTTAGGGTGATGATGTTGAACTTCCTCGAGTTTGGTTTATCTTCAACTAGATATAGTGGCTATATTAGCTTGTGTTGCTCTAAGTGTGGGCAAACGTATCAAATAATTGTACGATGTATTTATTAAAAGTACAATGTATTTATAAAAAGAATAATAATAAACTCATAAGAATAAAATTGTGATTAAGTAGTATTGTTTATCTTCCGGCTTCCGGCTAATTGCCAGATACCTGAAAAGACGTTAGAATGTGCAATTATGCAACTAATCAGTTATAACTAATTAATGCATTTAAACTACAACAAGTAACTGATACTAACATTTTTGTCAAGTAAGTTATTCTCTTATTTTCTCGTCAAAAAGCTCTGCTTTTTCTTTAGACAGCGATAGGCCTCTGACAAGATTCTTCACAATGTTTTTCTTGTCTAAGTGCTGAATCTATGACTGGGTAAACAATATTGCGTTTGTTCTCTGTACAAAATTATGTTCAGATGAGATTACAAAAATATCACTATTGATATGATCACCATGATCGGTTGAAATTTGGACAACTTTAAATTGAGTTTTTCTCAAAAACCACTTAATCAATTGTAATGATTTTTTTTATAATGATGTTTTCATAATTATTTTTTCTGTAAGTAGGTTTAATTTTGTTTACTTCTCACAAGTTTTTGCAATGTCAAGTAAAGAGTCTAAAAATCGAATTTTTTTTTGAAACTTTACATAGAAAATCCATCATTCTCATATTCCATGATTTCAAAAGCATGTAAAGTTCCAAAATCAACTGTTGGAATTGTTATAAAACATTATAAGGAAAACAAAACTGTAAAAAGAAAATAAAAGTGTTGGAAAATCTAGATTTATTTCCGTAAAGAAGGCAAAATCGATAGTCGACATAATTCATTATAATCTGACTCAGTCTCAATAAGAATTACCTATGAAGTTTAATTGAAGTTTAAAACTTTCGTTCAAAGAGTGTTCAAAAAGAAAAATCGAAAAGTATGTTACAAGAAAAATGTACCTTAAAGGTTGTTTAATGGAGAAATAAAAAACAATTGGACAAGCCTAAAATTTGCTTAAATTAATTACGAGATTCAGGCATTTTTGAACACGATGAAACTTACTGTAAAAAAGATCACTCGATGCTTCCTGGTAATCAATGCTATTATTATTCAAAAGTTATAAACCTTCTGACAAATTTAAGTACATTTAAATTGAAAAATTCGCTCTCAAGTCTTAAGGAGAGCGCGGCGTTGAACTAATTAAAATTGAAGTTTTCACAGCGTTCTCCTACGGAAAAAAGAGGAGAATGGGAACCCTACACACACACACACACACACACACACACACACACACACACACACACACACACACACACACACACACACACACACCATCTTTTGTTTGTCCAACACGTCGCAGGAATTTATACTGTTGTAATGAAAACAATGATGTTAAATTGCCATTTTTTTGTTCTGCCTTTTGTTTCTTTTTTGTTTCGGACTGACTGCTCCAGTCATGAATATAGCATTTGCTATTTTTGTTCAATTAAGGAACCGTCGTTAAAGCAGAAAGTAAATTATTTTGACTGTTGCAGCAGTTAAAATAAAAAAAAGCAACCATTAAAGTGGATTTACGAGATTTAGCTATTTGTTTAGAGCATTTAATTTATTTATAGATCTTTATTTACGAGCTATTTAAATGTTTAGTCTACTGCTTCACAATCATCAGGGGACAAGTGACGGGGACAAGTGACGGGGACAAGTGACATCAATTTGTTTTTGAAGATTCAAATAGCAAAGGTTTTAAACGGTTTGTGGAACCGTTCAACAATTTTTGTTAGAAATGAAACCTTAGTAAAATAATGAACACAAACAATGTCATTTTAACAATACCATTTGCGGATTCAAATGGTATTGAGGATCAGTCTTCTATTCAAAAAGTATTGGCTGGTTCATTACGTGTGACTTGAAAGTGTTAAGTTTCATTATTGGTTTAATGTCTGGATATAATAAATACCTTTGCTTTTATCAGTTGGATTTTAAATTTAGTCATACATGGCTTGCTTGTATTAATTTTTAAAACAAAAAAATATGTTATTGTGATGATCTTTAGTTTTTTGTATTCAATCCACAAATCCATCAACGATGTATCCAATCCACCAAGGATGTATTTGTAAAGAATAGCAGAATAGTATAATGAGTTTTTCAAAAATTAGAACAGGAACATGCTTTTTCAGAACAGATTTTTAGTAGGTGTTAATTTCTGTTACACATGAAACTTGGCTAATGACTGTTTGAAGATATTTCCATGTACTTTAAACAATAGTGGAGTTTAAATGTGCTATACCTTGTACATAGGATTTAATTATGTCATCGGTTTCTTATTTTATTAAAACTAGAGTAGAGCAGGGCATAAAGGGACACTTAACAAACAAATGCTAATTGCGGATAAACTTAATTGCGGATCATAGTTAGCAATGCTTTTTATAAACTTCCTCAAATTTATTGATATAAGAAAACAAAAAAACAAAAGAAAAAGTTCTAAAATGAGTTACGGCAATCAAAGTAACGAAACTCTAGAAAATTTTTACATTGTGCAAGTGGGTGGGGCAAAACGGGACAGTTAAAAAGCAGCAGTTGTTCGTTAATTTTAAAGTTGATAAAAAATTAAGGCTAAAAAAAATTTAAACAAGTTCAGATATTGAACTCTCAAAAAAGTAACATATCCGTATAAACTACACGTCCTTACACCCATACACCACAAAAAAGAAATAATAATTAAAACAAAAAACTTTTGTGTTTTATTATAAAATACTCTAAAATACTTGAACAAAAAAACTTAAGAAATTGTTTTAAAATTTAAGTAGGTCAAAACTAATATATATTATTAAAAACTACTTTAAAACTTATAACTAAACAAAAAATAATATGGATCACATAAAATTAAACAAAAAATAATATGGATCACATAAAATACACAAAAAAGATCCTGAAACTGTTTAGCAGCATTTTAGAATAGCTGGCTTATAAGCAATATTCCAAAGTAGAACAAATTTAATATGTCATATGTTTCAGGAGTTTTTCTAGTTCTAAGTTCCTTTTTACTCACAGCTAAAACTGTATTTTATTTCATATATATATATATATGTATATATAGATAGATATATACTTTATATATATACTTTATATAGAATAACGAGTTATATCAAGAAATGAGATAATAATCTCAACTCTTTCTAAGTTAATTTTCTTTACCAGTTTTACTAATTTAACATTAATCTTGATAACTTCATCATTCATCAAGTTTTTATCATTACCATTAGTGATAACCATTCACAATCTTCGTCATTCTTCAAATTTTTATTAACATCATAATTAATCTTCACGATTCATCATCATTACTCATCATGTTTTCATAATCATTATAAATTTTTGATATTAATTAATTTAAACCACTTTTTTGATATCATTTTATTAACATCAATGTTTTCAAAAAGATTATAAAACCTTTTTTATAAAACATTTTTTATTTAAATAATTTTTCATAATATATAATCGAACTTGTTAACTTTTAACTTTTCAGATAAATTAATATTCAAAAAAAATCATTAATTTTTTTTACGAACGCTACATATCCTATAAGTGTGTCTTCGCTTGTCTTTTTACGAACGCAATATATCCTATAAGCAGTGTCTTTACTCGTCATTGTTATCAATGTCTAATTAAACTAAAAAAACTTTTTTCAAAAATGGAGACGTTATATTTATAATGAATTCGTCAATTCATTCATTACCTAGTAATGATTGAATCAACGCATTAAACTTTAATGCAAGAGAATTGATTTTAAAAGTATTGAATAAAGAATTTACAACATATTGCTTGAATAAATAGGAAGTAAATTATTGTGCAAAAGCAAGGACCATAACTTTTTTTTTTTGCGTTTAAAATGTTTTATTATTGTATAAACAAAAGTTTGCAAGTTTCTAAGAAATATTACTTTTTAAGAGATAAAGACGCAGATATGATACACAAATGATAATTGAAAAGATGGCAACAAACGGATCCATTTTAGCGAACGGACGACGCTCATCATCTCCAGATCGTCGAGTAACATTTGGCAATATTGAACGCTACGATATCTTGATGTCAAATGGAATACGCCAAGATACAGAGAACACAATTTCTTCTGGAATTACAAAATTAGATAATCAAATACAACAAGCTGTTAAACTTGGTTTTAAGTACTCCTTAGGTACGTTAAACAAAGTTTTCTTCTTTGTCTCTTTTTTTTCTTTTTTTCCTTTTTTCTTTTAAATAAAGTAATGATTTAAAAACTTAAAATGTCGTACATAAAATTTTTTTATTTAAAACTTAACACATCGCTTTAAATAATAATGTGTTAAAGAAAACAGTTTTTTAATAAATAAGGATATATATTTAAAAATTAGCAATACTAAGCGTCAATAAGATATCAAATAACTGTAATACTATATTAATTGTGTACTAAAGTTTTTTATAAATTTAAAAAAAACGTGATGGTCGACACACCTTTTACTTTTTTTTTCTTTTACATTCGTTTTACATTTACTAGCTTCGTCATCTGACTGGTTTTGCCATTAACGTTATCTGACTGGTTTCATACATTTTGCCAGGTTTATTATTCAATCGATTAGTCTTCATCTCTTGAAATATGAAAAGTACTTTTAAACAAACAATTCTTCTCAAAATAAACAGTTTCAAAACTCTATTTACAAAAAAAATTCCACCAGGGATCACTGTAATAAAACTTTTTTACCGGCGTAAAATGCTAGCGGCGTAAACGATTTTTGTCAATGAAATAAAATATGTGCTTTTTACGTGCAAATTAAAGTTTCATTTCTCTATAAACGAAATTGTTTAATTTGTTAACAAAAGTTGCTAAATAATTTAATACCAAAAGTTGCTATAAAATTCATGGAAAACTGAAATATATCACAAAGAATATAAAACAGATAAGTTAAATGAATTAAGTGGTAAAATTGTGGTAAAAGCAACAAGTCATTTTAATTCCAATAAAAAAATCAAATAAACTTGTAGTCAAGGCGAGTAATCTTTTCACTAAAGATGAATTTGTTAAAAACTGTCAAATTGAAATTGCAAAGATTCTTTGCGTAAAAATGCTTTTTTTAAATACAAGCAAGTATGAACTTCTTATCAAACTTGTGCTTATAGTAACTGAACAAGCTTCTATACCTGATGATGATAGAGCACATGCTGTACCTCATAATGATGGAGCACCTGCTTGTAGTCTATAAAGGAACTTGTTGGTAAACTAAATGAAGATAGGCAAAAAGATAAACAATTTTTATCTTATTATTCACCAAGAAGTGTTTTGTGGAAACGCAATTGATCTAAATTTTGCGATTAAATTAACTGTAAAAAAAAATGTAATAAAAAAAAAAAAATCTAATGGGCAGGAGCAAGACTTAGTTTGCTTCGTTGTTCAGAGTTATTTTCTGAAATATTCGTTTGCACATTGTTATACAATAAAATAGTTAAAATCACGCACACAAAAAAGTTATACAAAAAATAAGTAAAAAATAAAACTAACATACAAGTTTTAGAAAAAGAACGCGGAGACTCGAAGTAAACCATCAGGTCACGTCATCAGATCATTGAGAAATCTCATAGAATATTTAAACTTGAAAATTAAGGTTATAATTTAAGACTATAAAAACATTAACATTTGTAGATTTGATTAAAATAAAATATGTGATTAATGTTTGTACACTAAAACCAAACTTATTTCACACTACACTGTTATTTGAACTAAAACTGATTCTAAGCTAAAGCCATTATTTGAACCAAAACTGATTTCACACTAAAACTATTATTGTTTTTTTAAATTTGAATTCACCTCCCCATGGGCATGAAGGCCACTGGAATCGAGGAGGCTACTGTAGTTATGGTTAAAACCCTCTCTCAAGTCTATAACTCCGAAACACGAGTCTTGACAAACGAGGCCGCTGCGCGGAGGAACAAGTTAAGCGCGTTACGACAAGGAAAGTGTTGGAGATCGAACTCGGAACTTCTCGCATATGAGGCGAACGCCCTACCACTACACCACTACCCCATAATTTGAACCAAAAATTTCCGCATTATTTGAACCAAAAATGAATCTAGACTAAAACGACTATTTGAACCAAAACTGACTCCACATTAAAACCATTTTTGAACTAAGACTGATTTTACACTAAAATCATTATTTTGAACTGAAACTGACTCCACACTAAAATTATTTTTTGAATTAAAACTGACTCCACACTAAAATCATTGTTTCAGCCGAAACTAACTTTACTCTAAAACCATTTTTTAAACCGAAACTGTAAGAAAATTTTCGTCGAGAGTTTTTGATAGTTATTATATGGTGGTAGAAGTTGTAGTAATCAAATGATCTTTTGAGTGCTCAATTTTTTTGATTATTTATGCGCATTGTTTTCTAAATAAGTGTAATTTTTTATGTCTTTAACATTTTTACATCGTAAAAATGTTAAAGACATAAGTAAAATTGGTAAATCTTGTTTTTTAAAATCCATGGTCAAATAATCTATAGTCAATATGCTGCACCTTCTTTTCAATATTGAAAATTATGATGTTTAATAACATTTTATTAATATATATTTTTTTAGCTTTTAAAGAAATGTATTATTATGAAGTAAAGAAATGTGTTATTATGAAGTGTTCTCTGCTATTTCTCTAAAAACTATGAGATAAAAATCGTGAGTTTTTTTTTGTGTGTCATAATAAGTTCCTACTTGTCCGATTCTCGAGTGCAAAATGATGAAAAGGCAGGTCACTAAAACCAAAATCATTTACGCGGTTTTTAGACAATTATTTTATTTTTTTTTTGAGAAATATTTCAAAACTTAAACACCTTATTTAACCAAATTTACGTACTAAAACTGATTTTCTTAGAACATTTATATTTCTAATAAATGAATGACATTGGTCTACAACTTTATGCTAATAAGTAGTAACATCTTTTTACCCGTTTAGTTATTTCTTGTTAAGTGTTCTTGTTTTAGGAGATGTTACTGTTAAATGTTCTTGTTTTAGGAGACGTTACAGTTTATGGAGATGTGATTGACTTTCTTCTTGATTTTGAAGTTATCAAAGATAAAAGAGTTGTTTCTGAAAGACAAATTGCAAACATAATTCAATCGGTTTTTCATAAAGTTATAACAAGACAAAGCGCTGCTCACTCAATCATATTTGTAAACTTAGAAAACTGCTCACACGATATCGTAAAAGAAGAGCTAGTTCGTGTGACCACAGAACCAGTTTTAAAGTCTTATTTAGAAAAAAATAATTCTGAAGCACATGCATGGATAAAAGCTTTGAGAGAAGCTAATATTTTAAATTCGAATAAAAGCGATGAAGAAATACGAGAAATTAAAGCTTTTAAAAATGGAATTGAAAATAAATTGGATAAAAGTTGTGTTATGAGCCATAACACTGACAAAATTATAGACAACGCAAACTCTACAAAAGAAAAAATTATAGACAACACAAACTCTACAAAAGAAAAAATTCTCAATAAATCCGTTGACAACGTAAAATTTGATGAAGATTTAAATACTATATCCAATTCGTGTGATGAATTGAAAAATTTTGGCAAACAATCAGAAGAAGCAAAACGTGAACAACAATTCGATGGCGAGCTTTTAATAAAAAATAAACAACCATCGAATTCAAAATACCGACAAGAAAAGTTTAATAATGAAAATACTCTAAAAAACTCAGATCAGGTAAAGATTTGTTCTGATACTAACATTGAATCAATAAACAAATCTAAATTAGGTTTTTTAAAGCGTGTGACCGCTTCTTTTTCTAAAATAAGTACAACCGATTACAAAAAAAGTGTTGAAAATGACGAAGATAAAAAAGAAAATAGCAAATGCAAAAGTGTAAATGAAAATGACCGAGAAAATAAAAATCAAGAATCACCTAAAAGTAATGATTTAAAAAAGAACTGTTTAACCTCTCAAAATTCCGAAAAATCAGTCGTTGGATCCGTCAAAGATAAGTTTGAATCATTATCAAACAAGCAAAATACTGACCTCTATATAAACAATAATAGTCGAATGAAAAAAAGTACATCAATGGAATCGTTTGCATTCAAATCTGCAAGAAAAGAAAAAATGATGGGAAATGTGTCTGGTAACAGATCAATAGGAGGAAGCAATTTTGATGTACGATCCAGTTTTTCATTTGAAAGAGGAATTTCAAGTCGTTCATCAAGCCTAAGTGCAACGGACGTTAGAATTCATTCAAACACGCGCACATCTTTTAAAAAAACCTCAGGAATCAGTTCCTTAGAACAAAGTAAAAAAACGTCAGGAATAAGTTCGTTAGAACAAAATAAAAAATCAAATCACGAGGAATTACTATTTCCTGATGTTGAAGCTGATAAAAAGCAGCACAATGAAGCTGAAAAAAAGCAGAATCCGCAAAAAGATAGTTTAGAAAAGCCAAAAGTAAAAGCAAGCAGTTCTCTAACAAAGTCTTCATCATTCAATGCGCCAACAATTTCATCGTTAAACAAAAGTAGTATAGGTAAAAACATTCAGAATAAGTCTTTTATGTACGATAGTAAAAAAATAGATCTTCGAAATTCCTTGGATGCGCAGAAGTTACCAAGAAACCAACATAGATTGGAAGACAGCTCATATTGCGCAAATTATGAGTATGGAGCAAACTGTGAAACTACCAATGGTTTTTCTAACGATCAAACGTTTTTATTACGCAATAAAAGGGAAAAAACAATGTACAACTCCACTATTGTGGATGACGATGAGCAACACCGCAATGATCTTCTTAGAATTGCAAAAGCATTTCAGAATCTTGAAAACAGAAGTACAAAACCAAATGAATGTATTGAAAAGTTTATGGTAAATCTGGTAGCTAATGATTTAGTAGAATCTTTAAACGAAAGATTAAAACTAGATGACTTATATGAACATATTAGAAACAAAATTTCAAAAGATAAGACATTTCATATTAGATCAAAGCTCAATTTTGATATGAATGTCTACTTTGAGTTCTTGTTTCGTACAATGGCAACGCATTTTACTCAAGTAGGGTGTGAAATTACAACAGACCACATCAGCAAAAAAAAAGTTTGCTTTTTAATCCATATAAAGCTCATAAATAACAATGACATTGATGGGCATGCACAATTTAGCAATGAAATCGATGAGCATGCTCAATTCAAAACAAGTTATGTGTAAATTAAATGAATTCAAAACAAGTTATGTGTAAATTAAATGAATTAAAAATAAATCGAGAATAAAATTTTTGTACACGCTATAAAAAGGTTATGAGCGCATTACCAGAGATGCAGGCACCAAAACAAATTTAAAATAAAAATTGTACAGCAAAAAAATCTAATGTTACACGGTACAATAAAATAGTTTCCGGCAGCAGAAATGCGTTTATAATACAAACTTTTTGTGATTTAAAAAAGCTGTTAATGGTTTTTAATTAGCTTTATTAGGTCTTGTAGATATATAATACATGAGTTTTATAAATTATATTATATTTTTGAAAAACATATTGCAATAAAATTGCTTTATTGATTATAGAATTCTGCTATTAAAATTATTATTGGTCAGTTCAATAATTATTTATCTTATTATTGGTCAGTTCAATCATGATTTATATTATCATTGGTTCAATCGTGATTTCAAATAATTGCAATCTCGATTGATTTTGCTAATGATTGGAACATTCAACTATTCGGGCTTTCCAATTATTCGAATATTGAATAAAATATTTACAAATAAATTCGTATTCGAATAGTCAAAAAACACGCAAATGTTTTTGAATATTAAGTAATCCAATACTTAAATGGGATGGTCTACTAATGATAAAATAAAAACTAAATTATAAACTGTTTAATATTTTATTTTACAAAATTAAAAATAAAACTAAAGATACATATTACCAATTTTTCTTTTTCAAAAATTTTGGTGCTTGAGACATTTAAAAATTTTCTCTTAGCAGTGTTTTTGTAGGAGCAATAATTTTGACCTGAAATATTTTGTGATTTTATTTGGCTCACGTTTTTGCTGGTAGACATTTACAACATTTTAGTAAAACTTTTGATCGTCCCATTTTCTTTTTCTGATTTTACTTTGTACCAAATAAGATTTTAGTTTATAAGCATCAGTATTGAGCCTAAAAACCTTCAAACTAGGGCCTAATTTTTTTCCATTGAAATTTAAATAACTTTCAGTTCATTAAGCATTAATGTTTTAACTACCATAAAGTACGGTTTCTATTTTGCTTTATTTTTACTTTTTTATTTTTTTAATCTTTTTTTGACTATTGTTAATTGACAATAGTTGAGAAGAGATAAGGGGCTGTCCATACCCTAGTAAACATCTTGTCAAACTTCCAGAGATTTTCTCCTATAAAATTACCTCGAGATCCCTTTATCCCCTTCTCCACCTAAATAAATAAAAATGGAGAAAAAAAACATTTTTTTTTTCCTTTTTTAAGTAATTAAATTTATTTAAAAAGTAGGATTGTTGACATCAACTTTTTTTGACCTCCTCCAACTTGTTAACAATTGTTAAAAATTTTCAGACCCTTCTACTCTTTCCACCTATTTTGTTGACATAATTAATGATTAAAAACTTATGATTTAAGGAGGTTAAGTTTGTAAAGATTAATTTGGAAGAGATTAAGTTTTAGGAAATAAAATTTAAAATGACTAATTTTGAGAAAATTTAGATTGAGAAAATTAAATTTGAGAAGGTTTGAGTTCGAGTAGATTATTTGAATATAATTTCGGTCAAAAGTAATGAATATTGGATTTTATTCTGATTCACTTTCAAGGTCACCCGCAACACTTTTGTGGTATATAAATAGTATTTGCAGGCAATAGTATTATGACTTTGGGAAGCCTTGAATTTTCTAGAAACCTTATGAAACTTTCTAGAATTTTCTGCACTGTTCTGAATGTTTTTAGAAATCTCTCAAATTGTCTAGAATTTTCTGGTGTCTTCTAGAAGTTTATGAAAATTAGCAAGATTTAGACTATATAAGCTGCTTGATTGAGCAACTCCAATAATTATATATGAATCTATGTATTTGCCAGATGGCAGTCAAGTAATATAGAAGTACAACGTGTTACGAAGGTAACATTTACCAGAAAACTTTCCGGTAAATTTTGAAAAATTATCCTCTAGTAAATTTTGTAATTTTTTATTAAAAAGAAAGACGATGTTAACTGTTTAATAAAATATATAATATCCAATATATATTAAAAGCTTCATTTTTTCACATAAATCTGTCAAAATATATACGAAAGTTATACGAAAGGTAATTTTTTATTAAAAAGAAAGACGATGTTAACTGTTTAATAAAATATATAATATCCAATATATATTAAAAGCTTCATTTTTTCACATAAATCTGTCAAAATATATACGAAAGGTATATTTATAAGAAATTTATGTTTGTTGAATCAACTGACTATTTTTTTATACAACCTGATTATAGCGTTTTAATGACACCTGATTATAGCGTTTTAATGACACCTGATTATAGCGTTTTAATGACACCTGATTATAGCGTTTTAATGACACTTGATTATAGCGTTTTAATGACACCTGATTATAGCGTCATAATGACACCTGATTATAGCGTTTAAATAGTAGAATAAACATTTAAAACTAAATTTTTTTCAAAGTTTGCAACATGAAAAAAAGATCTCTTGATTTTAGAGAGGGATAAAATTGTCTCTATTGAGTTGGTAGTACCCAAAAAAACAGGCAATAAAAAGTTTTTTCGAGTTTCAAATTTAACAACTTTCATTTATTTATTATGTCTACTTTTATAATTAAAAAAAAAGAAAAGCCTAAGTCATTCTTTATAGATTTGGTATAAGAAAAAAAAACCTTAGCAACGGCCATTAGAGATATATCTCTTGCAATATCTTGAAAAATACAAGTCCAGTTTATATACTTTTTTAGGACTAAATTGTCTCTTAGAAACTTTTGTTGATTTTCGATCTAATACCCATAAGTTTAAACCTCGTACTCAGTGCGTTTTAATAGGTTCAATTGTGTAAAAAACCTAGTATACTTTAAGTCTTCTTTTAAAACTTCGTTTTTCTTGGAATGGACTTCTTGTGTATATTTTATTTTTTCAGCAAAAATAACTTTTTAACCACTCGTCAAATTTTCTTCAAACTTTTAGCAATTATTCTTGATTGTATTCAAGGTTTATTTTATTCCTCTAAATTTAGCTAATATATGCGCATAACTATTAGATAAAAGGTTAGAAAAATTAATTTTTTTTTTTTTTTTTGAAAATATTTAATCTAACCCTTTAAAAAAACTTAATTGTTCTTACATAAATTCGAGATTTAATTTTTTTCATCTTAAAGTATACTACTACCAAATAATATTTGAATAAAATGGTATGATGATGCACTGAATGATACCTGTGCACTGTACAGATATCATTCAGTGTAAATTGTAAAAAATGTGTAGATTTAAAAAAGAACATTTATCTTAAAATAAAAAAATATATATTAAGTAAAACCTTATTACTAGGTATTGCTGCTTACTTTTTGATCCCCAGTCAAAACAACATGGTCTCTTTGCTTATCTTGCGTCGGAGCCAATGGCGGATTAAGATTTTTTGGGGCCCTTGGCTATTTTAAAGCAGGAAGCCCCTTTCCATATTGTTATTCAAAGATTTAATTTTCAGATTTTTTATATAAATCAGGGCCCCAATTCAAAATAATCATAAATAAATAAAGAGGCCCTGATCAGCACTGATCATGACCTCTACATTTTTAATAAATGCTCTTTAATGAGGTAAATTTATTTTAGACATTCAAACCGAAAAAAATGATACAAGCATTAGAGTAAAACCGGGCCAATCCACACACCATATCATTCCGCACACTGATCGAAATCATCAAATAAAAACTAAACAGATATGGTATAAAAAAAATAAAAATAGATTTAAATACAGAACTATCTCCTCTATTCAAATTGATAAAATTATATGCCGATTCGCTCCATTTTTATTTATTTTTTATACAACTTTAACGGGGAGTCAAAATTTTTTATATATTATGTATCGTTGCGAACAAAATAGTGCTTAAACCAAAACTGATATAAAAATAATTTTAGCACTATCTTGTTGAAATTTAATTTTAACTCTGATAGTATCATTTTTATGCAGCTAGAACAAAAAGTTAAATAAAAAATCAAAAAAGTAAAAAAACACCTTTCTGATAAAACTGCACACTCGATTAATTACTTGGTTTAGTTTTTCGCAAGTGACTAAGCGCCTCCCAGTGGATGCGGCAACATCTATATGACGTCGAAAAGACGTCTTTTTAGGACGTTCGGAACCCGTTCTAAATGACAACGCCTAATGACGTTTTTTTTGGACGGAATAAAAGCGTGTTTTTTAGACGTCTAAAAGTCGTGAATTTAGGACATCTATTAGTGCCCAATAAAAACGCCAAATGACGTTTTAAAAGCAGCCGTTGCGCAGTGGTAACGTACTTGCCTCAGAAACGTAAGATCCAAAGTTCAAACCCACCTCTGGGAAAGTTTTGCGACATTGGTTAGGAAGGAGGCGTGAACTTCTTATTAAATGCTCTTCCGCAGTCACTTGACGGCATTCACCTTCTTTTAGATCAGGTGCACGCTTTAGAGTATTGCCAACAGCATTTTAAAGTACTTTTTTGATGTAGGAATCAGGTACAGTCTTAAACCTAAAAAATTGTAAAGGTAAGTATGTAAAAATAAGGGCAAAGAAATAAAGAGAACATTTATAATACCCTTTATGACGTTATATATATATATATATATATATATATATATATATATATATATATATATATATATATATATATATATATATATATATATATATATATATATATATATATATATATATATATATATATATATATGTATATATATAACTAACTTAAAATTTTGTTAACTTCATCCTTCAAAAGGGAAATCTTAAATGCACTCTTTTTTTCTTGCTGAGCTGACTAGGCAGCTATTTTGAGTATTGTGGAGTATTAAAAAAATAAATTTATAAAGAAAAAGAAACCTATATAGTTAAAATAACTTCCAAGATAGTTGTTATAAGAAAAAATATTGCTTACATTAATCTTTGTAAAACTTAAAGGCTTATCATTGACTTCATATATTTTCTTTAACTTTTTTTTGGGGGAAAGCAAAGTTTTGAATCACAGATTTTCAAATTTTGTAGGAGCTGAATGAATTAAAGAAGTTGTTACTTATTAAAATTCATTAAGCATATTACATAAAATAAACTATAACATAAAATAATTTATTCTATACCATACTTGTATATACTATACTTGACAACACCCTTGAAATATTGTATAACAATTAACTCAAAAAATAAAGAGTTACATACATAATAGGAGTTTTTTTTTTTTTAAACAATAATATTAAATATAAGAGCGTACTATGAGTCCTATAAGAAAAGTGCTTCTACTATTGAATAAAAACAATCTGAATAAAGAATCTCGTACGATTTTATGAATCACATAAAAAAAGAAGAACTGTTCCACTAATAGAAAACTCAAAGAAAGATAACACCAGCATACCACTCAAAATTCAATTTGTTGATCGCTGCCTTTTCCTTGGAGAATTCACCAAAGAGAGACAAAAACGCATTAAGCAAACTGAGAAAGAAGTAACCAGTTTATGCAAAAAGAAATTAAATTTTACACATTCATCAATTCAAGTCGTACTGGGAAAACTTGATCAACTGCTGAAAAAGTACAATAAATGTGTAAAATAAAGAAAACACGATCCATTAAATGAAGTTTTTGATATCACAAAAAACTATAGTGAATAGCTCTGCAGTGAGAATAAAAGATTATATCATCTTTAGATTGAAAACAAAGGACAGGTCAAGTATGCAACTGGGAAGGCTGCTAGTTCAAAAACTATCAACTCGTCCAAAAAAAGAAAAATGTCCTTGAAGCCTGCTTTAACAACAGTAACAGCAACAACGACAACGTCAACTTCCGAATCCGAGTCTGAGGCAGAATACTAAGAGTTTGAAGATTCAGAAGATCAGTCTACAAGTAGCAGCATTAACCAAAGTAAAACCGAAACTGCGTCAAAATTAGTAACATTGTCAAAGTTATCAACCAGCAAAGTAGCAATTATTTTTCAACAGTTATCTCAAGTTGGGATCGACATTCAGGTACTTTCACAGTCTGGTAAATTAAGATCAACTATTAAAAATTTAACTGTTAAACTTAAATAAGAAATGAAGAAAACGCTTTATTTAAAATTCTGGTCTCTGCACTTTGATGATAAACGTATTAGTCACCAAAAATATCAAGTGTTGAAGAATAAACAAAGAGAAGTTAAGTTAAAAGCACTAGATCAACCAGACGGAAAAGCAGATACTATTGTTAAAGGTATAACGGCAATTATCGATGAATACAGTTTATAGAAGAGTATGAAGATGATTGTAGCGGACACTAAACACTTTTAGTGTTTAGTGTCCGCTACAATCACCCAGAAGGAATGGGTTTTTTAGACAGGTACTAAGATTTTATACTGAAAAGAAATTGGAAGGACCTTAGTTCATTAGTTGTCAACATGACGTTCTTGTCAGAATTCTTTGCGTAGTAATGGATGAAAAACTTGAAGGAAACAAGGTGTCACCCAATATCGAATATTTGTTTATCATGGAACTTGCAAAGAATTACGAACAGCTCAGAAAGAGTTTGAAGAAAGGTAAAAAATTGATTATTGAAACAGCAGAATGGCGTGATGATATAAAAAGTATTTTTCATTTTACTCGGATATTCTGCTTTTTTGAAGAATTTGTAATATTTCCTAAAGTGAAGTTTCAGAAAATACCTCAAATAAACAATGAAAGAATTCATATGATAATTCAATGAAACAAAAAAGAATTCCTGAGCAATACTAGCTCTTTTAGCATTTATTTTTTCAACCAGAGAAAACTCACAACTTGCTATTTGTAGATTCATCTCTTACATATGGGCAGACCATTCGTTTACTTACCAAATGTACAATACAGATGTAGCAGTTTGCACAGTCACGAAAAAGCGTTAAACTCAATGGAAAAAGTTTTGAAATTAGAAACCCTCTAGACTGGAAATTCCCAGAACAAATCAGTGTGCAGAACGAATAATAAACTTGCCATTTGTAGATTCATCTCTTACATATGGGCAGACAATTCGTTTACTTACCAAATGTACAATACAGATGTAGCAGTTTGCACAGTCACGAAAAAACGTTAAACTCAATGGAAAAAGTTTTGAAATCAGAAACCCTCTAGACTGGAAATTCCCAGAACAAATCAGTGTGCAGAACGAATAATAAAGTGTCATCAAAAATTTCTTGACATTCGTAAAGAGAAAGAGAACCTCAAGATTTACTTTGTTAAGAATAAAATAAATCTTGTGGGAGGGGAGGTAAGGGTGGTCACGCACTAAAAGGCACCCCTTTGAAACCGCATATTTAAAAAAATAGTTTACAAATCACCTAATACGATTTAGTAAGATCTAACAATAATCATATCAGAAAAACATCTTAGAATTATTAACCACAGGAAAAAAAATTTTACTCTATAACAAAAAATACGAGTAGATAAAATAACTTTATATAAGTATATTATCATTATAACAATATATGTTAACATATATTGTTATGATATATTAATAATTTTTGTTCAATGATCAAAAAATAAGTACAATAAACTTATTTATAATTTGATAAAGAGGTGCTACACCAGGCCCCTCTATTCTGTAAAGGTTACTTTTTTATGCTGTCTTCGAAAGCGTTGACCAATGAAGCATTCACTGCTGCTTGGAAAAGCGCATTCCATAGAGCAACAACTTTATTTTTAAAAAAATAATATTTTGCTTTTTACAATTTCTTACTAGAAAGCGTCTAGTTTTTAGGTATATCCCTTCAAGATATATTTTATTTTTCTATTTGAATATTTTTGAGGGACAAAGAAATTGATAAGTTTGAGTTGATGCATGATTTAAAGTTGCTCAATGAGCAATTTTAAATCATGCATTAAACCTTTTGCAGCGTTTTTCAAGTGTTGCTAAGTTTAGCCGTTTGAACCGATCTTCATAGGACAATTATTTGAGTGTTGATACTGTCTTTGTAATTGAAAACTGCTGCTGCGAAATGATTTGAGTTACCCTAGTGTTCTATTTAGTATTAATGTGACTAACTTTACTTGCGGTCTGACTTTGAAATCATCGGAGACCATTACACCAAAGTCTCGTTTGAATGAAAATTTTTCATATGCATGACGTGTGCTGTCAACGTTAGCCATTGAGTATTCGTGCGTTGACTTGTTACATGCGCGGCCAACATGCATTACTTTGTTTTGAAAAATTTGTTTAAATGACGTCTAGTGTATGACCCCGATGAATTGCATCTGTTTGGATATCCTAAGTTTCTAAAAGGTTTAAGAAGCAACCCTTGCGATGAACAAAGCCATGCTGTTTTCAAGTGATTAAACCTTAGTAAAGCAGTGTTCCATTTTGTTTCTTTGAAAAATTCTTTCCCTCATCTTGCATGGGATTGACGTGAGCAAAACTGACCAGTAGTTTGATGCATTTCGTTTACTGCCCTTCTTAAATATTTCTCATAAGACGGTTTTGTCGTAATTTTTGTCTCACAATTTCTCATAAGACGGTTTTGTCGTAACTAATGTTGCATGAAAATAAAGTTTGGACTATCTATAAAATTTTAACAAGTATGTTAAATTTCATCATTAGGGATGTACAAAATAGATTTTGGTTTGCACGAATCTGCTTTTTAAATGTTTTTGGATATCATCAATTAATGAGGCCCAATAATTTTTACCACTCCGTTACCGTAACATAAATGTAACTACATATGTGAATTATTATTATTTTTGTAACAAATTCTATTTTTGTAATGAAATATACTGGGTACTATAACTATAGCCTACATGTTAAGTATATTAGCCAAATTTAATGACATAAAAGATTTAATTTATGTGACAATGTCTGCTCCGTTACTGACATTTGCTAATTATTTATTATTTAAAAGCAAAACAGTGTAAGTTACATTTTAAATTAAAGGGAAAATCTTAGTATGCAAATAAATTCAGTACATTGTCTTTTTAAAAAAGGTAAAGCGTCTTTAAAAAAAGAAACTAACTCGACAAAAATCTTTTTCGGATTTAAATTGTACAAATACTGTCCGCTCCGTTACTGGATCATTACCATACATCATTAATGTGAAGAAAGTCGAGGTTGCTCACAACATCATTTGCTTCAATCAACAAGATATTTAAATTTTCATCGAAATTAACCAGATCAATGATATTGTTGCTTAAATGTTGAAATTGATAATTATTGACATCCATTGCATTTGCCGAAGTAATACTTTCATCACTGTTAAAATTCTGCAATATTAAAAAGAAATTCACGGAACTACTTAAAATAAATTTAGTTATTATAGAAACAAATAAATTAGCAAAATAATAAAATAAACAAATATTTTTTTACCGTGCTAGTGTTTTTGGAAAACATATATCGCTTTAAATCGTAGCACGTGCAAACTGTAGCTCTCTTACAGAAGCAACTTAAATCTCGATACAAAACATTAAATTTTCTGTCTGTGTGCAGTTGATGCAATTTCATAGTGCCTGTAATAGCCTTTGATGTTTTGGAACATTTTGAGTCAAAAGAAGTAATTTTGGATCCCTCAATATGGTAAAACTTTATTAATGAATGTCCATTGTTAAGAAAATTATATAAACTTTCTGCATCTGGAAGGTCACAACCAATATTAGGCAATTGATCTGCCTGACGTTTCACAGATCCTCCTATCGCATCTAGTGCTCCCTTGCCATGCCCACTTTCAAAAAATTCCAACTGGCTAAATTAAATTTTAATTCGTATATCAATGAAGAGAATAAGAAAAAGTTTTGCTTATTCCTATATTGTGTGGTTGGTCCATCAGAAAAAAAATGAAGATCTGTAATTTGTGGGTTATCTATCTTGAGTTCAAATTAGCACGGGTTCCAGATGTGCCCGTATAGAAGGAGGATCGTGCCTCAAAGAGTCGGATATAGTTGTAAATGACTGATGTCCATCCATTTTATAAATTACTCCTGTATGCAATGTAGTATGTTTGTTACTTGCTCTAAAATGTGAAGACTGAATTGCAGCAAAATTCTTGCACACATAGTTCTCATAAAAATCTATATGTATAACAGCTTCGTTCACATTTACTGTTTCTTTTAATTGTTTGTACATTCTGAACTGGTGTCTTATTATAAAAACATGCTTGCATAGCTCGTTTCGAATTAATTCACAGAATTTTAATTTAAGATCTTTTAGTGTTCCACGCTTCACACTTTTCCTGATAACATTTGTTATTTTCTTTTTATATTCCTGTTTTTCTTTTTCCCAGTGGAACCAAACTATAATACTTTCATCCTTTAGCAATCATTTTGCTTGAAATTGAACACGAGACTTAAAACAAATGTTACATTCTCTGAACATGCATTCTCTTCTATCAGTACTACAACAAACTTGTTTCACTACTTCTTCAATATTTTTTTCTTTCAAAACACGCAGGTTAATAAGTTTATCACAAAGTAATTGTATGTTCTCGTGTTTTTTGCACAGACACGTATCTCTATCTTTAGCCGACGGTTTGCGGACAAAAAATGGGCGATAACGAGTGAACGTTGTATATGAAATGTTGTTTCTCGTATATTCCGCGCTAAATTTTTATTTATAAATCGAGTAGTAGTCGCTTTTGTTTTTTATCTTTATTTTTTGTTACAGTCTGTTTCTTTCCAGTTGTTATTCTAGAATTGTCATCACGTGTAAGAAACTCTCTGATCAAATCCTGTGTTTCATCATCAAGCGATGCATTACCACGATGGCATTCGCTCTTTGGAGTTGTACTTTTTGATGAAAAAGAAGAGTTTGGGGTTTTATTACCTGCCAATAAATTTGACATCCTGCTTGTTTCATTTGTAAGAAAACCATTTTCTACAGAAGAAGTAGATGATCTATCAGTGGTTGGAGGTGAATTTGCTTGTAAACCAGGCAGGAAACTTTTAAGCCTTAACCAACGTTTTTTGTATTTTTGGGCTGAACAATTAGCCGTTTCCAACTCGTCAGTTAATGCTTGCATTTTTCTATAAGCCTTTGTTTTTCGGTGAGCAACCTTTGCTCTACCTCTTTGTTTGCGTTCGTTATTCCTACTCAACTCGCGTTCCGGTGACTCTGATAACAATGTTTCAATCTTTCTTTTTGCAGCTCTAAATTTTGCTTTCTGGACGCGCCAACAACGACGAACAATTCGTTTTTTTCTTTCTGATAATTCTGGTATCACTTTAACCTTCATCTGCTCACGCCGCATATGCCAACGTTTGCGTTCTTTTTCACGAAATACGTCTGCATTTTTTTCTAATTGTCTGTCCCGAAACGCTTTCTGAATTTCAGCACGAGATTTCTTTGAAGTTTTCATGTTATATGCCTAGTTGTATTTCTTTTTTGGAAAAATAGTATAATAAATGTAATTGTTAATACACCAAAAGTTTATTTATTATCTATTTATTATTATTAAAATATATTTCAAGATTTACATTTATTTTAAAAGCCAAACGTATTAGAGTCAAATGTAAATAAAAACCAACGCTGCAAGGTAATCATATTTTATCGCTGCAGTAAGTCCCTAATGGTTGACGTGTTTATTTAATGCAATTATTACTCATTGGAAAACATCTTTAAAATTTATTTCTTTATTGTCCAAAAGATTTAAAGAGTACTAAAACACGCCATATAAAAATTTGTAATTTTACGGAATAAAAAAGCGTAACGGAGTAGACTTCGAATAAGAATATCATTTTTAAAATAAGGTAATTAGGCTCTTATTTTTATACAAACAATGCTTGCAGCACGATATAACTTTAAATGTTAATAAATTCCATAGAACTGGATTTTTTTTCATTATTTTAATTAGTAAATAAGTAAAAACTACAAACCTGTGACTATTTTAGAATGTAATAACGGAGTAGACAAAAAATATGGGAATAGCAAGTTTTTGACAAGAGCTACAACAGGATAAGGTGTAAATTAATACATGTATTAAAATACCATATATTAGCATGTCTAAAGCACTAAATTATGTCCCCGATTAACCTTAATACAAAAGAAAAAAAATTATTGAGTACAACAATGTAGTCCTAGATGCAGGACATCTACGGAATGGACATTTTTGATTAACAATGGTGCGCACAAAATTTTAAATCTTAGTTGGAAATATCCGATAAAATGCTAGTTTATATTGACGATAAATATTACTAACCACGGTGCTGTTTTTTATGTTACTTGTACAAGAATTGCGTTTTTATAGCTGTAGGACAAAATTTCAGTAACGGAGTTGACGGAATGAAAAAATGACTCATATATATATATATATATTATATATATATATATATATATATATATATATATATATATATATATATATATATATATATATATATATATATATATGAGTCATTTTCTCATTCCGTCAACTCAAATGCGGTAGTGGTGTAGTGGTAAAGCGCTCGCGAAAAGCGCGGCCTTGTTCCACAAGGTTCATGTTTCGGAGTTATAGAGTTGAGAGAGGGTTATAACCACTATTAAGTAGCCTCCTCATCTGAAGTGGCCTTTTCGGCCTTTTCGGAGGTGAATAACAAAAAAAAAAAAAAAAATATATATATATATATATAAATGTATATATATTTATATATATATATATATATATATATATATATATATATATATATATATATATATATATATATATATATATATATATATATATATATATATATATATATATATATATAAAGATTCAAACGCAACTCTCCTGAGATGTTACCAAAATAACATCCCTCTAACGATTAAGGCATCTTGTTGTGCTGGAGGAAGTGAAACGATCTAATGAAGTAAGAGAAAAAGTACTAAAAGACAAAATCGATTCATCAGTCAAACAAATTAATGAATTAAAAAAAGTCAAACCAATAGCCGCTTCATTATTTGCATCCTTGCTTAAGGACAAATTTAAATTTAATGTTTTTTAAAAAAACCATAAGAATGCAAATTAAAAGTTTAGAATGTTATTAAAAATATTTTGAATGTTTTTATTTTATTCTTTAAAATTAAAACATTCTTAATTTATTTTTTTACTGTATAACATGAGTGTTGCTATACCGCGATGCAGCAACAATCCGCGCATGCAGTTGATGCATCGACTATCTTATAGCCTGCTGCTACAAGGGAGTGTTGCTACATCAACTATCTTATAACCTGCTAGTACAAGAAAGTACCGCTTCATCGATTGAAGCATTGGTTGGGGTAGGCAGTCTATCAAATAAATTTAAAAAAAACTTTTTTTTTAAACTTTTTTCTGTCTTTAAAACAATTTTTTTTAAATAACATCTTAAAACTGACCTGACAATGGTAAATTAAAAATTGTATATATATATATATATATATATATATATATATATATATATATATATATATATATATATATATATATATATATATATATATATATATATATATATATATATATATATATATATATATATATATATATATATATATATATATATATATATATATATACATATACCGTACTGTGAATAAGTTTTTGACCACTTACATTTTTTTTAAAAATCCAGGAGAATTCTTCTCTAATATTTAAGTTTGTAGTTCTAAATTTTTAGCTTATTAAAACACATGTATTTCACACAAAATATGGAATAATTACAAACTTTTTAATGCCAAACTTCATAAAAAACTCTTAATATGTCCTCCTTTTGCCTCAATCCCAGCCATTATTCGCTGAGGAATAGATTCATACAAGTTAGTTATAAAATCCTGGGTTATGTTGTGTCATTCTCTTTGAAGTACTTCAAAACATTCTTCAGCATTTCGGGGAGCATGTTTGACCTTTGTTCTGTCCAGGTAATCCCAAAAATGCTCAATTATATTCAAAACCTAATTCTGGGGATGCCAGGTCATCAACTCCAGTACTCCTTCCTCTGCCATTTCATTTAAATAATTTTTTGCCACTCGGGATTAATGATTTGAATCATTCTCCTGTTGCAGAATAAAATTATGATCTATTAGTCTCATTCCGGATGATACAGCATGGTGCCTTAGGATAGTCGGTGAGTCGCCCCCTTATTTTAAACAAATCACCTACTCCAGATGAAGATAAACAGCTCCAAACTTGTAAAGAGCCTCCTCTGTGTTTAATAGTAGGGTTCAAACACTCGGGTTGATAGGCTTCTTCAATTCTTCTTCAAACATATTGGCGTCCTTTCGTTCCCAAAATTTCGAATTTGGACTCATAGGTGTACAGAACCCGATTAAACATTTTCTGGGCCCAATCTTTGTGTTATTTTGCATATTTAAGTTGTTTTTCTTTATTCCCACACCGTAATAATGGTTTTCGAATTGCAATACACCCTCTTAATCCCAATTTAAGTAGGTGCCGTCGAGTAAAAGAAGAGCTGACGTTTTTCCCAGTTGCTGTGTTAATGTCTTTTGTCAACTCGGTTGATGCTTTTTTTGTATTTCTTAAAGATAGGGTTTTTAAATATTTAATGTTATCTTTTGTTACCTTAGAAGGTCTACCACTTTTCTTTCTATCTTCAAGAGAGCCAGTTTCTCTAAACTTTTTAATGATTTCTGTAACAGCATTCTTTGAATGTCCTGTTTTGGATGTAGTTATTATGACACATCGTTTTAATAAATAAACAAACAAATCCCTCATGTTTTCTCATCAATTTTGCTTATTTATTCAAAATAATATATTCTTTGAATTTTTCTTATATATTATTAAACTTAAGTACGCTTTAAAAAAATTACATAGAAAAAAAATTGTAAATACGTCTAATTATACAAGTGGTCTAAAACATATTCACAGTACTGTATATATATATATTTATATATATATATACAGTACTGTACTATATATATATATATATATATATATATATATATATATATATATATATATATATATATATATATATATATATATATATATATATATATATATATTATATATATATATATATATATATATATATTTATATATATATATATATATATATATATATATTTATATATATATATATATATTTATATATATATATATATATATTTATATGTATATATATATATATATATATATATATATATATATATATATATATATATATTTATATGTATATATATATATTTATATGTATATATATATTTATATATATATTTGGGTGGTTCATACTTTTAAAATTTTGGATATGGGAGTGCGCGTAATATTTTTTATGTAGCGAGAATCAGAATATTTTCAAGAATAATTATGTTGAATCAAAAAAATTTTGCAAATAAACAAACAAATTTTTAAGGATCACTACTCATGATCCACTTAGTTATTTGGGCACCCAAAAACTTTTTTTTTAAATACAGAGGTTTTAAAAAAATAAGTGCTTATATTATCCTGACAACTTTAAATTGTTTTTTGAATTTAAATTACAGAAAGATATTTAGTATTGTTAAAATATTAAAATATTTTACTATATTTTGCTTTTATTCAAAAAGCAATTAAAACCATCGCAATTCAAGACTTTAAAGGAGGCAATTTCAATTAAAAGCATTGGAAACTTATACTCAGATTACACGAATATGGGCTCTTTTAATGAAGTTAAAAATAAATGTTTTTATGCATTTTTTCCGAACAAAAATGGAACGGATTTCTGGCTAAAATATTTTTCTTTATGAAAAAATAAATATCTACATTTCAACATCAAAATTTCGCGCAACAGATTCTTTCTTGTGGAATGATAATATTTTAACAACACAAAAAATTGAATAGATGAGAGTTCCTAATTACATGAGAGTTGCTATTTACTGCAAATAAATTTTCTGTAACTATACTGTTTTCTATTTTCACCACATAAACTCAATTCAAAAAATACCAGGCAACATAAACTTCACTACGTCACATTTTAAAAACCTTTTGGTATTCTCATATTACTTAAGTGCTCATATTACGCGAATCTCTGTATATAACGGACATATCTTATGATATTTAATAGTTTACACTTTTATATGACTAAATTATTTAAACGAAGTAAAATCGTTTCTTTTGGAAGAATATATAGTTGTTCTTTTATAATTATTATTTTATTGAAATTAAAAACTAAAAGACAAGTTTTTATTGTGGTATTAAAGGCGCTATTGTAATAAAGTAAAAGTTAAAAAAAAGTTTTATTTTGGCTTCCCCGAATATAGTTTTTAAAGTAAAAATTTCAAAATTTTGAAAAAACTATCAAATAATTATTTGAAATTTTAACATTATTTATATTGTATTGTGAATTTATATACAAATGTTGGTTGTTATATAAAAATGTCGATGATGAAAAAAGTGACGTCATTAATTTGATACGACGTAATTCATCCCTTGAGTAAGTTAATCTTGATTACATCAAAATGTTTATTTAAATAACTTTATTTTCTATCTTCTCTTTTATTTTCCTTCTTTTTTTTTTTCGGAAGCAAATTTCGTCTGTTTAAAATAGCACATGCGCATATAACAAGTATTTGAAGTCCTATTATTATTGCGAGAGTGGCAGTGACAATAATATTCATAGTTGATTTTGTGATTGGAGAATTTTCCATAACTTCTATATTTGGACCTGAATAATATTATAAACTTTTAGATAAATGCATAAAGCAAAAAACTATTGAAAAACAAAATGATAACAAATTGTCTTAAGATTTTACATTTTCTTTCTTTGTAGAAATTTATGTCTCTGCTCCGATCATTATAAAAGTTATTACAAATAGGAAATCCTGGGGGTGGAACAATTTCTTTTTCAGGAGCTTCGTTAAACACCATTGCCATACCCTCAAGGGCGTGGACTTCAATGTGACAATGTAGAAACCATTTCCCAGGATTCGTTGACTTCAAACGCAAAACCTTTTTTGAATAAAAAAAAATGTTTTTCAATTTTTTAAACTCATTAAAGACTTATTACGGGCACGTTTCTTAAGGTTGTAATAAAAATAAAAGATATAATAAAAATTATACAGCGTATCCACCAGTTGGAATTATGATGGTGTCTTTACGAATAGGGTTAATTAAATTTAGACCAGGAACATTCCCGTTTGCCCAAGATGGATCTTTCCATTTTGGGTAGTTGCAAAACCTAAGTTTGGTATTAGCACAGTATATATCTGGTGTCTCGCCTAAAAAATAAAAGCACTTTTTTATTAAGTTGTTTAAAATGTAAATAAAAAACCTTTTATAAAATCCAAAATTTACCTATTACACGTCCGGTTTTTTTATCTTGCGGTGGATATTCCATTTTTAATAAATAAAAGCTGTGTCCGTGTAAATGTATTGGATGGGCCCAACCTGAACCTGATCCCATATTTGTCCATATCATTTGAATTGTTTTATTATAAGGTACGGTCAGCTGGTAGTGGCAATGGCAAATTTTATCTTCACCGCAATCTTTTTTGTCGCAATCGTAATCACTTTCCATTTGCTCGTTTTGAAATAACGAGTTTACCCCTGGATTTTCAAACTTTCTACCGTTAACAGCTCCAGGTGTAAACTTTTCTATACCATCTCCTGGAAAAGCAAAATTTAGAAAAAATTCAAGAGAATCTTCATCCATTTTTGGAGGTTGATCCTTATTTGTTTTTGCCTTCATTTCGCTCATTTTAATGCATTGAGTATGTGCTCCAACAGGAAATATCGAAAATGGACAATTTAAAACAATGCACGGTCTGTAGGAAAAACAATTTTGGCGGTTGCTGGTTGGTTCTACTTCTAGTGAACCTTCGTAGTGCAGTACAGCTTCAATAGTATGGTCTTTAACCCCTACCTAGTTGATTAAAAAATAAAGGTATATTTTTATAAAGTACTGTTTTTGAAGTACATAATGTTATTATATATTATATGCATAATATGTATACAAAACATTTTATATATGTATGATATATAAATTAACATATAAAGTTGTAATAATAAAGTTAACGACAACATCTATTACAATAAGGCTGTACAAAGAACTGTGCAAAGTATAGAACTAACCTCAAGACTGTCAGCCCGTATCCAGTAGTTGCCGTAGGGCTGATCTGCTGTAAGTATAAAATCATACCTCTCCCCAGGATTTATTATAAACGACTCTACAATCCATGGTTCAATGTCGTAACCATCAGATGAAATTACTTCTAATGAATGACCATCTATTGATATACGCAGGGGATATATAGAACCAACTCCAATGACACGAAATCTATATTTTTGACCTCTGGTTACATTAAACCAGGTTAGAGGGGCCATTACTTTCACACCTGATTAAAAAAATATATATTTTAAATTTAAAAAATATAGAACGCACTATAAGTTAAACAAAAGAATATCTACAGAATAATAAAAGTCAATATATACCCGTTATTTTATCGATGTATCTTCCCCTACCATTTATCAAACCTGAAACCCACGGCACTGCGCTGAAATTTCCTCCGTCCAACGTATGAGTTGTTTCATATCTATTTCTTCCTATATAGTTTCCGTATATCATTTTTATGTACACCTAAAAGGTTTCAGATATAAAAAAGTGCCTCACCAAAATAAATAAAACCTCACTATGGTAACAAAATAAATGTTCGTTTATGGAATTGTGTTTTTTTACCTCATCAGAGTTTTCATGATGCCAATCTCCAACAGTCATAATCATGTCTATAAGAGGTTGCTCATCAGGCTTTGGTCGTTCTTTAACTATAAATGGACCAAATACTCCATTAGTTCTCTGAGCACCTACATGACTATGATACCAAAAGGTGCCTTTTGGTGA
Organism: Hydra vulgaris; assembly: GCF_038396675.1. Classification (NCBI taxonomy): domain Eukaryota; kingdom Metazoa; phylum Cnidaria; class Hydrozoa; order Anthoathecata; family Hydridae; genus Hydra; species Hydra vulgaris. The sequence continues at coordinate 27,336,266 of NC_088923.1, forward strand.
AGCCTATATTAAAAAGATGTATTTTAAGTTTTTGACTTTTTGTCAAAAACTTAAAATACAAAAATAATCATTTTTTAAATATGCTGTGGATTATTTTTTAAACATGTTACCTTAAACTCATGTGTAAAGGTTTGTCCAGCAGCAATAGGGCACTGAGTAATATATGGCATTCCATCAAAATAAGGGGTATCTTTTTGATGTAAACCGTGAAAATGTATAGTTGCTGAATCGCTTAAAAGCATGTTGCGAATATGAACAGTAACCATTTGTCCAGCATATACAACAATTGGAGGGCCTGGCACTGTACCATTAACTGCTTCAACCATACGATTAACTCCATCCACTGACATAACTTTGTCCATTGGAACCTAAAATAGAGGAATATACTAAGTTTAACTATGTCAGATGTTTCCTTATGCGTTGTTAGCTACTTTAAGATGCGTTGTTAGATACTTTAAGATGCGTTGTTAGATACTTTAAGATGCAGGGAAATTGTAACAACAAAATATCTCGAAGTTCTTAAACATTTAACATGTTATACAACACTACTTAGAATTTCATTTGTGTTACACATAAGCCTATAATTGATAAGTATTTACCTTAAAGGTTTTTATCTAAATATATTATTTTAATACTTAGGTTTGTTTTTTAGTAAATGAATTATTGAAGTTTTAATTCTGTAAACGATTCAGTATAAATATTTTTAAACAAATGAACTTTATAGCGTTTTTTCGATTGACATGTTGTTAACATGTTGTTGATTCTCTGTATTGTCAAAAGTTTGCATGTAAAACTTTTAATCAAAATATTGTACTATTTTTTTTGATTTCAGAAAGAAGTTTTTCTATAGAAAACCTAGCACTACATACTTTTTCTAGCACTACATACAATTTATGATACTGCTTATTTTCTTCTGATTATTTGCTTCTGTTAAGTGATGTCAGGTAGAACCGTTTTTTTGTAGCATCCCAAATCAGAAAAAGAAAAACTATAATTGTTAAATGTGACCGTATCCGTTTAGCCGGATCAAGCACTCAGACCCCATGAGTATTTGCTTAAATGCTGATTAGATCTGGCTAGCTACTGCTAGCTCTATGGCTTTGATTGACTAGAACAATACCGTTAAAAAATTTAAAAAATCTTTAATTAAACGTAAAAAAACTTTGTCGGTGAACAATTTTTGGTTCGCCTTGAATTGCAATAGTTTTGATTTGTCATTAGACAAAAATCATAAACTAGATATTAACGTGAAGAATTGACTTCAAAAAGTTAGAATTGACTTCGAAAACTTGCAGTTTAATTTAAACTCTAATTTTATGTAATTTGTTTATAAATAAAAAAAACACTTTAAGCTTTGATGTTGCAAAAAGTTGATGCTACTACTGAAAACTTAACATATGAGACCAAAAAATATTTTATACATAGTCACTTGATATGAAACTTTCTAGATGTATCGACAAATGTATAAAAAAGATAAAACATTAAAAATCCGTTTTTGCAAAATTTCAAAAACTTAAATTTTATTAAGTTACTATCATTATTATCATGGTTATTTTTTTTTCTTTTTTTCCGCGATTCTTTTTATAAAGCAATCTACTTATCTATTTCTTTTCATTTGCATTTTATTAACGGTTCTTCTGCGTTTTATCAACGGTTTTAATATATGCTGCAAAGGTTTTTATGCATGCCTTTTATTAACAGTATTTATGCATACATTTTAATAAAATGTATGCATAAAACAGTTGATAAAATGTATGCATAAAAACCGTTGATAAAATGTATGCATTAAAACCGTTAAAAAAATGATTTTATTAACGGTTTGTATGCATATATTTTATTATTGGTTTTTATGCATACATTTTAAAACGGTTTTTATGCATACATTTTATTAACGGTTTTTATGCATACATTTATGTGTATTAATTACACAGTTTAATATTGATCTTAAGCTATTTTTGCTATCGTATACGAGAAATAAAGTTTTTAATAAATTAATATAAAGGTTTTGTGAAAGTTAAAGCAATAAATAACGCGAGGGTGGTGAACCGAATTCTGCTAAACAAGGCATGCATCGCAAAGGACTGTTGTTGAATTGGCACTCACAGTCAAAAAAGTCATAAACTATAGGTCGTGGCATGAAAATTGGGTTTAGCATACCAAAAATAATTTTAACAGAACGTTAGATTATTGCCAAGACTAAAAAACGGAGAATAGACGTTTGCTATATGACATTTGCTTTTTGATGTTTGCTATATAATGTTTTCTATATGACGTTCTTAAAAACTCTCATTACGATAACCTCCTTACATTTCTAAAATCCGAAAACTTTCAGGCTGCACCTGGCAACTTCATAAATTTGCTGGCAAATTACATGAAAAGTATTAAAAAATTAAATTAAAAAATAATACATTGCCATGAAATATTTAATTTACATACAAAATAAAAAGGAACGTTTTTTATGCATGAAATTTTTTTTTTTAATTTACAACTATAAAATAACAACACGTAAAATAACCAAATTTCCGCCCAAATTTATTTCCCGCCCTCGTGCGGAACTCAACCTCACCACCCTCAAAAGTCGTTACTAATAATGGATATTACCGCTGGTAATATCCAATGATATAACTTAGTTTCAATTTGTTGCACTAGTTTTCATAAATAGTGAAATTTTTTTTGCCAACTATAAATTATAATTTATTTGTTCAATTCCATGGTGGTCCTAAACAACATGTTAGCTAAAAATTATAAACCTATAATCTAAGCTATAAAATCATTCTTTAGTATTGTGTATGTTTACTGATAACACAAACTAATAAATCTTTTATAAATGAAATCATTTTTACTTAAACCTTTTCAAATATATGATACACATATATTGAAAAATGACTAAATATGCACAATCAATTACTTCAGTTGTTTTTTTTTCAAATATATGGTATACATATACATAATCTATTAAAGAAATAGATAAATATACAAAATCTTTCAAAGAAATGCAAGTTTATAGCAGTATCAACGTTAAAAGAATCTTTCCAATTATGGACTTTAAAAAACAAAGAGCAAAATTTCGAAATTTAATGGAAGAAAGAATTCAAAAAGAGTTTAACAAATTGGTCGTAAACATTTTTGCTCTTTATAAATTGTGGGTGTTATTAGTTTATAAATTGTGGGTGTTATTAGTTAAGGAGGTTCTTTTGTTTATATAATTATAACTATTTTATATTTTATAGCATTATCACTTACTTAAACAAATATATATTATATAATATATATTTGCTTAAGTGTTTTTGAAAGCTCACGTCAAACCAGAACTTGACTTTACGATAGACATATTAATTGAAAAAGAGAAGAATAATCTTATTTATATAGCCATAGATTATATAAAAAATGAGTCAAAAAATACCGAATCTTAACCGCTGACCAACCAACCATTTTTAAAACTACCGAAGATACCAATTGTCGGTATTCCGATAAAAGTTCTGGCTCTGCTTATTTTAAGCGATTCCCTAATTTTTTCTAAATTTAACATTCTGGATTTTTTCTAAATTTAATATTCTGGATTTTTTCTAAATTTAATATTCTGGATTTTTTCTAAATTATTCCAAAAGTAACATAGTGAGTACTTTAAATGCTCCAGAAATTTAGAAAAAAACTTTAGAAAAAAAAACCTTATTAAAAAAAAAAATTTATTTCGATCCTAATTTAAATTACATATTTTGCAAAATTAAGAGAAGCAATAGAAACAAGCAGAGCCAGAGTTTGCTAAGAGTTAAGTTATAGGAAAGAGGGTTTTTAATCGGGATGATGATGATATCGCTTAACATATATACTTTTTATTCATAATGAAATGATTTAAAACTTACATCTGTTGTGTAGTTAGAATGGTGTTCATTGTACAAATATAATTTTCCATTATGAGCGTATACGAGATTTTTTTCATAAATCATGGTTAACTTTTCTTGGATAACTAGCCAAAAAGCACATTTAGTTTGATTTGGGGGACACTCTTCGTAATTGAAACCATCGGGGTGTAGTTTTGCTAATGTGGTAACAAAAAAAGCAAAATGTATGATGAATTGAGAATATTTGCTAACGTTTTTATAAACGGCAACCATTTTGGAATGTTTTAAAGCATATTTTATTATTGCATGTTCCTTTGCATCGAATTATATTTTGTCAAGTATTATATAATTAGTAGTAACTGAAATTATAATAGAAATCATAAACACTTTTAAAGTTTTAAAATCCTAGAGAGAAATTTTTTTTTCTAATTATTTGAAAGAAGCAGGCTCTATAAATATTCTACGTTTCATCCACAAAAGCAGGTTTCAAAACTCTATGCATGAAAGATTACCACATTGTCAGTATATAGTGCTTTTTCTTAAGTGTAGCATGAAATTTTTGTTTTGTTTGGTCAACCAACAGTTATCTATTTCAATTTCACTATTTAACGCGCGTGTCTGCACGTTTTTAAAGAGGTTTTTTGTAACCTAATTTTCGGTCAAAAAATACGCAACTAATTTCAAAATAAATAAATAAAAAAATAGAAAATAAAAAAGTATGCTTGAATAACCTAACTTACTTAATATAATAAACAAAAAAAATAGGTTTTTTTTATCACTTTTTATATCAAACTCAAACGTTTTTTTTTAACAAGCTTGAACGTATTAAATTTTGAAACAATGTCATTTATAGTGAGAATGTTTATTTTCAGCTAAAATGGGTTCACGCTAAACGATAGTTGATGATCTGAAAAAGTGTTTTTTAAATAAAAAACAATTGACGCTGCAGTAAAGTATTATGAGCTGAGAATATTGGTGATATTGGTTGTCTTTTGAAGATTGGTACGTTGTGATTTAGCTTGTGAATTAAAGAACTTCCTTTTAAAAAATATATTTTAAAATATTAACAGGTAAATGGAATGGACCTGGAATTCTATTTTTATATTATTTTTTAGCAAAAAATAAATTTAAGCGGCGATCTGTTTTAAACTTCAAAACTAAAAAATTTCATATTTCTTTGTTTTTTTTTAAGATTTTCTCCATTCGACATCCCTTTGAAATAAATAATTTTAAATATTAGAAAATCAAACTTAATTTTAAATATTAGAAAATCAAACTTAATTTTAAATTTAGAAAATCAAACTTAATTTTAAATTTAGAAAATCAAACTTAATTTTAAGTATTAGAAAATCAAACTTAATTTTAAATATTAGAAAATCAAACTTAAATTTAAATTTAGAAAATCGAACTTAGTTTCAAAAATTTAGTGTTCGGCAAAATCAAATATACGTCAAACCTTTAAAGATTTGAATTTGAATTGTTCTTTGAGGGGATAGATTTGATTTGATTTGACAAATATCTGGAGGATTTGGATTTGATTTTCAAATATTCACTTTGTTCTCAATTTTTGCGTTTGAAAAAAAAACGCCAAATTTTACAGGCCCGCAAACATATATATCACTTTATTCCGGGGTCTTTGCAGTGGTTTCCGGAAAACCAACAAAAACCAACCCTGAAGATAATCTACACCGCTCTACAGTTGCAGCGCTCGCAAAAATTTCAAAATATTATAATTTGACTAGTGACTGCTTTACTATCTGCACTGTCCTGGACCCAAGATTTGGTATTGAATATTACAAAAATGATAAGGGCGCAAACAGCGAGTCGTATACAAAGATTATGGACACAGTCAATTGTGAATATCAAATCAATTATGCCCCAAGCAATGGTACAACTGCTACAAGCATTCAAAACGTTTCAAAATATACCCCGTTCAAATCGCGTGTTTCATCAAACCCATGTAATGAGTTTGAAAACTATTGTAATGATACAAGTAAGATAGATGGCGGCAATAATAGCAACATATTACTTTGGTGGAAATCTCGATCTGACAAATATCCAAACCTATCCAGAATGGCCAGAGATTACCTGGCCATTCCTGCTACATCTGTATCATCAGAAAGGCTCTTCTCATTAGGAAAAAATCTTATTACTGACAAAAGAAATCTTCTCTCTGCAGATACCATTCAAGCTTGCCAGTGCTTGAAGTCTTGGTTAGATTAAAAAGAATAAAAGAAGCTGTAATGTGTGAGAAATAGTAACAAATGCTGCAATATGAATAAAATTTATAGATTCAGATAACTAAAATTAATAAATGAAATAAGTTAAATAACGTTCAAATATACATCAAATCTTGGAAAGATTTGAATTTGATCTAAATTCAAAATAGGAAGATTTGAATTTGGCCATTTCAAACATTTGACGCATATTTGATCAAACTATTTGAATTTGTGCCGAACACTACAAAAATTAGAAAATCAAACTTAATTTTAAATTTAGAAAATCAAACTTAATTTTAAGTATTAGAAAATCAAACTTAATTTTAAATATTAGAAAATCAAACTTAATTTTAAGTATTAGAAAATCAGAGCTCAGAGCAGTAAACGAGAAGACATACCCAGCGGGCATTTGGTCCAAAAAAGACGTCTTTTAAACGCTCAAAAGACGTTCAGAACGTTTTTTGAACGTTAGAAAGCCGTCTTTTTAGGAACAAATGCCAGGTTGGTAATAGCATTAAGATAAAACTCTAACCCATGTTTTTAAAATATAGTAGCTTTAAATGCTCCAGAGGTTACTGCAGTCTGCTTTACCACACGTTTATAGGCGCTTGGCTTCAATGTTGGTTGTAACAAATTTTTAACGAGTAATACTTAAATATATTTAAACTTCCAAAACTAAAGCCAATTCTTAGGAGAGCAGCATGATTAAATAGAAAAATTATAATTTATAGAAAAATATTATTTTGAAAAACAACTCTTATTGGGGGAGAGTAAAATGAAAATCAAATTAAAATGGGGGGCGAATTTGTTCACGTAGTTAACGGACAGCCTCAATGAGTAAGTTAAAAAAATGATTTCAAAACAAATGTACAAAATGCAAGCGTTTAAACTCATAGTATACAAGAGCTAATTTAAAACATGGAAAAGAAGTGACGGTTTGAAAATACTTTTTATTTTAGGATCATTATATAAAATTAAACTTATCAAAGATTGCTTCGTATATAAAGATATTTTGGAAAAACAAATGGTTGCTTTTTGCTGGTAATAATTTGCCTTTAAGATGGCAATTTTAGCAGGGTAATGACCCTAAACATTTATCGAAACTTATTAAAGTATGGTTTAATACTAAGAAATACATTTTAACGAAAAGCCAGCTAACTCACCAGATCTGAACCCCATTAGAAGCAATTGGAAAACACCATCCGACTCAAAAGAACAGTTAGCAATATTAACTTGACTTTTGAGAAATATGTCATCCAAATTTAATAAAAAAAAATTAAGTTCATTTTTCAAAGTTGCTTTAGATTTGAAAGTAAATTTACTTTTTTTGCTATGTTTTTTAATTTTCTTCACATTATTAATTTCAAATTATTTTTTTAATTTTTTGTTTTCTTATCATTCTTTATTAACTTCTTTTTGAAAATGTAAGAGTTTTTTAGTTTAAAATATAATTTTTTTTTATAATTTAATGTAATCAAATAATTAAAAGTCTATTTATACAGAAAATTCAAATTTGCATTCAACAATAAACAATGTAATTTAGTAAAAATATATTGTTATTAAATTACATTGTTGTTATAATGTAATTTAGTAACAATATATATGACAATAATCTACTGAAGGATTGTAAGAAACAAATACAAGTATGATATAAATAATCTACTGAAGGATTGTAAGAAATAAATACAAGTATGATATAAATAATCTACTGAAGGATTGTAAGAAACAAATACAAGTATGATATAAATAATTTACTGAAGGATTGTAAGAAATAAATACAAGTATGATATAAATACTCTACTGAAGGATTGTAAGAAATAAATACAAGTATGATATAAATAATCTACTGAAAGATTGTAAGAAATAAATACAAGTATGATATAAACAAAATGTAAATAGTAAGTTATAGAAAACTTTAATAAGTTGTAAAACATTAACTAACTATTATCTTTATTAATATAAATATAAATGTTTCATTATATCTTGTTCGAATAAAACATACCAGTACAGTAGGGTAACTTTACATAATTTAGTCCATCACTCAATCTCGTCCACCATCTTTAATTGCTTATATGTCAGTTAACTCACATGTTGCACCATCAAAAAGACGTTTATTTGGAGCCTTATCAACATCAAAACAACTTTGACCACAAAATAATCGTAAATAAAAAAATCTCTTAAAAAAAATTTGTTGGTTTTTGATAATTTTTTTGCTACTCAGTTTGGCGATTTCAAACCTGCTAATACAACTCTACCGAGTTAATTATTTATTGTGCATTTTAGATTATAATTTAATTTTGTTCTCCACTATTTATTCTCTGATTGTAATAACATTTACAATCGTTTGAAATGGTAGAATACGCATAAAAAATTTTTCTGCTCAACCTACCAAATTATCTCAATCTCGCTCACAGAATAAACATATTTGTGCGACAGATATAAAGTTCCAGGTCGTTGTGCAGCAGCTATTGCCAAATTCAGAGTACCTAGGCCACATTACATCTTCAAGTGGAGGAGACGAGAGCATAACTGCAGGTATCCGGATGTGAAGAATTGCCCGGTGATACATTCAAGATGGTTGACTACCGCTAACAGGCTGCTTCGGTTATATGTAGCGAACCTCCGATGACGAAACACCTGGCTGAAGCAGAGCTATAAGACTGCGCTAAGAGCAGGAACAACCAGCTTGTTAGGAGCCTGCCACAATTTTCCTGCCACACCCAAGCCACCGAGCGACATATTCGTCTAGTGACTGAGGCATCGGCGGCAGTTTGCACTGAACAACGAGAATGATTGAATCCAGAAAGAAAATGAAAACGTTTGACAACAAAGCACAATAAAGACTTTAACATTTTATTTGCATGTGTAGTGTGTACTTGTGTACTGAGTAGTACAAGTATTTTAAGTAACTAAATTAAACATTGCCTAGTTGTATGTAAAATCTCAGAAAATTACAAAATTGCATAAAATTGGTGATATTTCAAGAGTGTTGGGACACCCCAAGACCAACAAATTTATGAGCTCTACTTTTTTGTTTTCACTAATGCTACTATGGAGCAACTATTCCACTCCCTGCCAATTATAGATTTGCAAATTTTTTTTTTACAATACTTTTAGCCCACCTTACTGCAAAAATGAGTACAAACTATAAAACCCAATACTCTGTAATGCTTGACTAATACAATAAAAACATTGTAACAATAAAAGCATTATATTTCAAGAAAAGTATATAAATTATCAAAGAAAAGTTAGAACAAATAAAAAAACCATCAAGTATTTTTAGCTTACACTTTTGAGGCACGTTTTGGACAACCACCATTTCAATCAAGAGCTTGCATTAGCCTTCACTTTTTGGATATCTTGACATCTGTATTACATGCTCCTTTTTCATGTTTTTGAACTGCAAATCTTAAATTTAAAACAAGGTATTCAGAATTTGTTTTAACTACAAGGGAGTGCTGCTACATCGACTATCTTATAGCCTGCTGCAACAAGGAAGTGTCGCAACATTGACTGAGGGTTTGGTTGGGGCAGACAGTCTATTAAATAATAAAAAAATGAAAAAGTATATTAAAATATTCCTTAGGTTTATGTTAAAAAGTCACCACTTTGAGCAAGTCTCACAACAGCGAAAAAAAAATTATTTTATGCCGCTTAACTGCAGATTTACCCATTTATATTAGTAAATTATATAAATATATATCTACATATATTTATGTATAGGGTAGATTAGGGTAATATGAGCACCTTGGTAATATGAGCATACTTAAAGATTTCTTAGATGTAAGCAGTGAAGTTAAAGTTGCTATGTATTTTTTGAATCGACTTTATGTGGTGATAACAGGAATTAGTACAATTAGCGTAAATATATATGCAGTAATTAGCGGGTATCATCTAATTAAAACGGTGTTAAATTTTTTGCGTTGTTAAAATAATATCATCACGCATGAATAAATCTGTGGCGCGAAATTTTGGTGCTAAAATAATAAAATTAATTTCATTATTTTAATCCAAAAAGTAACTTTTTGGATTAAATATGAAATTAATTTCATATTTAATCCAAAAAGTATTGGATTAATTTCATGAAATTAATCCAATACTTTTTGGCTTGAAAAACAATGCATAGAAACATTTAGTTTTGACTTTATTTAAAGATGCCATTTTTGTGTAATAAGGGCATGCTCAAATTACCCATTGATTTTTATTGAAATTACCTAGTTTTAATTCCTAAAAAAGCATTGGTTTTAATTGGTTTTTTGAATAAAAATAAAATATAGTAAAACTTTTTAATATTTTAACAATACTAAATATTTTTCTGTAATTTAAATTCAAAAAAATGGAATTTTTATCGTTCAAAGGTTTGAGTTGATAAAATTGAAAAAATAACGAACTAATTTTTTTTTTTCTTGCGGAAAACATAGTAGTATTGTTTCAACAAAAAGTGGCTTAAAATTTGATCTTTTAATGATAAGTTTTGTTAATAACGAATCATTATATTCCAAAAATTAGTTCTAATTGTCAGGTTGGTATTTTTTTTACAAAATTAATGTTTTTTTGTGAGCTAATTTAAAGTGCTCATATTACCAAGTGGTAATATGAGCATTTTTGTGACTTTTTTAAAACCTCTGTGTTTTTAAGAAAAAACTTCGAGTGCCCAAATATCTAAGTGGATCATGAGAAGGGATCCCTAAATATTGTTTATTCGCAAAAATTTTGGATCCAGCTTAATTATTTTTGAAATTATTCCAATTTTTGCTTAAGGTGCTCATATTACCCTAATCTACCCTATATAATTATGATATAAATATATATCTATATATATTATAATAATATTATATTTATATATATATATAATTATATAAATACTTAAATATAATTATACGTATATCATTTACTTATACTATAAATGATATAAATATAAAATAAGTAATATAAATTATAAATGATTTAAGATCCTTAAATCATACTATTAGCATAAAATTAACAAGTCATAGGTTATACCTCGTTGAAATATAACATTTGCTGAATGTTATAACTTATGACAATATTCATTATTAAATAGTATAACCTATGAATAGAATAATCTATATAATATAGTATAAATTATGACAATATATTACATAATATCATAATATTTGATTTTGTTTTAAAAGTAAGTAAATGTTTTTTGAGGATCCCAAATACGCTTTATAATATAAAGTACAAATAATTGGAGATCCTAAAAAAACATTTATATATATATATATATATATATATATATATATATATATATATATATATATATATATATATATATATATATATATATATATATATATATATATATATATATGCAGTTAAGTGGCGTAAAATAATTTTTAATTTTCGCTTAATTAAACTCTGCGATGGTGAAAAGGAAAAAAATTAATCTGAAAGTGACGTTGCGAAACGTCAAAGAAAACCACATTCGAATACGGAAAAATTCGAAATGTATAAAAAGAAAAGAAAAGAAAAGCTCCATACAAAAATAAGTAAAAGTAATTGTCGCTGTTAAATTTTCTTATTTTTATATTTCTATAATATATATTATATACGTATTATGTTTATATATACAAAAATTAATTTTATTAATTAATTCTGCACTGAATAAATTATTTCTATTAAGTGAACAGTTATTCTTAGTTAACATGGTAAATATTTGTTTAGATGGCTATGCAACGTGTTGGTCGTGGGAGACCAATTGCTCCAACAACTATTGTTGATGAAGATGAAATCCTGGCTGAACCACGTGTGTTGCAAAAAAATTGGTGTTTAAAGGAGCTTGGTTACTCTATTAAACAACCATTATCTGCTTTAAAGTGGCTAGCAAAGCGCGGATTGATAAAAAATAGTATGTATTGTGATACGTGCCAACGTCAGTTTGGATTAAATGCAAATCAAAATGCCACAGATGATTACCAGTGGTATTGCAAAGGTTGCAAACAGCGGCGAAATGTAAGAGAGGGATCCTTATTCAGTCAAACTAAGTTGATACTTCAAAAGTTAATTTGTTATATTTATGGGTGGAGTCGGAATATGTTACAGAGCGATATACAACATAAAGCCTTTATGAATGACGCTAGCCATACATTAGGTGATTCGAGAAACTTTTGCCGAGATGTCTGTGAAATTTACCTGGAAACAAATCCAACAATGATAGGGGGTATTAACGCTGTTGGGGCACCAATTGTAGTCGAAATTGACGAATCTAAATTCTTTTACCGTAAATATCATTGTGGGCAGTGGCGCCCAGGTCATTGGGTATATGGTGGAATCGAAAGAGAGTCATGCAAGTGCTACTTAGTTAAAGTTCCCAATCGGAATGCACAAACTCTTAAAAACCTTATAGAAAAGTTTATTTTGCCAGGAAGTCATATCGTTTCCTATGGCTGGGCTTCTTATGCTGGTTTAGATAACCTCCAAGATGGTATATATTCTCATTCAGTTGTCGTGCATGAACGCAATTTTGTTAATCCCCTTGATAGCGATGTTCATACACAAAACGTCGAAAACCTTTGGATGCGTGTCAAACGTAAACTTCGACAACAGTTTGGTACGCGTGAAAACTTGTTTACATCACATCTGCATGAATTTATCTGGCGTCAAACATTTAAAGAGTTTCCAATATTTTCGGCATTTTTATCTTGTGTGTCTCGTCAGTATCCTCTGTAGTTGATAAATAAAATTTTTCAATTATTATTTTCAATTATTTTTAAAAATATATTAGCAAGAACAATAATTGCAGTATCCTATATTCTATAATTGTAATAAGAAATTTGTCTAAAACAAACTAAAAATAAACAAACATAAAATATAAAAATATAAATTTCTTTGCATAATTAATAATGTAATAAGTAAATATTAACAATATAAATGTAATATCAACAATAAAAACAATTATTTTTATTGTTTTTATTGTTTTTATTGTTGATATTTAATATAATTAAATATCAACAATAAAAACAAAAAACAAAAATATTAAACAAAAACGTATTTAAAAAATAACTACTTTGAAATTTATCTATTTTGGTTTTTATAATTATTTTAGGAACTTTTAGCCTCTGCGAGCGAGAGCGCTAAAAGCAAAAATATTAAAATACTTTACGCCACTTAACTGCAGTATTACCTATATATATATATATATATATATATATATATATATATATATATATATATATATATATATATTTACTTACTTTTAAAATAAAATCAAATATACACTACAATTTGTTTTGCTATAAAAGATTTCTTATCATTCTTTAATGAATTCCAATAAAATCCTAAATAGAAATCAATAAAAAGAAATAAGGAAACCGACATTTGTTAAAAAGTTGAAGATTTTTATCTTTATTTATTTTTTAATTCTTTACTAACTCATTAATATTTTATTTTTAATTACAAACATGGATCAAGTCTGGAACCAGATCGGCATGATCGGCCCAGTCGGCTGATCGTATAACGAACATGGCAAACCATTAGAATATGAACGGCATCACCGGCGCATGGACCAAGCATGGAGAGTTTGCTGGGTGCTTCCTTCCCCCTCCCCCCATCGGGTTGCTACGGGCCTGAAATGGGCATAAATAATAAACATAAGAGGCGTAATATTTAAAACTATTGTTTTTTGTTTTTGAAGCTGGGTAGACGATCATCCATATAGATTTTACGATATTAGTCGATATTTTGATTTAAACCAGTTAAAAATCACAATTAGTTCAGTGCTCATACTGTTAAATAATGTTGTAAGGCTATTGCTTGTCAAAAAAGGTTTTTTTCATCGGCAAACAATTGTTATTAAGTTCGAGGCTTAGTAGAGCTCATTGATATATTAGGAAAAGTTAAAATTTAAAAAAAAGTTTATACGCACCCGTATTTACTGAATTCTGCATACATTTTATCATATTACAAGAAAATGACTTTCAAAGAATATTATTATTGTTTCATAAACATCAATAAGTACGAAGTTCTCTCGATACTAAATTCATTTTTTAAAAGAAATCTTCGCTGAATTGTCGCGACCAGCGTCTTCAGCTTAAAAGTTTTTTTTTATTATTATTTATATCTTATTTTTAAAACGGCAATTCTATTTTATGTCAATGGGATGGTTTCATCTTTTTCTGACGTAAGTGCGCCAGAAATGGTGTCCAAAGATTTGTTGACACATATTGTCCCTCATCTAAATTGATACCATTTTGTTGAGGGGAAAAATTGGTGGTACTGTATTTCAAGTGCCTCACGAACTTTCCTATCAAACTATTTAGCATCAACTTTTAGAGTTCTGCAACTGTCCCAATTAATTTGTTGTGCACAATGTCCATGTGTGTGGCAAATCCAGATCGTTCTGTTTTATTTCCTATTGTACTATTTTTGTGTTGTTGCATGCATGTTTTTATTTGCATTTTTGTTTCATCTATAAACTTTTTGCTACAATGACATTTAATAAGGTAAACTCCTGGGTGGCTGTTCATTTGTAGTTTGGATTTATTTCTTGATGTTAATATTGTCTCTAGGTTCAGGTTTGATTTGAAGACCGTTTTATATCCTCCTTCCTAAACGCCTTACTTAGTTTGGGAGACATTGTTAATACTCAGGGTAAAGAAATCGTTAGATACGTACTGGTGATGTTTTCAAATTTTTTTAGTAGTCATGAGTGATTTTTTGTTCTTTCGTTTTATTTATTTTATGATATTTATGAGATTGGACTGTTTATAGCCATTTGCGATAAATACTTGAATAAGGAATTTCAGTTCATTTTCTATATGTTTCTGACTGCATACATTAAATGCTCTATGTACGAAACCCTTGAATATTCCATTTAAAATTTGTGGGTCATTGTTTAATGTTGTCTTAACTTGAATGTTAATGCTTGCATTTTTTCTGTGTATTTTAAATTCATATTTACCATTTTTGTTATTTATTATCTTGAAAATTTAGTGTTTTTTTGTCATTTTCAAATTCGATAGTATATTGTATATTGGGATGCTGTTGATTAAGTATTGTCTTAAATTGATCAGCCTGGGCAGTGTTAGAGACTCTAGCATAATTGTCATCTACGTATCTATAAAATGACTTTAAACCAATAAGCGGGTTGGTTTTCAGCACTACAGCGTTGAAAACCAACCCGCTTATTGGTTTAAGTGCTCTTTTTTTAAGATATTGAAGAAAAGATTCAGTTAAAACTACCATAAATGAAAGACCTGTCGGACCTGAATTTTTAAGTTCATGTATTTCATTGTTCCATAAAAAGTATGGTCGGTATAATCACAGTTTATCAGAAGAATCACAGATTATCAGAATTTTTATTTCTTTCATATTTAGTTTTGTCGCTTTTTCAAAGTTATCGCTCACCTCCAATAGACTTATGAGTACTTCAATTGCTTATTTAAGAGGAAAAGACGGGTACAAGTTTAAAACGTCTAGTTTTAATTCACTTAAAACTCTCTCTCCTCAGCGTTTGCGCAACTTCATCTTTTTTGTTGTATTGTAGTTATATGTATATATATATATATATATATATATATATATATATATATATATATATATATATATATATATATATATATAATATATATATATTAGGGTGTGTCTAAATGTGTTCTATGTAATAAATTAATACTAAATTGTTGTTTTATGACCCACCCTGTATATTAAGGTGTGTCATAAAACAACAATTTTTAAAAATGTCTGATGATACCCCTAAATGTGTTCTATGAAATAAAATAATACTAAATTTAAAAATTTTTTAGGGGTGGCTCAAGACCCTTAAACATCAGACGGGTCCCTTATATTTTGAAAAAAAAAAGTTCTTTAAAAGCATATCATGTTGGGTCTCAAAAGAAGTGCAATTTTATAAAAATTTCAAAAATTATAATCATTTTATATAATCATTTTAAGATTACTAGTTCAAATTTTATGGCTTATAAACTTTCCTTTTTTAACAAAAAATATAAAGATCCATATTTTCAGAGTTTTTTTAAATAAACGTATTGTGGTTCCATTAATTTTTTTAATTACTTTTGAAATTTTTATAAAATTTCACTTCTTTTGAGACCCAACATGATATGATTTTAAAAAATATTTTTTCCAAAATATTAGTGAACCCTTCTGATGTTTAAGCGTCTTGAGCAATCCCTAAAAATTTTTTAAATTTAGTATTAATTTATTTCATAGAACACATTTAGGGGTATCATCAGACATTTTTAAAAATTGTTGTTTTATGACACACCTTAATATACAGGGTGGGGCAGAGAAACTTGCTTATTCGAAACATATATTATAACTAAAGTATTGAATATATACAAATGAATTTTGTAATAGCATAATCAAGAACAAGTAAATTTTACAATTTGCCAGTTTTAAAGATGATATCACGCAAATGACGTCCGTTATTGTCAATACATTGTGTCAGTCGTGTCTGGAAATTGGTGTCGACTTTTTCCAGCATCTCAATAGGAATGTTGGCGATGGCTTCACAAATTTTATTCTCGTTGTTGGGTCTGTCATGGTACACGACGGACTTCAGATGTCCCCACAAGAAATAGTTGCAAGGCGCAAGATTAGGGGACCTGGCTGGCCACTGAAGATTGCCCCTCAAAGAGATCACGTGCCCAGGAAAGACTTTGTTCAAGAAAACTATGGATGCTCTTGATGTATGCGCAGTTGCACCATCTTGCTGGAACCAAACATCGTCCAAGCCCATCTCGTTCAGTTTTGGCAGAAAGAAATCCTGTAACAACGTCACCTAACGCTCAGATGTCATCGAAACTGTCCTTTCATTTTCTTCGAAGAACCAGGGACCGATTATTCCAACTCGGGATATTGCGCACCAAACAATCACACGTTGCGAGTGTAGAGGTTGTAGGTAAAGTTCTCGTGGGTTTTCAGCGCTCCAATACCGCATGTATTGCTTGTTCACAGCCCCAGAACGATGGAAGTGCGCCTCATTGCTGAAGAACACAAGCGTGTCATCAGGCAAGTCGAGAAAAGCCCTACACGCAGCCTCACGAGCATCGAAGTCTCGAGGAATCAGTTCCTGGGCGACAACAATCTTGTAGGGGTGAAACTTCAATTCCTCATGAAGGATCCGTCTAAGAGAACAAACTTATAACCCAAGAGCTGATGCATGCTTGCCAGCAGATCGTCGGGGAGACCTCAAGATGGATTGCCGCACCGCTTCGATGTTCTGCGGAGATCTTGCAGTCCTTTGGAGACCAGGCCTCTTCTTCTTCACATCTCCAGTTCCCTGAAGTTCTTCACCCACGAAACTGTTGTCCTGGAACACGGCCACGAGGTGCAACATGGAAGTGCCGACGAAATCCAAGCTGTGTGGCGATGATTGGTTTACCACAGGAAAAACATGCCTCAACCGCAAAAGCACGTTCTACGTTCGTCCATTCCATGACTACTGCAAAAAAAAAAAGAAAATAAATTAATGCGGCTCATCATATAAACAAAACTTTACAGTTTGCGCTCTTGATTTAGCCCCTCCTTAAAGTTATCGTAGCATATCACACTTCAGGAAGGCTAATTCAAATAAGCAAGTTCCTCTGCTCCACCCTGTATATATATAAATATATATACATATATATATATGTATATATATATATATATATATATATATATATATATATATATATATATATATATATATATATATATATATATATATATATATATATATATATATATATATATATATATATATATATACATATATATATATATATATATATATATATATACACACATATATATGTATATATATATATGATATAACGGGTGATGCGGAAGTTATCGGACAAAATAAAAACGTCAATAACTTATTTATAAATAAAAAAACAAACTACTATTATGTTTTTTTTAAATAAAGCATTTATCTTTTAATAAAAATATATTACTTTTTATATGAAAAAACACCACCATCAGCAATTGATCTCAATTTTGCTCTGACGCCTTTCAAATGCGACTGTAAAAAGTTTAAATCAATTTCTTGTAGTTTTAGTTTAATGCGATCAATCAAAACTTGCTCTGTTGAAGCTTGCCAATCTTCCTCGTAAACCTTCTGTGGCAAATGTCCCCAAAAATTTTCAATTCTTTATCAACGTAATAGACATATTGGTCCATCCAATTTAGAGAATCTTTAGAATAATGAGAACTTGCTAAATCTGGCCAAAATAAATAGTTAAAGTCTCCATGATACTTGTAAATAAATGGAAGAAGTCGTTTTTCTAAACATTCATTAATATAGATTGATGAATTGATAGCTACAGCTTGGAAGTGCGAAACAATGGCTCGGACATACCACGTGAGATATGGCTATCCACATTAATAATTTTTTTGAAAATTTTTCTTTTCCTATAAAACGAACACTTTCTGGGAATGTCTTTTTGTTGTTTGTGTAGTACCCAGAATTTCCAGGCATGTTGTCCCCTGCAAAACAATAGTGTTTTTCGTCATCTAGGACTAGAAGCGATTTTGTGTTATAGAGTTGGTTAACTAGTTTCCTGCTTCTTTTCTTGGCCTTTATTTGTTGTTCTATAGTGCATTTTGGAGTCTTTTCACGTTTTCTATATTTAATATTCATTTTTTTTAACTGACAACCAATTGTCGATTGATTTACATCGAATTTAATACCTATTTTTCTCTGACTGACCCCTTTTCGATTGTTGACAAGTCTCGTTAATTCGGCTTTCTTTTCTCTAGTCCAGGATGTCGGATGACCAGAGTGCTTTCTATCAGAAAACGATTGAACAGTCTCAAGTCTTTTTAGGTTATCATATATTGTACTTCGAGCAAATCCTTCCTTTTCAAAATGATTTACGATTTTTTTTTTTTTTTTTTTATATTAGGTTATTTTGTCCGATAACTTTTTTTTTTATATTAGGTTATATTGTCCGATAACTTCCGCATCACCCGTTATATGTATATATATATATATATATATATATATATATATATATATATATATATATATATATGATATAAATGATTTTTTTTTACTATGCCGTTCGCTACATTAAGCCAGACAAAGTTATTTTGTTCAGAAGTGGTAAAAAGTAAGCGTTACGACCAATTGAAAAGGAATGGGGAAATTTACATTTATTGATGACAAAATGGATGCTTCAATGTATTGTGAAATTTTCAAAGCCAACTTGCAACCATATTTATTTTAGGGTAATATGAGTACCTTGGTAGTATGAGAATACTTAAAAATTTACATTAGGGAAATATGAGCACCTCGGTAATATGAGCATACTTAAAGATTTCTTAGATGTAAGAAGTGAAGTTAAAGTTGCTTTGTATTTTTCGAATCGTCTTTATGTGTTGATAACAGGAATCAGTACAATTAGCGTAAATTTATAAACAGTAATTAGCGGCTATAATCTAATTAAAACGCTGTTAAATTTTTTGCGTTGTTAAAATAATATCATCACGCATGAATAAATCTGCGGCGCGAAATTTTGGTGCGAAAGTAAAAAAATTTTGTGTAATAAAGCATGGTCAAATTACCCAGTATTTTTTATTAAAATTACCTAGCTTAAAGTCCTAAAATAGCAGTAGTTTTAATTGCTTTTTAAATAAAAACAAAACATAGTAAACAATACTAAATATTTTTCTGTAATTTAAATTCAAAAAATTTGAATTTTTATCGTTTAAAGGTTTGAGTTAATAATAAAGGTCTGCGTCTCGTTATTTTTTTTAATCGAGACGAGACCAGACGATCATAAATGCTTTGTCCCGATTAGCGATAAAAATTGAGACAATTTTCAGTCGAATTCCGGGACAATACCGAGACGAGATGTCCCGGACAAAATAGGAGCTTCACAATTTCCCGGAATTTACGTCTTTTTAAAGGGACATAACGAGACATAACGAGACATACTAGTTAATCCTTAATGTGAAGTTTAGTATTCTGCTGGGGGGCTCGGCCATTACAACTGTTTTGGCTACTTTATCGTAATTAAATTATTTACCGAGACTTAACAAGACAAATAAAAATTGAAATGAAAATTTACATGTGTTTCATTTATTTTATTTGTAATGTTGTACTGTAATGCGCATTAACTAAATTTTATTGGCAATAAATAAAAGTTTTTAACTACAAACTTTGTCAAGCAGTTCATTCACTTGTGTCACTAGTTGAAGATACTTTGGATGGTCCAGCAAAAGGAGCTGGAGCAGAATCCCTTGAACTGGTGATAAGTGTTGTAATACCTGGTACATGAGATGTTGTAGCAGTAGAGATTCTAGAGGAGGTCGTACTTACTCGTGGCATCGGCTGACTTTGCAGTCTTGGATTAAGCTGAATCTTAACCACATCATCAGATTCAACAACATTGGCTTGATCACTCTCTGAAGACAACAAATATGGAAGGAAATTTACAAAAATTTTTTAAACTGAGCAAAATTTCAGTTTGAAAAATATTTAAAAGTTCAAAGTTAAAACAAAAAAACATAGAAACAATAAATGGAAGTGGCAAAATTTAAGATTTTACTAAAGGCAAAGAAAAAGTTAAGATCTCTCTTTAGAATATTAGTGAATGCCCTACCAGGATCTTGTTCATCTTCTGAGGTTATTTTCCAGGACATGATTTGAACAAAGTCATAGTTCTGTTGGGTATATAGCAACTATTCAATATTTTCCGGCTGAAGCTTGGTCCTTTTGTGTGTGACTATGTTTCCTCTTGCAGAGAAGGCCCTTTCAAAAGTGGCCGAAGATGCTGGAATTGCCAGGTAACGCCGTGTTGCTTCAGCCAAAAGAGGTAAAGTCATTTCAGGTTTTTTCCAAAACCCAAGAACATTTTCCTGGGCTTCTTTCCTTGGCCAGGGATGCATATTCTTGTAGACATCCCATTCCTTGGCAATGTCGGACTTTTCCGAAATTGCTGTGTGTTGAGAATGAAATTCAATCACGTCTTAAGCCAACAAATCTGTTTCCTCCTCCAAGTTTGCAGTGGCCTTGAATTGATCCATGATTTTGTTGAGCCATTCATGATGATTGGTGTGGTTTTCAATCAAGTACTTGTAGGTTTTATCATAGGTTTCAAATGTTTTGAATGCCACACCCTTGTAGTAAGGATTAAGGAGATGACCAACACCAAGAAACATGGTATGAGCGCCAGCATGGGGAAACCTTTTATCAAGCTTGGCTGAAAAAATTCTTAAAAAAGATTTGCTTGTGTCTGACAAATCATCCTTAACCAATTCAACCCTGTTAATGTGGTGCTGCAAATTATGGAGACCACCAACAACGATGTGTAGAGTCGGTTTTTTATCTGCACTAAGTCTCTCAAATGTCTTTGCCAACAGTTTGAGATTAGATAACAGTTCCTCAAAGATTTTAAACTCCGATTCAGAGGGCACAAGAGATGCAACATCTGCTGGGTATATGCCTGGCCTTGCTTTAATTGCCAAAAGAGGTTCTTTTATGTCAAAGACACTCTCACACACATGTATTTAGAATTCCAGCGAGTGTTGTTGGCAGTGATGAACTTTTTGTAGACCAACTCTGTTACATTTTCCTTTGAATCGGTTTCCATGGCAAGACGAATATCTCTGTTCATAGCTGCAATTTCGGTCTTGATTCTTTCATTCGCCAAATGACTCTTGTGCGTCTTTTCTGCTAGCCTTTGAGCATAAGTGATTGCATGGTCTACTGTTGTGGTGGCATTGACAGTGTCCTTGATGGCCAAATTCAAGGTATGGTCCACACAAAGCAAAGACTCGTCAATAAAGGTGCACTTTGGAATAACAGTTTTGACATTGGCAGCATTGTCATGAGTTAAGACAACTGAAACAGTTCCTGATGCAGGTAGATTGGCAACAACCCTAAAAAAGTAACAAAAAATTACAGCAAACTGATATGTCTAGTATTGTCACAGTATGGTAATTTATGTCTAATACAAACACTAAAATAACTGACTTTCCTTTTCACTGATTATAAACGTGCATAATGGCGAGATCAGGCATATCACTTTGACTGTTAACACAATTAACTTAACTCATGTAAAAAAGTCCATTTTGTAATTTAACTTACTTGTCGATCTTTTTGGCAATGTTGTCTGCTGTGTGCCTCTTGTTCAGGGTCCACTCCTTGTCAATGTAAAGAACAGACAATGATTGGTATAAATCAAAGTTCCTTGAAGTCCAAATGTCCGTGCTCAGAGCCATTCCCGGACTTTCCAGTAAATCAGTTTCCAAAACTTTATCCACAGCCGTCTTGACATTGTCATACAACAAAGGCAGCTTGTATCTAGAATAAGTTGTGCAGTCTTGATTTTCAGCTTTGGATCTAAGTAGTGCATAAACTCCTTGAAAGGTCTTGCCTCAAGAAAGCTGAATCGAAGATTTATCCTTGCCAGAAGTTTCATAATTTCCAAGTCACCTCAAAGTTGCTTTGGATCTCTGGATTTGTACTTCAGACACTGACTTAGTCTTGCCTGGCTTGACTTGTGCTCAATAAGACAATCTGGCATGGAAAGTCGTCTTTTCTTAATGGAGCGGTTGAGAAGTAGAGAAGATTTTTCGCCTGGAAAAAATCTTAAAATAGTATAGTATTGCTAAGTCTCGTTATGCTGAGGTAAAAAAAAAATTTGTGTGGCACTGATTGCTAATTTATTAATTTGGGGTATAAATTGAGTATTAACTTATTAAAATAAGTCATAAAAAGAGGTTTTTTCTTTAGTGATTAAAAAGACAATACACAAAAACGTTTATTTCAATAATGAGTTTAAAAAAACCATTACAATATCTTTTTAAAATAAAATTGCTACAAGCAACTTCATTTTACACTTTTAACTCATTTCTTTGTGGCTCATTAGTCTCATCTTCATTATAGACATTTTCAAGTTCGTCCAAGGCCAAATCAGAATCACTCTTGTGGACGGCTTTATGTTTCTCCAGCTCTTTAAACTCACGAGGATGGGCACGAAGTAGGTGCTTACGCATGCCTGATGTGTTACCATCATTGACCTTGTAAATTTTGCCACAAAGTTTGCACCGACCATTAGCCTAGCTTATACCACGGTCTTCATGGGTTTCGTCTATTTTTTGCTCCTCATAAAGTTTCTAGATATGACCTTTGCATCGTGGCATTGATTGACAATTTGACTTTGACTATACTAAGACAGCGCCGGATGTAAAAGTCTCACTAAAAATTTAAAGAACAAATTAAAATCCAGGAGCTATATGTTGACGTGCTCACTATCCAGAGAGTACTGGTATAGCCTTGCCATTTCCCGAAAAATGAAACTATGTTACGCGGGTCTTAAAAAGTTAGGACAATTCAACTAACGACAGTTCAACTTTATTAACTAATTTAGTAATTCACTAAATTAACAAAATTATTATTTTTTTTATTAAAATATGCATAACATTCAAAATTGGTATGTCTTATATCATTTGATGTCTATGTTTTTCTTGTATTATCAAAAAATATCAAAAATTATAACCTGCACAGATGGTCTAAGAAAGTGCACAGATGGTCCAAAAAAGACACTTAAATGCTTTTAGCATTAAATTTCACTAATATATAAAAAGAGTTATAATATATAAGTTTAAACTTTTTGGTTATTGAAAAACTTTTGTAATTTCTATTGTTTTTGTTGTGAATGATTAGCATTTTTTTAACAGTAAATTTATTCTGCCAGCCATACGTCGCGAAGTCTGACCCTTAATGTTACTGCCAAGTTGTCTTAGCAGCCAAATGTAACCAAATCTGCCCAACTGCCCATTAATAATCTAGGATTTAACTTGTTAATCCTTAATCTACGCGTTCGGAATGTCTCGTTTGTCTCGAATCGTTGTGACATGTCTTGTTTTGTCACGTATCTTAATAGAATGTCTCGTATCGTTATGCCACGCCTCGAATCGTTATGGCATGGTTATGGCATTAATATATATCATTGAAAAAGATAGATATAAATATCTATGTCTCAATGATATATATTAACTAGATGTCTAACTTCAAAAAAATTCCGTAAGAAAAAGTGAAGCAAGTTTTTAAAGTTTTTAAACCCGCTTTATTTAAACTCTCAAACAGCTAAAGACATTCATAATTGAGCCAGCTTTCTAACGCTTTTTTAAAACTCTTTGAACGCGTGATAAAACTAGAATCAACAAAATCTGAAAATGACGAAAACATTAAAAATCTGAAGACAGAAATAAATAAAGCAGCTGAGTCAAGCAAGTCTATCAGTGACTGGTCGCATATTGTCAAACAGGGTATACAAAAAAAGAAGCCTACAGAGCAGCTGATGGTAACAAATGTAGCTATTAATGAGTTAGACGAAAGAAAAAGAAGAGCAAAAAATGTCATTATTTATGGAGTGGCGGAATCAACTAAAGAAAGCATAGAAATGAAATTAAAAGAAGACAAGTCAAAAATAAATGAAATTTTTAAGCTCATAAATCAAGAGAATGTAATACCAAAATTTGTTAGACGGCTGAGATCTAAAACTAATAAACCAGGTCCAATTCTTGTTGAATTAGTTGAGGATATTCTTCGCAACACAATATTAGCATCAGCTAAAAAATTGAGAAGTAATGTCGCACATAAAGATATTTATCTTAGTCCAGATTTGACTAAGGCTCAGAGACTCCAAGATTTTAACCTCATAAATGAAAGAAATAAAATGAATCAAGCAAGACTGGACAATGATTTCTTTTGGTATGGCATCCGTGGCAATAAGATCATCAAATTCAAAAAGAAATCAGATCAATAATTGTATACATAATTCAGTTTCAGATTGCAATGAAATTAAAAAGCTGTCATGTTCATACCTAAATGCTACCTCTCTCGATAACAAGTTAAATGAGTTTAAAGTGGTAATTGAACAATACAAACCAAATGTAATTTCTGTGACTGATACATGGTTTAAAAGTGATTCAGTTGTAAACATTGAAGGTGACCATCTGTACAGAAAAGACAGATCAGACGGATGAAAAGGCGGTGTTTGTTTATATATAGACAATTCATTAGACTCCTTTGAACTAAATGATGCTGTTCTAAATCCCTGTAAACTTGAACAAGTGTGGGCAGCTGTTTATTTTGATAACGACAAGTATTTACTTGGATGCATCTACAGGCCAAATGATTTTTTGGATATAGCAGAATTTGATGTGGTTTTTGGCCTGGCACGCAAATATATAGACAAAAATAAGTTCAAAGATTTACTTATCATGGGGCGACTTCAATTTCCCATCAATCAACTGGTCAAATGGCTGTGTTGATGCAATTTCAAATGAGAATGGAATTTATTATAAATTTACAGATATTTTAAATGATAATTTTCTTTATCAGCGTATTAACATACCAACTTTCCAGCTGTCAGATGAACAACTTGGGAGTATCTTAGATTTAATCTTCATAACTCAGTTAGCGAGTGTTAACGAAATAGATTCAAAATTCGTTCTGGGAAATATAACCAGAGGCCATCTTATAATATGTTTCAGTTTCATCTTGTCTAATAAAGCAATCCGTGACAATAAAAGTAAGCAAAGATTTATGTTTGCTAATTCTAATTTTGAACTAATATCTGATCTAATTTCAAATGTTGACTGGATACAATGCTTCAGTAAAAAAAACGTACAAGAAATGTTTGATGAACTGATTTTTTATACTGAGGTGGCATGTAATCATTTCACTCCAATTAAAAAGACATTTAACTCTTTAAAAATTAGACCAGCCTGGGTTAATGCTTGGTTAAAGTTTCTTATTAGAAGCAAACAAAATTTAAGATATAGAAACTGCTCTTGTAAATGGAAAGACCGTGTTTTGAAATCTAAATACAAAATGATTTGCAAAAATGTAGCAGATGAGATTAAAAAAGTGAGACAAAGCTTTGAGTTTAATCTTGTAAAAAGAGCCATCAAGAATACAAAGCTTCTCTACAGCTACACGAACAATCAACAAGCAGTCCAAGATACTATAAAAGCATTAAAGGGAGAAAATGGTATAACCACTCAAAATTCAAAAGATATTGTTGATATCTTAAACAAAAATTTTCAAGCTGCATTTTTAAAAGAAGATGATGGTCCACTGTCTTCTTTTGATTTAAGAACTACTGAAATATTCATTATGACAAATGAAGATTTTACATATGAAGATGTCTATCTAAGATTAAAAAACTTAAAAGATAACAAATCAAGTGGTGTTGATAATTTACATTCAGCTATTTTAAAGAACTGTGCATCAGCCTTTGCTATTCCGCTTACGTATAGTTTTAACGAATCGTTTAAAACCAGCAAACTGCCAGTGCAATTTAAATCAGCAAATATCACTCCTCT
Organism: Hydra vulgaris; assembly: GCF_038396675.1. NCBI lineage: Eukaryota > Metazoa > Cnidaria > Hydrozoa > Anthoathecata > Hydridae > Hydra > Hydra vulgaris. The sequence goes on from NC_088923.1 coordinate 27,362,631, forward strand.
GTACAAAAAAGGCGAAAAAAACTTTAGCAGGAAACTACCGACCGGTATCACTCACCTCAAGTGCATGTAAAATAATGGAAGTTATAATCAGATGTAAACTTGACTCGTTTCTATATAAGTTCAAACTAATAGTCAAGCAACAGCACGGTTTTGTTAAAAATAAATCATGCTTTACGAATCTACTTGAAACACTTGATTTTATTTCAACCGCCTTAGAGAATGGTAGACCTGTTGATGTTATCTTTTTGGATTTTGCCAGGGCATTTGACACAGTGCCACAAAAAGTTGCTTAAACTTACAGCTTATGGAATATCTGGTCTGACAATACAATGGATTGAAGTATTTTTAAAAGAAAGAAAACAAAGAGTTGTGATAGGCGAAATGTATCCTCTTGGGCAGAAATTACCAGTGCTGTGCCACAAGGGTCAGTAATTGGATCACTCTTGTTTGTACTATTTATAAACGATTTGCCTGAAACTCTAAAAAATCTAACCAAGCTGTATGCAGATGACACCAAAATTTTGAATGAAATGCTTACCTGTGCATCAACTCTTTCTTTGCAATCAGATCTTGATTTAGCTTTTAAGTGGACTCAAGACTGGCTTGTGAAACTTAATATTTCAAAATGTATGGTCATGCACTTTGGCCGGAATAACAAAAAATTTATATTAATATTATATTAATGATCAAAAGTTAAACATAACAGAATCTGAAAGTGATCTTGGAGTAATCTTTTCAAGCAATCTGAAATGGATCAATCATGTTATAAAATGCGCAGGCAAAGCCAACCAAATGTTGGGTCGTATTAGAAAATGCTTAGATATTAGACTGCTGAGAATACTTTATGCTTCTTCTGTGCGGTCACTGTTAGAGTTTGCAGTACAAGTTTGGTCACCTATTCGAAAGGGAGAAATTGAGTTATTAGAAAGAGTCCAACATCGTGCAACTCGATTAATACCATCATTTAAAATAATCAACTATGAGTATCGTCTAAAAGCTCTTGACTTGACTATCTTGACAATAAGGAGGCACGGAGGAGATATGATTCAACTTTTTAAATTCTTCAACGGTTTTAACGATTTGGAAACAATCAAAAAAATTAGTATTCAACAAACTCAAACGAGAGGTCACAGCTTTAAATATGTCAAAGAAATCACTAAGCAAGCCTGTCGTGAAAACGTTTTATTTAATAGATCGGCTAATTTGTGCAATAGCTTGCCAAGCGATTTGGTTAAAGCACAATCAGTTAACAGTTTTAAAGCAGGTTTTGATTGCTGGATGAGCAGCAATCAAGCAAATCGGCTGTCATAGTGTGTTAATACCACACTCACTGGCTCACACCAGTTACAGCAATTCTCAATACTAATACTAACTCATTTCTATTACTCCATTCATCTCAATTTAGACATTTTGTTGTCATAAGCAGTGCTAATTAAGTGCTGATTAAGCACGATGCAAATATTTTTATATGGCCAAAAATAATCGTAAAATTTTTAGCTTGATAGCATGAGTACTTTTTAAGCAACGGTTGTTTTACTTTTTTTTTTTGTTATGGAATATCAATTGTATTTAAACTTTATTTTGAATTAATTAATTTTCTTTTTTATAATAAAAATTTTATAAGAAAAAAAAAAAGTAATCAAGGGCTAATTAAACATAAAGTTTAGTAATTATAAAAGTTTGACACAATTAACTCTAAACTTTCAGGAGTACTTAACTAGGGCTTCGTGCACTTTTGTGTAAAACGGATTATTATTTTTAAAGATAAAAAGATATTCAATATCTTTAAAAAGCAGTAAAATGGAATACCCAACAAATACAAAAACTTAAAATTAAAATTAGATTTTCATTGAAACCCCAGACAACACAACAGGGAACATTTCCTGGAAATTTCAATTCAAAATATTTATTAAAAGGTGAGAAATGGTGTTTTATGTGTTGCAAAGTATCAGGTAATTAAGTAATTAAAAAAATAAAACACAAGAAAAATCCACTTAAAGATTTTGTAATAAAAAAAATCATAAAATTGTTATCATTCTAAAAACCACTAGAAAGCATGATGTCCCTTCTTCATTTTCTTAACCTATAAATTCTTTTTTTTCATAACTTTCATCAACCTTAGTTATGATTATATTCCGGGGGGTCACACACACCCCGTAAAATTGTCTCTGTTACTAATTTTGCTACGCGTTATTTTTTATATAAAAGATGCAAAAATACTTGAAATGAAAATAATCTTTAAGCAAGCAGGTAAATAAACATATTAGTTTGTAAACTTAAATTTACACTAAAGTTTTTTTGAGCACTGGTAAAATAAGATTAAAGCAGGACGTTTTTAAAACCCTAATTTCAAAAACATGACTGAAAGTTAAAAAACTAATCCTTTGGTTATGGTGGTTGCTAGGCAAGTCTGAGAAACTATAGTGCATTAAAACACGATTATTTAAAAAACAAAACTAATTTTTTTTTTTGGGGTATTAAGTTACTTCCCGAAGTCCTTACAGTCTTATATTATATTATTATAGAGCACTGCAAAAGAGCATTTAACCAATTCAAAACTATAACGGTAGTTTACCGTTTTTTTTGCTTGACATTTCTCTGTATAAGTTAATAACATGATCTGAAGGTACCAAAAGCATATTGAGCAAACCTATATTTGTAGATATACGCGAGTTTTTTCTTGTCTAATGCTCGCGGAATCGACAAAAAATTTTATTGTAGGCTTCTTGAAACTCTTCTTATAGCTATCCGATTGGAAGAAGATGAAGGCATGTTTTTATAATTTCTGTGCTATGTATAAGTATTTTGTGCACAGTAACAGGCATATAGTACCACGGGTATAGATTAAGATAAAGAATTTTGGTTTCAGTACAAAGCTTTTCAAATTCATAATAATTAATATCATAGCCAGAGAAAAGTGTTCTTAATAAAATACTGAAATTTTTAATGAAATTGACATCCAAACCTGTAATCTCACCACTCAACTCTGACTTCATAAAAAAACTTCAAGCTGTGTTCCTATCATTTGTATTTCCTAAACCATGTTTTAGTTTGTCTAATATAAAACCCATATGGTTTTTAAATTTTTGTTTGACATCTTCTGAACGTTTTTGGAAACTAGATTTATTTTCATCTCTTCTAGCTTGCCACTTTTTTATATCTAAAAGATAGCTAATGTGTAACATGCACTCAAAAAAACGAATCCTCGCATGCAAAGTAGACTGACCAAAACTATAATGTTCTTTTTTAGCAACTAAGTCTTTTAGTTAATCATTCATCATTTTGGGAGTCGCATAAATTATTTAACATTTTTGTAGGGAACTTGAGTCAGTTAAAGCATTGCAAATTTTTATATCTATCATTGAGAGAACTACGTTGTATTTAACAGGAATTTGAGATTCGCCAAGTCTTATAGATGTTGGAATAAGTTGAGATTAAAAATTGGTTAGTTTCTGTTGTAGAAAATACATTTGTTTTGTTTTGAAGTAATAAACTTAATTGGTCGGCAAAAAAGTGTGGTTGAAGATTGCGGATTTGTCTCAACGGAACAAATAAAAATACAAACAGAAACTCATCAGTAGCATCAGAGTTTGTAAATAACTGTTTATAAGTGCTGTGACCGGAGCTCCTATCACATTGCCATTTGCTAATTAAATGGCGCAGTAAAAGTATGATTTTTAAGAATTTCACATTGGGCTTTAATTAGACGTTTAGTAGTTTTATTAAGTATGACTTGTAGGCTAATTTTGGCACGTGTTTCTGTAACAGAAATATGTTTATCTAATGGATAAAATAACTTTTTTGACTTAGACTATAATAAGATGGAAATTCTTTATGACCTGTTTTTAAAGACCAAAGAATTTAAATTATTTATAATGATTTTTTTTTGTGATTTTAAACGTTTACTGATTAAAGTAGCTTGGTTTCTCTGCCCCGACGCACGATATGCAACTTCAGCAGCTGCGGTCGTCTCAGTTGCACTTTGCAGTTTTATTAAGTCTTCAACCTTCCCTTTTTTGATTTTTAAGAACGAGAAATTTATTTTTCAAAGATTTTGGGTTATTGAAGAAATCAATAACCCAAAATCTTTGTAAAATAAAGTCCAATTAATAAGAATTTCTTTCTTCTTGATTATACTTCCGCCTTTCTTTAAATAATTCCATTTTTGAAAAAGAGCGCACATGACCTGAAAAAAATTAAATAGCAAAATAATGTGGATTGAGGTGGTGAAATTTTTTACATCGAAGTACACCTTAGGATTTTAACTATACACTGTTAAAAGTTTGTGGATACATGTGGATACAAAAAGTTGCATAAGTTGAAAAGTTAAAAGCAAAAAAAGATTTGACAATTTTAACGCAGTTTTTCAAATCATATTCTAATACATAATGCTTGTCTTTTGAATAAAATATTTAATGTATTTAATTAGTACTTACCTTCTAAAGTAAAATCCATCACTGCAATAAAATGATTCTTTTCTTTAAATTTTGTTAAATGGTATTCAAACGCTGTAAATTTGTAACTAAATTTTTTCGAAAAATGATATTACATTTGAACGACTTTTTTATTATTACTAATTGCTCTAGAATGTTTTTTAAAATTAACACCGTAAGTTATTTCCCTTACGGGACTGTAATTGTGAAATATTATTAATTAGTTGATTTCTTGAACTGACTTTTTATCAACTTAGCTTATATAAAGCGATACACAGTGCTACGCCAGTGGGGATCTGCTACCTTAGATTTTACAAGAGTCACTGAGATTCACTGAGATAAGTTAATTACTGAGATAAGATATTAACTGAGAAAAGTTTTTTTTTTTTTAATAAAACTAACAAACACGGGCTTTTATATAAAACTAACAAATACGACAAGTTTAATCTTTAGCCAAGTTATTTTTTGCGCGTTTATATCAGATGTATACTATTAAACAACTGTTAGCTATTTAACATTTGGATCCGTTGTTCTTTTATATATATATATATATATATATATATATATATATATATATATATATATATATATATATATATATATATATATATATATATATATATATATATATATATATATATATATACATATATATATATATATATATATATATATATATATATATATATATATATATATATATATATATATATATATATATATATATATATATATATATATATAAGGGGTCATCCATCGAGGACGTCACGCCAAGTTTAATTAATTGCAAGAAGTCTGAGAATGTTGGCTCTCGTGTGCAGAGAGATTTTTAGAGTAATATAGCGCTTTAGTTCATTAAAATCTCCGCGGAAGGGAGCCAATAAACTTCTACTTCTCGTTAGTATTTAAATTCTGAATGACGTTCTTTATCGACGACCCCTAAACTAAAAATCTTCTCTTGTAATTGTTTGTAACATTTGCCGACTGCTAATTCAGATCCAATTTGTCGTTGGCAGTTGGCAGACACATTCGAGAAAATTAGCCCGCCAACTTAACAAAACAACACAAATAGAAAAAAATTCGGAACACTAGTTTTAATAAAATATTAAGCAAATTGAAATAAAAAATGTCAACTTAGTAATGTATATCTTATACACATATATCTTCAAATTACTTAAAGTTTAAGTAGCCATTTATCTGGTGCTATCGAAAAATTATTCGAGATCACAAAATCCATACCAGAGATTATCATAGTTTTTTTTATAACAATTTAAGTAAACGTGAAATTTTATTCCAAAAGCCATTTCTTACAAGATAAAAAAAAATCAAATAAATAATATTTAGAGGTTAGTCTTAAATATACAACTTGTTCAACTATTTTAATAAGTTTAAAAAAAAAACTTTATACCGCATTTTTCAGTTAGATATTGCAATGACTTCATTGATGCAGATATTTAAGTATCTGTTAAAAGTACTATATATATACATATATATATATATATATATATATATATATATATATATATATATATATATATATATATATATATATATATATATATATATATATATATATATATATATATATATATATATATATATATAATTTATATATATATATATATTTTTTATTTAGGTTAGTGAAAAGACAAATTTAGTACCTTAAATCTATTCTCCAAAAATGTTTTATGCTCACTTAGCTTTAACTAAAAAAGGCAAGTTAGCAAAAGTATGGTTAGCTGCTCATTGGGAAAAAAAATTAAGTAAAGCACATGTGTTTGAAACAGATATTCAATCTACGGTAGCTAACATTATCTCTCCTGAGCAAAGAATTGCTCTACGTACCTCTAGTCACTTACTTTTAGGAATTGTAAGAATATACTATCGTAAAACAAAGTATTTGTTAGCTGATTGTACAGAAGCACTTATCAAAATTAAAATGTCATTTCGACCAGAGGCTGTTGATTTACCATTAGACAACCAAAAAGCTCCTGTTTCTGCAATTACTTTACCAGAGTTTCAAGAGTGGGATGCTATGATAGATAACTTAGGGTAAGTTTTCTTAGTGTATATATATATATATATATATATATATATATATATATATATATATATATATATATATATATATATATATATATATATATATATATATATGCTATGATAGATAACTTAGGGTAAGTTTTTTTCAGTGTATATATATATATATATATATATATATATATATATATATATATATATATATATATATATATATATATATATATATACACATTATCCATTTATTTAACTATAAATTATGAAAATTTATATCACCATAAAATATGAAAAGTTAAAAATTATATATTATAAATTTACATAAATAAGGTTAGGTGTCACTCAAATAGTAAAAACTAGTCAATAGAGTGACACCTAACAAAAACACAAAAAAACTAGTAAATAAAACAGAAATAATTTTGAAGAAAAGAAAAAAAAGAAAACTAACATAAAAATATAAAAGACGAAAAAGAGAGAAAAAGAAAAGAAATTAAAGCACTAAGAAATAATGATAATATTAGTAATAGCAATAATAATTATATGAATAAAAATAATTACAAATAATAACTATAATATGATAACTACAATAAAATTATAACTAATGATAAAAACTATGAGACTGTATATTAATTACCTCAACAATTTTCTGGCAATTTATACCACCCCCCTCCCCATTGTCAATAACTTGTCAAACTTCCAGAGACCCTCCTATAAAATAAAGTCAACATTTGATAACCTTTCCCATATTATTTTTCAATATTATTTTTTCAAAGTTATTGTTGGTTAGTCTAATGTACAAACAAAAAAGATTTATATAAGTACATGTTTTACATTATATTATTTAAATGTTTATACCAGGGGTAAAAAACCTGTAGCATATGGTTCTTTTGATATCAAGATGTAGCTCTTTAGCCCCATCAATAAATAATGATATAATATTGAAATAAAGATTTGGTAGATAATTTGAAAAAAGGTTTGAAATGGAGATGTTGGTAGTTCTTAAAAAGTTCAGTTTTTAAAGAACTACCAAGATCTTAAAAAATAATATTGTTACAAGTAAACATCTTGTATGTTTATTTAGTTCTGTATGTATTGGGTCTTTTTAAACCATGGTTTTTAAAAAGTAGGAATACAAATAGCTTTATTAAAATACTGAAGGTTGAGCGAGTATATAACACAGCTAACGCTGTCTAATTTTCTTTTTTTTAAGTAACTAAATTAAAAAAAAGAAAGTAACATAGTTTATAACTATGATAGAAATTATAGAATTAAATATAATAATTGCAAAATTATAACAATGACTATAAAACTATTACTATAATGGAATCACTATCATTATAAATAATATTAATAAGGCGTCTAAAACAAAAGATAAATTAATGATAAGAATAATAATAGTAAGTTAAAAAAAGGTAGTATAAAATAAAAATAATAATAGTTCTATTAATACAGTAGTATAATAAAGCAATAATAATAAAATTTAAAATTATATTCATTAGATATATAGTCAAATAGACATTTATAAATTATTTATAAGTAAATATTTACAATACTGATTCAAGGTGTTGATATATAATGCTCGTTTTAATGCAGAAATTGTTTTCAACAAAAATTAAAGATGAGTGTGTGTGTGTGTGTTTATATATATATATATATATATATATATATATATATATATATATATATATACATATACATATACATATACATATACATATACATATACATATATATATATATATATATATACACATATACATATACATATACATATATATATATATATATATATATATATATATATATATATATATATATATATATATATATATATATATATATATATATATATATATATATATATATATATAGGGCGTTTCCAAAAAATCACACACTAAAACTCGTATATGTTTTGTCTATTATTCTCATAATAATAAAGCTGGCGATCTCCAATTTGCTCTCATTTAATTCTGATCTATATAAATATTTTGTAAACAAAAAATGGTATACATTAATAATGTTAGCAAAGAATAAATTGAGTTTGAAGCAGAATCACGCACAGAACAGAAAAACTAAAATTTTAGTTACTAGATAAATAAACTTTATTTCATCACTTTTTTAAGACTATGATGGAAATCTTGTCTGGAGCACAAACTGTAAAAGTGTTCAATTGAGAATTAACTTAAGCATTAGAAGCCATAGTGATTTTAATGTTTAACAATGGGTTAATCTGTTTAACAGGCAGGAGGAGTGTGACCATTAGATTCAAGAGTTGAATTAGAGTAAGATTTTTTTGCAAAAAACTCTGCCTTATTCTGGGTAGAAGTAAAAAGTCAGACCCATGAATTAGAGATTAAATGTTAGACTTATTTTAGTTAATGACACTGTTGAAGACTTAACAAAAGTCTCTAGAACCTAACATCTGAAATAAGAAACAAGATTTAGTAAACATAGAACTTTAGTATTTATATGGTGTAGTCTTTGCCAAAATAGAAGATGATCGGATGAATGTGTGGTGTGACTCTAACACAACAAGAAAAGGAGGCATAGTCTTAGACAGATTTGAAAAAAGCGTCTTATTGGACAACGTTTGTTAGAGAAGAATAAAGTAATTTAGGAATCAGCATGTAGAGAGGTGGACGCTTCAGGAGAAAATGGTAGTGGTAAAAGTAAGAAAACTTGAAGAGAATGCCTTATATTTTATGAATGAGGTTAGTTTAAGAAAGAAAATGCTTTAGATTGTTTATATTAGAGAAACAGCATAAAAGAGGAAAGCTAAAGTCTGATGGTGATGATGATGACGATGGTGATGATGATGATGATGATCATGATCATGGTCATGATCATGATGATGATCATGATGATCATGATAATGATCATGATGATCATGATGGTAATGATGGTTATGATGATCATGTTGATCATAATGATGTATATATATATATATATATATATATGCATATATATACAAAATATAACATGAATTTTGAATTAAAAAAATATACTTTAGGATGTATAATTGTTTATGCAGCCCTGGTCATAAACCTGGCCCCGGCTCCAGCTATATATTATCAAACCCGGTCGTTTACTATATATATGTATATATATGTGTATATATATATATATACATATATATATATATATATATATATATATATATATATATATATTATATATATATTTAAATATATACATGTGTATATATATATATATATATATATATATATATATATATATATATATATATATATATATATATATATATATATATATATATATATATATATATATATATATATATATATATTAAATATTATACTCTAATATTTATATTTGCAGCATATATATTTAATTTGTTTATAAAAATGCTGAAAGTTAAGGTTACTTCTATTACACGAATGAAGACAAAAAGTATTGTGATGGTTTATATGACTGATCAAAGCACTATCAGACATGTTATTCAGTATCATTACTATCAGACAGGTTATTCAGTATCATTTCTACTTTATTTGTGAATTCAAATGTCTACTATATTATTAACTCTGCAAAATTAATGTAAAATTAATTTGGGCTACAGTAAACCTAGGTTTACTTCTGAAACTGACAACTTTATTAATAGACTTGCAACACTTTAAAAATAGAAAACATTTTTTATTTCATGGTGAAAGATATGTATAATATATCATATGTTTTATAATCAACACAGTTGCCTTTTAACTAAGTTACTTAGCAGGAAGATGTGTCAAGCATATGTATCATAGAAACACTTTTTCAATTCTAATGATGATACTTTTAATTGATTGAAAAATATTTCTTTAAAAATCATGTCTCTAGTCAAAATGATTTATATTGTAAAATTAATGTTTGTTTTGACCTTTAGATACAAATGTTTTTAAGTATAAAAGTTTTACTGTTAAAATCTTTAAACAGTTATTATAAATTTAGTTCAATTGTCATAAATGTAAAAAAATATGGTAAGTATTATTATAACTTAAAACATAAGTTTTCATACATTTTTGTGCACTTTTTAAGGTATTTTTTGGCATAATGTCAAAATCTTTAATATTGAATAGGAGAGAGTGGGTCACCATGAGAGAGTGGGTCACCATGATATACTTTTATTTTTAACTTCATAACAATTTTTTATTAACTTCTTTTTTTTTTTAGGGGATTGGTTTAATTTGTAGAATAAATTTTTACAAAATTAAATTTATTAATAACCAAAACATAACAGATTAAACTTGTGAGACTATTTAACACTTTCACTAGTGCAAGCCACTGATAGCAGCTTTGAATTTTTTAAATTTTGACTGCAAGCTGCTGGTAGCGGCTTTTGAGTATGCTTCACAATTTATTTTGTTTTGTACATAAATTTTCATTCTAGACATATATAATTTGTTTGTTCTTATGGTTTAATTAATTCTCTACATAATCAAAAACAAATAAGAGCCATATTGTGTAATTATAAAAACTTGACAAAGTTAAAAAATCTTAAGTAATCCTTGATAAAAAAAAATTTCTTTAAATTTAGTTCTAAAATAAGGCAGCATGTAAGGAACACTTTTAAACTTAATGTAAAAACTTAAAAATAAGGCAACACTGTAAAACTTAATTATTAGAAGTGTACTTAGCTTTAGTTACTATTTATAAAAAGTAATGGTTTAAACGCATTTCTTATTGTTTAGTGATGCGTGTTAAAAACTTATTTAATTGAAAAGTTCATTTGTTTAGCTTTCTATTGATATATAGTTTGTTTTGCTTTTAAAAAGGTTAACTATTCCAATTTAGTTGTCAATGTTATGCCATCCAAATTTTATTCAAAAAATAACTATTCCAATTAGTTGTCAATGTTATGCCATCCAAATTTTATTCAAAAAATGTGCGGTCGCTGCAAAAAGATTTTTGTTAAAATGCCTGGTAACGAAACAGTTTAAGTAAAATTAGAAATTTGTATTAAGGTACCCCATCCATATGGTATCTTGAATCTATGAGCATCATTAAAAAAGTAAATAAAAAGTATAAAACTTAGAGAAAAGGAGATATTTACTTAGTATAAAGGTCATATATCGATAAAATCAATTTATTTTCTAGATAATCTTTCAGAGTAGTGCTCCTTCACTATCCAACTTAAATACACAGAAACAAAGTGAGCAAAAACTTTGTTCAATAATATTTGTGGCAATTTGTACTTTACATACTTTCTTTTTTTCCTTTCAGCTGGAACACCATTAGATTTAATAAGTTGTTATGAAAGTTAAATACTCTTGATTGTGAAATGCCCAGAACTCCTATAAATCTTTTTTATTTTATTTTTGTAAATTTAACATAAAGCGGTAGTGGTGTAGTTTATTTTATTTTTGTATTTTTTTATTTTATTTTTGTAAATTTAAGATTATATGCAGTAGTGGTGTAGTTATAAAGCGCTCGCTTCATAAGCGAGAGGTTCCGAGTTTGATCCCCACCACGTCCCTGGTAGTACCGCGCTCAATTTGTTTCTCCGTGCAGCGGCCTTGTTCCTTAAGGTTCGTGTTTATAGATTTAAGAGAGGGTTATAACCACTATTAAGCAGCCTCCTCATCTGTAGTGGCCTTCTCGGCCTTGAGGAGGTGAATAAAAAAAAAATAAAAAAATTATTTTCATTATTATCATGTAAAGTCTAGAAATGTTTGAACATATGCTGTTTGTTTCTGGTAAAAATTTTGAGTCTCAAGAAAATATACAGATTGAGCAATTAATTTTAGCAGATTTTATTTATTTATTTTTTTTAAAAAAGTAAAAAATTGCTTCCGCTTTCAACAAGATAAGATGTGTTTATTTGCTTAAGAATAAAATTTTTATACTAAAATTAAACTTTAATTTATATTAAACTTATTTACTATGAAAAAAATAAATAAATTATATATTAATAAAATTGCAACAACAACAAAAAAAAAAAACACTGGGGCTTCTAGTCCTTGTGTAAATTACTAAAACTATCACAATTTAAACATTATAAATGATAGTTTAAAAAACATTAACAATAGTTTTATCACTATTAAACTATATGTTGAAACAAGGAAGACTTAGCTGTTCAGAATAATCTGATTTAGTACGAGAACAGCAAGAAACTATAAGAAATTAATGAAAAGATTTCTTTGAAACTAAACGACCAACAGTAAACAAATCTGCTAATTTTTGGTCCAAATTTTCAAAAAAAACCACATCCACAGAAATATCGCTTGTTGTAAACACAATTGCAAATTCAATAATATTAGAACAAGGAAATAAAAAAAGCGAGAAAATAATATCATAATTTTTGGAATTCCCGAATTGAGTAAAATTGATGAATCAGATATAATTAATGATGATAAATTAATGGTCAATGAAATATTTGATTATATTGGCAAAAGCAATGAAAAACTGATTAAATTAATTAGATTAAAAAAAAAAAAGAATCAAAAAATTCACCTCCAATTATTGCTGTACTTCCTGAAAACTGTGAATAAAGTTCTACTCTTGTCCAGGGAATTACAAAAAACTGTGAATGCAATAAAGTTCTACTCATGTCCAGGGAATTACAAAATAATGACAGCTATATAAATATTCATTTAAACCCGGATATGACACCAGCAGAAAGACTAATAAATTTTGAATTAAGAAATGAAAAAAAGAAAAGAAATCATCAGCCTTTAGAAAATGAACCCAAGTTGCCCTTTCGATTGTACATCAAGCGAACAAAATCCTTAAACTCAACATCAGCAAACCTATTAAATAATATTAACTCTTTTGGCACGGCATTTGAAGATTTCATTCACTGGTGTTCGATGACTCCTTGCCACTCTTTTTTCATAACAAACCAAGCTTTTTAAATGATTTGTTTTGAAAATTATGACATAATAATTTGCCAAGCAGAAATAGCTGCTTATTCAGAAATTTTATACATTTTAAATTCAAAATTTAAGCTTTGAAGTTTTTCCAAAATGGCTTAGCAAAAAAAATTTAATATTCTTCTTAATAAAGTTTTGGATTATGTGTTAGATAGCTATGATAATGAAAGTGGTTTGACTCATTTGTAAGTAGTATTAATAATGAAGAATAAGAGGTGTTGTTTGGAAGCAAAAACAAAACTGAAAAGTGTGCAAAACTTAACATAAAAAAAAGAAAATATTTTTTCCTAATGTAATGCACCTCAGTGCAACGTTGCCTTATACTGTACTCCAACAATAAAAACCTTTACAATACGGCATAGCTTAGATAAGTGTATAGAAATGGAAATGGTGGAAAAAGAAGCAATTTTTTAGGAGTTTTTAGAAATATTTCTATACTTTTGTATAGAAATATTTCTAAAAACTCCTAAAAAATTGCTTCTTTTTCCACCAATATAAATTTTAACACCATTATGGAGAAAAATTTTTTTAATATATTTGTTCAAAATTTTATAAGCTTTTTATTAATATATAACATTATATGCGTAGGATTTTTTTTTTAATATTTATGTTTTTGTAAGAATCTATAAAAAGTTGCTATTTTTCGGCCGTGCCGAAAGAATTAAACAAAAAATTTAATGGCTAACATAAAAAAAAATAATAAAAACTAATACTAATTTATACAAACATTAATTCGATTTTGAACAAACGCCAAGAACTAAATTTCATTGTTTAAAAACTTAAACCACATCTCATTTGTCTTACTGAAACTTTACCAAAAAGTTGCCGATCAACATGTCATGACCAAGAAATTACTATAGAAAATTACACAACACTTACAAATGACAATAATAAATCATGTCGAAGAGGTGTAGCAATATTTGTACATATATCATTAGAATTGTTATTGGTTAGCTTTGATACAATTTTGTCAGAATCAAAAAGTTGTGAGATTCAAACAAAAAAATTCTAAGCTACTGATAACAACATTCTATAGATCTCAAAATAACAATGAGAAAAATGATAATTTTATAAATCAACGCATAACTAATCTTTCTGAAAAATACACAACCATCCATATTGTTGGAGACTTCAACAACCCAGATATATCTTGATCTAAAAAAAAAGAAACCTGATAACTTGCTCATCAAAGTCTTTAAAATTCATTGATTTAATCCGCAATTGTTTTCTCACACAACATATATCTAAACCAACCCACTTCAGAAAGAACCAAATACTATTGATCTAATAATAACATCCATGGAAAATAAAATTTCACCAATAATCCACCTTGCTCCAATCAGAAAAAGTCATCACCACCTTTTATACTTTACCTTAATAATCAAATCAATTGATAAACTAATTACTACTACAACCACACTACTAATAAACACTTATTCTCTAAAGGAAACTATAATAATATTAATAAAGATCTGTCAACCTTAGTATTAAATCAAAATTAAATTAACTCAGAACAACTTTAGGATATATTCTACACAAACCTTAAAAATGCTGTTTAAAAAAAATGTTCCGAAATCCTCAATAAAAACTTTCATGATGGATAACCGCCCAAGTAGCAAAACAAACAAATTAAATATCAAGACTACATTCATAAATGGAATGGTAAAACATACTATGATTATTGGTGAGCACGTAACAGAACTAAAGCAGCTTGCAGAAATGCTTTAATAAATATTGAAAAAGAAATTGCTAAAAATGTCAGTAAAAATCCTTAAGCTTTTTTTTCATAAATAAAATCAAAAAAACTTATATAAATTCTCATTCCTGAAATAGTTCACAATAAGATAGTTGCCACGACTGATCTCAAAAAAGCTTTGCTTTCACAGTTACTTACTAGTAATTTCTCTGTTAATGATACATTGGTTGTTCCAAGTTTTAACTTATCTTCTGTTTGTCCCATTCAACTCTCTATTGATCTTGATCTATCTCCTCTTTCCGGTGATTTAAATGACTTTATAGTAAAAAGATGAGATTGAAAACATTCAATCTCATCTTCTTACTATAAAGTCATTTAAATCACCCGGCCCAGATGAGATACATCCCAAAATATTAAAAAAAACCAAATCCCTAAACATCTTTGTATTATTTATACTAAGGTATTTCATACTAGTACATTGCCACAAATCTGGAAGGATGCAAATATCATACCAATTTTCAAAAAAGGAGACAAGAAACTAATTACAAACTATAGGCCCATTAATTTAACATGCACCATAGTCAAATTATTTAAAAAAATAATACAAAAACGTATTTTTACTCATCTGTTAAAAAATAATCTGCTAACTCCTAGTCAACACGGTTTTTATCCAAGGTGCTCATTTGAAACAAATCTTCTTACTGTAATCAATATATGGGCACTTGATTTAGATAAAGGTCTCCCCATTGATAATGTTTACCTTGACTTTGAAAAAGCATGCAACAAAGTTTCGCATGAGTATCTTTTTTTGAAACTAAAAGCCTATGGAATTAATGGTCCGATTCTCTATTGGATAAGAAACTTTCTCACAAATTGAAGGCAAAGAGTAATGATAAATGGTATTGATTGGGTACCAGTAAAAAGTGGAGTTCCCCAAGGTTCTGTTCTCTCAGCTCTATTATTTATTATCTATGTTAATGATATTCCCAATATAATTACTTCAAATGCAGCACTTTTTGTTGGCGAAACAAAAATAATTTACCCTCTTACTAATTTGCATTCACACACCATACTTCAAAATGACATTGATAAATTAATATGACAACTATAAGATACAAACTAATCCGGGTAGATTTAATAAACCTCTATAAATGGCTAAACAACTGCTACAACTGTTAAACGATCTTTCCAAAAACAATTATAAATTTTATTACAAGAGGACATTTATTTAAAGTAGAAAAACCTTATTCTTGTCTAGTGACTCTCGTCAGGCAATTCTAGTTTCAGGATTAGGAACAGATAAACTTTTGGCAATTCCTAAAGTGGCACAAGGGACTGGTGAGCCTATAGCCAGAGCACAACAAATCAACAAATGTGCAAACAGTTGTTGATTTTTTTAACAAACGTTTGACAGAAAAATGAGCTTCACGTTTCTTTACTTTTACTTATGCAAATGTTGGCATTCGCCTAAAATTTTTAAAAACGAATGCATTACTTAAGCAATTTTTTTTCCAAAAAAGTGATAGTTTTTTATTCATTATAAAAAATACATATTTATAATAAAAAGCAATTAGTTACTAAAATTTAAAACGCAAATTTAAAACTAAATAACTAAAGAAAGTAATAATGTTTTAGCATGGTTTTTACATGCGTTTACAAAAGCATCCAAAATTTCAGTTAAAATGAATGCAAATTACATTTGCAATTAGTTTAAAAGAAACCATGCTAAAACATTGCTTTCTTCAAAAGCGTGCTTTTTTTAAAATTTTCTTATTATCGTTAATGTGAAGTAATGTTTGTTTGCTTATAAAAACTTTTTTTAAGTTTGGCTGAAATATATTTAATTTAATAGAATATATAGAACTATTATGTTTATTATAGTTTTACATATTTTTTTATAAGTAAATAAATTTAGCGAACTAAATTAAGAAAAATTCACTATTTTGTATTAATGGAAAACAGTTTACAGTCATAAGGTTATTGCATATTAGTTGTTTTTAATTAATTTGTGCGCACTTTGCAAAAGCGTGGAAAATTGTTTTGAATTAATTAAAAATTTGATAAAATTTGATAAGCATCTTTTATATATATAATAACTTATTAACTAAATAAAAGTTATTTGAAAAATAAAACTCCCTTATGATTTAATAAAAATTATTTGAATAGAAAAGCTAAAAATTTGAAGAATAAAAAATAAAACTGGTTGATTTGACATATACCTCTTAAATTAGATGTTCGTCAATAAATAAAGACAAATGTCAACGTTTATTTAAAAAAATCAAACACAGACTAAATGCACAATTTTAGAAAGAAAACTTGAAAAAAATCTGCTCTGGTTGGCATGTTGCCATCGTGTGCATGAAGTTCTGTGTGGCGATGTCTTTAAGGCAGTTTTTGGTCCATCCTATGGTCCAAATGTGTTGTTGTTTTGTTGATTTCAGGAATATTGACCAAACATAGACCAAGAAACATACAGCTTGCACTGATCATCGTTTAAATGAAGAACTTAAGGGGATCTCCAAGTGCCAAGATAAGTTGTGTTCATATTAAAGAAGATGTTTTAAAAAATGTTTGGGCTGAATTTTTTGATTAAAACTTAATAATGAATGCACACCGTTAATTTTAAAATTTGTGTTTTAGTCGAAGCTTGCCGTCTCCATTTTTTTAGTTCTCAGAGTCTGTATAATGTTAGCCGCAATCTGCAGACTTAATAATTTATTCCATGCCTGTTTAATTCATAACAGTTTCGGTATATGGCGTTATTGTATAAATTTTTTCTTTCAAGATATCGTATTATTTTTTTGCCACAATCACCAAATCATGTTAATTATATAACTTTTTACTAAATCCCAAAAAAAAGTTTGTGATACAATTGAAAATCACATTGATAAAATTTATAAAAATAAAAATTTAATATATAACAAATATTTGCAGTAAAACGTACTGGTTTAAACTAAATATAAACTAGATACTAAAAGAATAATTTTACTAAAGCGTATAAATTAATTTAAAGAATAAACTGAATAAAAAATGAGTGACTTGAATAAAATATATAAACTGAAACAAATTATTTTACTAATAACCGTACAAATCAAACTAAATTAAAGGTAAAACAAATATTTGTACTAAAATATACAAATATTTATAATATTATAATAGTTACAATATAAATATAAAAATGAAGAATTGCATTAACTCGTTTGTTTCCACCTGAACAGAAATCTTTTTGTAGCGACCGCACATTTTTTTGATTAAAATTTGAATAGTAAATCTTTTCAGAAGCATAACAAACTATATATCAATAGAACGCTAAACAAATGTACTTTTTAATTATATGAGTTTTTAACACACATTAAATAATAAGAAATACAAATTTCCTAAAACCATTGTTTTTATAAATAGTAACCAAAACATTAAGCTCAAAACAACTCATTTGAATAATGAGTTGTTTTGAACTTCTGTTCAAAACAATTCATTATTCAAATGAGTTGTTTTGAGCTTAATGTTTTGGTTAACAGTCTATTATATATGAATAAAAAGAATATCTTTTCTTCAAAGGCTTTGGTAATTACTTAACTAAATACTTAACACTTTTACAAGTTTAATTTTACAGTGATAACGCTGTTTTATTTTATAACTAAATTTAAAGAAGTTTTTTTATGAATGATTATTCAAGATTTTTTAACTTTGTCAAGTGGTAACTTTTTTATAATTACACAATAAAGCTCTTATTTTTTCTTGATTATGTAGAGAATTAATTAAACCTTTAGAACTAACAAATGTGTCTAGAATGGAAATTTATGTACAAAACAAGATAAATTGTGAAGCATACTCGAAAGCCACTACCATATGTTTGCGGTAGTGAAAGAGAACCATATCTAAATGTAAATTAAACATAAAATGAACAACTCTATTAAACCATATGAACTAAATATAAAATGAGAAACCGCACCATACTGCCTTTGTTTTTTCTCTGCCTGCGAACTCTAATAATCACAAAATATGTATAATTGTGTCATGATTTTGGCTGGCTTTTAAAACAAAGTAATAATGAAGCAAGTAAAAAAAAAAAATTATAAATATAAAAGTATATATATTTGTATAATTTTTACTAAATCACAAATATTTTTTGTGATTTAGTAAAAAATTATACAAGTATTTGATTTTTTGATTGTAGTAGAAAAAATACTTATATCTTTAAAAAAAAAAGAAAAAAAAAAGCGCTATCTTAAAAAGGTATTGCGATGACTTCATATACCGAAACTGTTATGAATTAAACACGCATGGAATAAATTATCAAGTCTGCAGATTGCGGCTAACATTATACAGACTCCGAAAACCAAAAAAAATGGAGACGGCGAGCTTTGACTAAAACATGAATTTTAAATTAATGATGTGCATTCATTATTTAGTTTTAATCAAAAAAGTTCAGCCCAAATGTTTTTTTAACATTTTCTTTAGTATGAACACAACTTGTCTCGGCACTTGGGGATCCCTTTAAAGAATTGAAGAGAGAGGTAGTTGGTTTTATTTTAGGAGTGTTGAATGATAAGGCAAGAAATTTACCCAGAGAAGATTATCATGAACTATTGGAACTTACTTTGATTATTCTTGAAGATATTCCACCTTGAGGCATATGGTTCCGAGTCCTGAAAAGCAGTGGGTCGCCATTTATGGTATCTTGGAGAAGAACTAGCACCACTTGGTCTGTTTTCTGATCTGGTGACTGTTATGACGAAAAAAAAATATGGTAGCAAAATCGCAAGATCAGATTGTAGACAATAAAGAACTCAATTGTCGGTCAATCTGATACATTGGAACTGAAGATCTGAGTGCAAAACCTCTGAAGTATTTCATCGGACCATCTTCATATTTCTTTTTTAATGCCTTACAGTTAGACATGTCCTTTCTGAAGGAGGATGTTGAGAAGTGGTCAGATATTCCAAATTATCAGGCTGCGAAGAAAACCGTTAAGGCAATGAAAGTTGTCAATAATAGTGCAGAAAGAGGAATTGTCTAGCCACTGTATTTAATTCTACAATAACAAAACAAGAAGAGCAAAAACAATATTTGTTTCAAATGGTGGAAATTCACCGGCGAAGATTTCCCAATCCAAAAAAATCAATATTACTTTCAGATGTTGGTTGTAACTGTACAGCTAACTGAACACATGGAACAAATAGTGAAAACTGAATGGTTTTAATGGAAAAGTATTAAAATAAAACTTTCTTTTAATTTACTGTAAAGATATAAAATTTGTTACATATGTTTTATGTTAATAAAAAAATTTTAATTTTTCGGAATATTTTTAAAAATTACTAAAAATGCTGAAATTTCGAAGTCGATGAGGCAGTTCTAAATATTGTCCGATGTTCTTTAAATTTTTTGTGCTGTATTTATGAAGTAAAAGGAACATAAAAGTGCAAGTGCCTCTAAGATATGAAATCATTTTATTTCTGAATCACTCTATTGTTTTACCTACTTGTCAGTTAATGTAGCAGCTTTCCTTGCATGTTCTACTTATTTGTTAGTTTATGTATATAAGCATTAAACAAATAAAAATAAAAACATTTAAAGTGTTTTTATTTTTATTAAAAAAAATTTTTTTTTCCAATCTATAAAGTTGTGTTTTTGTGGTTCAAAAAGCAACATTTTTGAAAAATAGTTGCTGCGTGTCCCGTAATGTGTACTATATGAGAAAATAACCATTAAAAAATTTTGAATCAAAAATATATTTCATAAAATATTCATTATTAATTATAATGAATAAATCTTTTGAAAATGTTCCTTTCTCCTTTTGGGTCAGGGTTACAACATCAGTTTTTGCCATGTCTAATAACATCTATCCAACAACATCTGTAAATATGAGGTATAATAACATCTGTCCAACAACATATGAAATTTCATTGATGTCTAAAAACATCTGTCCAACACCATCTGAAAATTTTATTGGTGTCTAATAACATCTGTGCAAAAATTAAATGAATATTACAGATGTACTTACATCTTTTAAATTATCAAAGTGTAATAACATCTGTGCAACTACATCTGTAAGTTCTACAGAGGTTGATACATCTTTTAAATTATCAAAGTTTAATTATATCTGTGCAACTACATTTTAACTAAGACTGTGCAACTAGATTTTAAGATGAAGTTATTTTTAAGATGAATTAACTACTAATGCATTAATTTAACCAGATGTTATTACGTATAGAAATTTTTTCAGATGTAACTACATATGGAAAAAAAATAAACCAATAATGCATTATTTTAACCAGATGTAGTTACACAGGATTTTTTTCAGATGTGACTACATCTGGAAAAAATATTCACTTGTAATGCATTATTTTAACCAGATGTAGTTACATATAGAATTTTTTTCAGATGAAATTACATCTAGAGAAAATTCTTCCAGATGTTATTGGACTTGAAGAAAAATTACCAAATGTAGTTACATTTTTCTAAAGATGTTGTTAGAGATCGTTGAATTTTCAGATGATATTGAACAGATGTTATTAGAGTAAAAGAAAAAACAGATGATTTTGGACAAAAGTGTACAGATGAACTTGTACTCCACAGATGTTGTTGGAATATTTTTTATTCAAAACTATTTAATGTAATGTAGTAATCTTTTACCGTTCTTTTCAGTTAAAAAATATTTCTATGCAGTAAAATATATAATAAATTTTTTTATAAGATAATAATTATTTTTAAAATTTTTATGTAAATTTACTTCATTGAGACTTTTGTTAAATAATATTAGGGACCTGTTAAATGTTCTAGGGGTTGCTAAAAATATTTTGAGCAACCCCTTTAAATATTTTTTATTCAAAACTATTTAAAATCCAGTGTTATTTTATCATATAGTATTTGGGAAGCGAAGTTCCAAAAGGACATCTTCTTTTTTTTTTTACTAATCTCTAATGTTTAGGTGCTCCAAATGTTAGGTGACTTATGATTTGCAGTAAGATAAAAATTAATGAAATTTTTTGACCTGGAACCTGTTGTTTCTTAGCCTGGAGTCCCTAAGTCTTGGAGTCCTTACTGCCATTATACATAAGGACTCCAGGTTTAAAAATTGTTTTAGGTTTCAAAACGCGGTATTAGCAGTTTTTATTTTAAGTGCTGCTTCAAATATTATTCAATTAAAAAAATAGTTTAAGCATCTTTAAATTTTCTGATTTTTTTGTTCATAATTTCATGTTTAAGGACAAAAAAATTTTTAAATTAAATTTTTTGCATACCCCTCAAAAAATGTACTTAGAATTTATGTAAAAAAATATTTTTCCTTTTTTAGTTTGATAAAAGTTTACATTTTTTGCTATATTTTTCTACACTTAGAAAATCTTTATGAGCTGCTGCATCATTTTACCATTGCATATTTATTTAAAACAAATCTTGTTTTAAACAAGTATTTGCAAAATATTGTTATATTCTACAACTTTTATATTTTTTGGATGTAATAGTTAAATGTTTTTTTTTTTGTATATAATGATTAAATATTTTTTGAATATAATGATTAAATATTTTTTTGAATATAGCGGTTAAATATTTTTTTGGATATAATATTTAAATATTTTTTGAATTTAATGATTAAATATTTGAATTTCTAGAAAATTCGATTACACACTTAGTTTAAAAAAAAATCAATGCAGAGTTGAAGACATTACAATGAAAGAAGATTCTATAAACACTAAGTATGTTATTTATGTTATTTATTGTCATTTTACTGTTTAGCATATAATATTTTTTTTTAATATGTACTAAATTTTGAAATCACTCCTTTACTATAATGCAAATCAAATGTTAAAAATGATTAAATGTAACATTTGTTTAAATGTTTTTTTAACTTTAATAGGTTCGAACTTTTTAACTGGTTCAAGTATTGGTGTTATTGCTAAAACAATTTTTTTTTTTTTTTTTTTTTGTTGAAAGGCCAAGGCCAAACACCTACAGAAACAGTTTCAGAAGGTTTATGCTTCTGTTTGACAAATGTTCAAGCCTCTGTTTGACAAGTGTCAATGAGTTAATGCTGCAAAAAACTTTGCATTAAAAATTAAAGTTAAAAAATTAAAATAAAACTAAATATTTTAGAAACAATTATAACTAAATTCTATGACAAGATGCCTTATCAAACCGGTTTATAAAAGTTGATAAAATTTATTAATAAAAACAATGGCTAAGATTTTATTTTCTCATTATTTACACCCCAATACCATTACTATTATAATTACCCCACAATACCATTATTTTTCATTTGAATGTAATGAAAAACAATTATATTGTGCATGTATTTTAGAGTATTGCTACTAGGGATTGTAATACCGACTATCAGTTTACCCGTTTTTACTGGTAAATTTTTGTAATTTACCAGTAATTCAGGCTTTTTGATATGTAAAGATTGCTTAAATTCGTAATTGCTGATTATTTTTATATAATAAAGAATGTGCTATTAAAGTTAAATAAGTTATTTAATCTTAAGAACTTAATGCATGAGTAAACTTAATGACTGTAATTAAAAGCGTTTAAAATAATTTCGATGTTGGCTTGTTTTACAAAATTAATAAAATTTGTTCAATTGCTGACGTTTTTTATAGCTAAAGAAAATATTTTTTTTTTTATTTTATTTTAAAGATCTACGATACCTTTTAATGGATAAAATTTTAATTTTGAATCACTCAGAAAATTTGTTGATGCCTTCAAATATGCTATGAGCAGGTTTAATAATTGCACAAAGATAAATGTCACAAAGAAAAGCCTAGAACTTTATTTATTGCAAAAGAGAGAGCTAATAGTCCTTTCGAATCCATTGCAAATTGTTTTCAATTAGTATCTCTGCTCTTTTGCTGGACCATCAGAGTACTGAAATAAACAAGGTTTAATGATACAACTTTAAAGTGTTATAAAGCACCTGTCTTTTAGTTTCTTCAAAAATGATTGCATAAAATTCAGTGTTTTATTATATTATTTAGAAAAACTGTATTATCTCCTTTAGTAACTTTTGTATAACAGAATTATCAAAAAAATTACTAAAGGCTTTATTAGGCTTGTTTGTTATTGCCAAATCAAAGACTTTATTAGGTGAGTTTGACCTGTTGAAAGCATACTAGTTAAACTTTAAAAATGACCTATTTAACATAGCTGAAATATTTCAAGCAACAAATTTTCCTGAATTTGAAAACAATAAAATTTGTATAAAGTTACCTCTACCTAACCCTTAACCTCATAAATGGTAGTGAACTACCATTTATGAGGTTAAAGGTTCACTTGGACTTTTAAAAGGCTATAAGAAAATTAAAAAGAAAAATGGTAAGAAGTTGCAAAGCAAAAAGTAGAAGTCTAAATGCTTAGCAATTCATACAGAGTTATAGATAGTAAACAAGATTTTAAAAAGTTTGCTATAAATATTTGTGGGTTGTGTATTAAATAAAATTCAAATATAATTTTAAAAAGTGTCTTTGCTGCTCTTTGTTAAACAGCTATTTTCATAGCCACATATCTTTGTAAAAATATTATTTGGTATTGAACAGTTATTTGAATGAAGTGTTTTTATTTATTACTGCTGTTACTAGCTTTTCCTACTTTTATACCATAAGATGTTTTCAGAAAAAGAAGAAAAAAACAAAGAATAATCCAAGAAAAGATTGCTGCCTTATTCCAAACCTTAAGTCATTGTAGTATCACTACTTTGCGACAGCAGGCTATAAGATAGTTGATGTATGTACTGAAACCCCTGGCAGCAGGCTATTTCAGTCTGAGGTTAGAGATGTTGTCTAAACATATATTCATAGTTTGGTCCTGCCAAAGAAGGGGTCACAAATTCTGAGATACTCAAACACAGGGTATCTCAGAATTTGTGATTTTTCTTTTAAAAAACAGTATCATTTTATAAAGAATTGCTCTTATTTTAAAAATACTTTTTATACTTTTAATCAGTGCAAATATTGAACTTTTTTTTGATCAATTTTTAAATATATATATTTTTTAAATCATGATTTTTAACATTTTTTCTGAGATATGCTGTGTTGCTAACACTTACATTTATGTTTTCATGTTTTAACTTTACCTAGAATATTTGATTAATATTTTTGTAACTTATTTTCATAATATATTATGCAACAAAAATAAATAATAATATTTCTATACTGGCTTATTCTTTAAATAATTTAGTGCAATAAAAATGATATACTATGTGATCTTCCAGTATTTCTGTATATATATATCATTGCTTCAGTATATCACAAATTTTTTAGAATAAAGTGTTATTCATAATTTATCCAAATATTTATTTATTTTATTTATATTTGCTGCATGCTCACATAAAGTTGTTATATACAAAAAATGATCACAAGTTGCTTTTTTTTTATTCCAAATGTAAAATGTTCAATGATTTGTTCGTTACACTTTTTTTCACATTGATAATAAAAAGTATTTTGTAATTAAATGATATTATCTGATTTTAAATTTGTGTAAAATATATAAATCATAATTCAATGCTCTTTCCAGAATATTTATCAAATATTATAGTATTAATAATTATTTTAAATATATAGAATAATATAAAATAATAATTATTACCAAATATAATAGTAATAAAATTAAACCTTTGTCTATTAAGAATATACTTATGGATTTTAATTCATTCAAATTACTTTAAATTTTGAGAATTCTTATTCACCAGGCATTAATTGTATATGTGTGTGTATATATATATATATATATATATATATATATATATATATATATATATATATATATATATATATATATATATATATATATATATATATATTTCAGATTTTGTATGTAAATATATATATTTCAGATTTTGATAATATATATATATATTTCAATATATATATTTAAATATATATAAATATATATATTTAAATATATATATATATTTCAGATATATATATATTTCAGATTTTGTATGTAAATATAGAAATTTGTTTTTTGATTGATATAATAAAGCTTAGAAATGATATAGATTATATAAATTATAACATACAATATTTTTGATAATATAAAAATAAAAAATGCATATAACTCTTTGCTTTAGGCGTTTTCTTTCTGATGACAATTTTTTTGGGGATACACCTTTTGGAGAGACTAATCGAGAAGTGATGCGAGATGAAGATACTATCAATCAATCAATAGATTTTCAAGCAAATATATCCAAATTAGATGAGATAGATAATAAAAGCTATCAATTATCAACAAGCAAAAGCATTCGAGGTATTTTGTGCTCTATATAAAATTGTTTTAAAAGTAAACTTTTTTTTACACAGATTTTTTTTTTTAAGACCTTGAATTAGATGAGTCAATGATGATTGATGATGGAGGATTTGGACCTGGAGAAGGCTTAGATTTTCTTGAGGGTATTGGAATGAATGGTGATAATATGACAGGTTTGAATGAAGTTCAAATTACAGGTCTTGATGATTTGGATAATCATGTCACATTAGACTCAATTGATACTACTATTACAAATATGAAGAAATCTTTGGATAAAACAATTGATGCTGTGGAAAATATTGGTGCTATGAATCAAGATGATAGTGTTGCCCAGGAACAACCTACAGGTTTTTATGTTTATAGTTAATAAACTTCATAAATATTTGATTAATTTTAAAGTAGGAAATTTATAATAATTTCTAAATTATCTAATAACTGTAATGTATATAATTTATGTATATAGTTTGCTGTGAGACCTCTCTGTTATAAATAAAACTTTAAATTAGGAATTATTTGGAAGAAAAAAAAAAGATGTGTAATTCCTAGTAAGTTGGTGTAAGTAAGTTGGTGAAAAGGATTTATTTTTATGATTTATGTTAAAATTCATGAGCGAAACTAGACTAGAAACTTTTTTTTTTTTACTCCTAAAAATCAACATTGCAACTTACCTAAACTTCTGTTGAATTTTGTGTATTTCATTACAAGAACATTATAATTTGCTTGGTATATGTGGTGCAGGAAATTTGCAATCTGCTTGAACTGAGAAAAATATGAAATAATTCTAGAAAAATGTTCAAAAGGAGGGTTTTCGTCATTTAATCTATTTATTTTTTCTTTTAACAAAAGCATTTGTTGTTGTTATTTGGTATCATTTTTAGTTTTTAACTGTACGATTATTAGTTTATCTTTTTATTTAATAAAACATGAATTACGAAAAATCAAGAAAAAAATCAAAGGGGTAACATTAAAACAAAATTCTTGTAAAAAGTGCAATGCCTCAAGAAATACTTTTATTTCTATATGATATATTCTTATCTTATCATATTGCTGGCAAAAACTTTGTGGTATATTGGTGTAGTGGTGGAGCGCTTCTCTTATTAAGCAAGTTGTACAAAATTTGATTTATGTTCCTGGTACTACAGAGACGTACACTCGTGGTTGCCTGACAGTACCAGGCGACCAGATTTTTATGAAGAGTGACTAAAAATAATCCTTTAATGCAAAAATCTATAATCGCTCGACAGGGCCACTTTAGATTGTTATCAGCAGTTCTAGTTTTTTTGTTTGTTTTTTTTCGATTCAAGTATTCTATATAAAAAAAAGTAACTGAAATAATAATAAAACTATTTTGAAAGTGTCAAAGTTTGTTTTCTGCATTTTTCATGATTAATTACAACATTGTAAAAAATTGTACGAGCATTTAAGCGTATTTAATAAAATATTTTCCAAATGAAACCTAAAAAGTTTCATCGTTTGAACAAAAATACTATTCTATTTTTCTTTTTTTACAAATTTTATTTAAAGGTTTAGAGATAAAGTAATAAAACTAAATTTGCCAAAAAATATTTTAACAGGTCTTTTTAAGAATATATGTATTTTCAGCTTTCCATTGCTCACAGAACAGAAATAAGAGCCAAAATCATTTTTTTAAATGGTGGATTTTTGTTAGTTCAAGTCATAGTTTAAATAGTTATATCTGTGAAAATGATCAGAATTTGATGATGAAATTGTATGGATGGTCATAGTTTATTAAAATCTATGAAATAAATGTTTGAATATGATTGGATATGTGCTTCATAATCATATTCAAATTATTTTCTAACTATTCTTTTTTGGTCTACACAAATTTCTTATTCATGATTTATAGCCAACCTAATGCTAATAGTATTAGTGCTCTTAAATATATTAAGTTATTTAAAAAAAACATAACTTCATAGTTCTTTGTAATTTTTTTCTTAGTTTTTTCTTCACAAGAAAAAACTAAGAAAAAAATTTCAATTACTAAATCAATAATCTGTTAATCATTTTTTAGTCAAAAGATTTTCTAAAAAAGAATTGACTTAATTTTGTTGACCTTTCAGCCAAGTTCAACTTTTACCATGTTTATGTGCATGGTTTGACAGCATTTTGCAATATTTCACAATATACAATTTGACTTTTTTTAAAATTGGTAAAACTTTTTAAAAAATGGCAAAATTTATTTAATTTGCTCAATTATTATTTAAACACAAAAAGTTTTTAACAGCCATTTTTACCATAATCGGTAAATTTAAGTGGCAAGTATAGGGTATATATATACAGTGTTGAAAATTAGAAATTAAACGTGAGCGGTCAATTTGACGGGCTAACACAGGAATCAACGGTCAATTGTTTTTTTAGGATGGCCAAATTATTTTTTCTCTCTGTTTAAATTTTTACCTTAGTAATAGTACTTCATTACTGAACTTTATAAATACAAAAACAACTTACTGCTTAAAAATTAACAAAATCATGTTCCATTTTTAAATTAATTGTTTTGAATAAAATCAAGTAGTTTAATGTTGAAAACAATTTTTAAAATGTTAAAACAATTTTTAAAAAATTAAAAAAAGAATTAAACTGAATACTTAATACTATGAAATGCTACTATAACTATTACTTATGTTACCAGGGCTCAATTTAATTTTTTATAAAGTCCCGGACAAAATGTCTGATCAAAACTTCTTTAGGTCAAACAGTGTCAAATTAAATTTTTAAAATATAGTTTTAACAGTTTGATGGAGCCGAGTTATGCAATCGAAATCTTTGTCATGTTATTCAGTTTATTTAACGTTAGTCTAGTGAAGTTGTAGTTTCTTTCCTTATTATTTAGAATATTTAATTGCAGATTTTTGTTTTTTAATAAAATAGTTTCAATTTAATATTGTATATTTTTTTTAGATAGACTAAATTTTCACGCTGTAGGTGACAACAGTTATTATTTTTTGTTTTTTACAATTTGACAATGGCTGTTTTGATGTTTTAACAATTTAAATGCAATTTAAAAAATCATTAAGTTACGAATAACTTTTAATCATTGATCTTTTTTATAGTTTTTATTTTACGCGAAGGCTTTAAATGAAATCAAAAATTAATTATAACGATTTTTTAAAATGAATACATTTATGTGTAAATTGTTTTATTTAAATTTTTTTTTAGTAGGTATGTATTTTTTTAAGATAAATTTAAATGTTTGAAACTATTTTTCCATGTTGTTCTAAAAATCTTTTAAAAGATTATTTTTTTAAATTACTTTTAATGATTAAGTTAAATTAAATCTTTCCATGATTTAATTGCTTTATTTTTTTGTTTTTTTTGTTTCTATTTTTACAAAAAATTGTTTAAAAAATTTTTTTTAACTTGACTTGTGAATTAAATCATAAAATGATGAAAAGTTACAATTTTAAAAAGTTTATTTTTCAAACAATTTTTTTGTGCAATTTTTTGAAAAAAAATTTATACAACATATTTATTAATATTATATTTTTTTCTTTTCAATAATTTAATTTCACTTTTTAATAATTTAAATAAAATTTGTTCATTTATTAAACAATCATTAGAAGTAATTTGTAAAATGGTTTTGCCTAACTTTAATTAAATGTTTTAAAAGATCCAGTTTTTTTATAATTTTATACAAATACAATTAAAAACAAAAAATAATTTTCGAGTTTTTTTAGTTTTATTTTAAAGCTTTTTTCTTTTCTTTTTTGAATTTTTTGATCAGTTTTTTTCAGTTTTTTCAATTTTTTTCCTAGTTTAAGTTTAGGTTAACGTTTCTTTTTTCAACGCATTTCTGAAACGTTTAAATTATCAAAACATCTAAAGTCAAGTTGTAAACAAAAAAAGTTATTTACATGGTCAGCAATAGCGTTCAATCGCATGCCATTCTGTCCAAGCTTTATTTTGTATAAATTAATTCCTGTTGGTCTTGGTCAAAATGTCCTATTACTTTGTAGATTGATCGGACAGTCTGAAGTTATAGCTGGACAATGCCCGATGACCGACTGTTAAATTAAGTGTGTTACATAAAAAACATGAAAGGAAAAAAATGTGCTAACACCCAATTGATATTTTATATTGATATAATAATAATTCATTAATTGCATTGACTTTGCAAATGGCAGTAAAAGCTATGAGAAAAATGAATTAAAAAAATGAATAAAAAACAAAGAACAAAGAAGTTAGAGGAGAAAATGTCCTTGTTACAACAATTTCAAAAAATTATAAAATACGGACATCAAACTTTAAAGTTAACAACTTTAAAGAAGAAAAATAATTGCACATCTCAGCTCATTAAAATCATTATAAAATACTTAATTCTTAAAGAAAAAAAAGCACAAACGCTTTTTTTTCTTTTAGAATTATGTATAGAATTATTAGAATTATGTATAGAATTATAAAATTAATAATTTTAAATTTATTTATAAACCATATATTCATTTTTTGCAATTTGCGACAAAAACATACGAGAAAATAAAAGAAAAGATTAAAAAAAAACAAGCAAAATGACTAAGTACAATTGAAAGAATTTAATCTATTATTATATATAATTTCTAAAATAATATATAAAATTTGTTTATGAAAATAATAATAATAAAATAAGAACTTCAGGCCTTGTCTTAAATAAAAAATAGCTTAGCTCTTTAGCTCCTTGTGATTTTGACATAAAATTATCTTTATTTTTTATCTTATTTAAGGACATTAACTTTTTTAACTACTGTAATAAAATAAATGATGGCAAAACAAGTTTATTTTACTAATTAAGAAAATCCAGAAGTAGTATTTTTTAAATGTATATATTGTGGAATGTATATTTTGTTTATATTAAATAGTTAAATTTGATATTACATTTAAATTATCATTTAACATAAAATAATTTTTTTCTTTTCTTGACATTTGTATAAATTAAAAAAAAAATTTTTTCAGTATTTCTTAAATTGCAACTTTACAAATAATAATTTTTTACTTTTAAAAAGTTATTAACAAACAAAAAATATTACTTGTTGCAATAAAAAAGCTCAATTTGATCACTTTACAAGCACTTTTTTTTGTGATAAACAAAGATTTAAGTTTCCAAGTACCATCAATTAAAATATATATACCGTTGTTCTTTCACTTGCCTTTATAAATATTTTTGATGCAGTGTTATAAGTTATAATATGTTTCCAAGGAATTTTTTTTTTTTGTAAAAAATAGAAAAGGAGGAAAAATCAAGAAAAAAAATTTTTAAACAACTTTTTTATTCAAAATTCTTTCTAAATTATAAGGAAGTTTCTGTTTTCACTTTTTTAATATCGCACAATCTGTTAATTATATAAAGCTGATGTAACTTTTATAAAATATTATTTTCTAAACTAATATTTTTTGCAAAATAAAACTTATAAATATAAATGAAGATATTGCAAGAGTTTTATCTCCCAAAATGAATTCTTGCCGTCATGTTTTCCCTTACATATCATGTTTTCCCTTACATACATGTTTTCCCTTACATATATATATATATATATATATATATATATATATATATATATATATATATATATATATATATATATATATATACATACATATATATGTATATATACATACATATATATATATATATATATATATATATATATATATATATATATATATATATATTGTGTATATATATATATATATATATATATATATATATATATATATATATATAATATACATACATATATATATGTAAGGGAAAACAACGGCCGGTCGATGACTGCCTGAAATAACTAAAATTGCTATTTTGACCTCCCAAAATGAATTCTTGCCGTCATGGTTGAAAAAAAATTAGAGCTTTGAAAAACAAGGTTTGACAAATAATAATGATAAATTTTTGAAAATGCATATACTAAAATTTTATAAAATCATTTTAATTTTGAAAAAATGTGTTAAATAGTTTTATGATTTATAGGCTTTTATAATATGCTTCTATAGTTATAGAGCTTTCTATAATTTGCTTCATTGACAAATTTTATAAAAGGAGTAAATTTTATCTATTCATTGTTTGCTTCACTTATTTAGATTACTTCATTTTACTGGTTTTTCTTAAATGACTATATGTATATATATATATATATATATATATATATATATATATATATATATATATATATATATATATATATATATATATATATATATATATATATATGTATAAATATATGTATATATATATTTATAAGTATATGTATATATATATGTATATGTATATATATATGTATATATATATGTATATATAAACACACTACAATGACTAATTTTTTTGCATACTTTTTTCCATTTAATTATTTCAGAAAAAGAAGAAAACAAAGAAAATTTCAAAAAAGGTCAATAAACTGCCCTAAAACTGTCAAAAAACTGCCCTAACCCAAACCCGTAGTCAATGTAGCTAACTATATCTATTAAATCCAAAAAAAAAAATTTTTTAACTTCAATTAATGAACACATGCATTTTACATGCATTTTTTTCTAAAAAAAAAATTCTTTGAGTGGTATCAAATTGTCGTTATTACATATAGAGAAAATATTAGTATGAGGAACTATCTTTTCCTAAAGAATATAATAATAAATAAATAAACACTTAATGCTATTTATTCGATAGATAGACCAACCTCCACTAAAACCAGAAAAACCAGCTCTATCACCTGATCTCAATTGGATTGAGGTTAGGTGATTGAGCTGGTCATTTACTTCAATTTGATTTGTTGCAAACCATTGTTTAAAGTTGTTTGCCATTTCAGCTTTACAAGCATTGTCTTGACTTGTATTATAAAAAAAATATTACACATCATCCTATATTCATTGATCTTTCAAAAAATATAAGTATATTGATCTGCAAGTATATAAATTTCCATATATGGATAACGGTGCACAGTCCTCACTTTTTTTAGCAGAATATTGCAATTAATTTTTCACTCTCTTTCAGACTAGCTGGAGCTCTGAAAATTTTGGCATTTCTGTAGTGCCTATAAATGTGCATATTGAAATTGTTTTCAGGATCCCAAGACATAAGGGGGGGACCCGGGCAAGTGCCCCACCTTCTTGTAGTAGAACCTTATGATAGATTTTTCACTATCTTCCAGACAAACTGGATCTCTGAAACTTTCAGCATTTGTGTAGTCCTGATTAATGTGGGTTTAAATTGTTTCCGGGGCAGATGACCAGAGGGTTCATGGCCTGGTGTACTGAAGCCATGCTCCACTTATTTTCTCAGAAAATTTGTGGAGCATGGACTTGTTTTATTTAATTATTTAAAATACAAAAGTATAAAGTATCAAAATTGTGTTAAGACTTAGATGCGTCAACAGTCAAAGTAGACATACTTCCAGTTGTTGTTAAAGGTGTATCAATGATACAAATTATGTTGGTAATCGGAACCCAACACTTATCTGCTCTAGGTAACCAGAAAAGTTTGTTAAAAGGACTATGCAGGTGCCTATATCATATTTACACAGAATAAATTTACCAAATTTCGCTGTATTGATGTTAATTTGCTGATTAAGTTGAATACCTTAAATACCAGAAAAAGAAAACATGCTTGTTATAATGAAAATCTTCACTTGCTTGTTTAAAGCTAATAGTATCTATAGATTCTGGGTTAAATTGATGATAGCTCCTAGCTCCAGGAATTGTTCTACTTAGCTAAAAATATTTTTTCAAAGAGGTGCACAATTCTGTCAGTCTTTCTTTTTTAATTTAAAAAAAATATGATCCCTTTAATATTATTTGTTCAGTAGTCAAACATTTTATTACAATTTGATGTCATTTATAAGTCATTGAAGACTTCCATTTGCAGTTAATGGTTTTACTGTGCCACCAATACCATCACATGATGACTTGTAGCAAAAAAGTCCAATCTGCATCAATGTCAAAATCATCTTTATAGATACAGATATTGTATTATATATATTATTATTATATTATATATATATATATATATATATATATATATATATATATATATATATATATATATATATATATATATATATATATATATATATATACATATATACATATATACATATATACATGTATATATTGTATTATATATATTATATATAGTATTAGATATTGTATAGGATTTTGTTACTGTGCAGCGTAACAATCTGAAAAATGAATCTTTGAAATACTAGGATGATTTTCTTTTAAATAATTAAATATTTGTGTTTGAACTTCATACACGAAACCAAGGTCATGCTCATTATTTTCTGACATGAAGAAAACAATTTTTCTTTAAGCTGGTCATTTTTGTTTTTTAAATAGAGGGCAACAGGGCGTTACATGAATTGACTTTGGCACCAATGGTAACTATGAATTTCATCTTGAATTACACATGTGTAGTTTTTTTTGCAAAATCACCCAACACAATACAGCCGTCATTTGCCAAATTTTCTTTTTTTGCCTATCTTGCTTGATATTTTTGATATTTTGCAATCTAGGAATGAGCTGTTAACTTGTTTATTACCTCTGATAACATTAATTTGAATTCTTCGATTGTTGTTGTCTGACTGATCAATGTTGTTCTGTCTGTTTTCTGCCACTGATTAAATGACACCTCCTCATCAGTGTCATTGTCAATTAGTCGTGCATCCAGAAACTTGTTTAAAGAAACTATACCTAGACAGTTTGAACACTGATGAACCGTGCACTCATTACTTGTAACATCACAAACAACTTTTGCCATCAGATCTTTGTAAGTACATTTTAATTGTATACTGTTGTTCAAGAATATTGCATTTTGATGATGTGTACATATCCAAATAAAGTGAGTCCCTGATGCTCCATCAATTATACACTATTTTGTTCTTAAAATGCAAAACTTAGAAAACCCAATAACTTTTTGAGGAAATTTAGTTTTAAAAGAAACAGTTGTTTAAGATTACATAAAATCAGACATTTGCATGTGTTGTTTTCTACCAATACTTATGTAATCTTTTTTACCAAGCAAATTGTAAATTCTTTGTCATTATATATATTGTTGACTCTGTTATTTCAGAAAATATTTTTTCTTTCTTGGTGTCTGGAACTGCAAATATCCCATTTATTTTCTTTAGTTTTGGTGCTTATTTAATTCTTATATAAGTTCAGGGATGTTGAAATATCTTGCAGAATAAGTTCTTGACCAAGACTCTGGTGTAAATGTTAACATCTGAATTTGGGTTTTTCAGTCAGAAACAACAAAACTTTTTCTTTTGTTTCTGCTGTTAGTTTCTCTAAATCATCACATTTACTTTTGTAAATTTTTTTGATATGAGAAGTTTTATGTTTCAATTCTGCTTTCCTAACATTGTATTCTTTTGAAATATGCTCTTCATACTTTGACATTAATTTTAGCAATAGATAATAAAATAACAACTGATGCTTTTGAATCCCATGAGGTTTTATGGGGATACACGTATTATTTCAAGACTAGCATTTAGTGCCTCTTGTGACTGATTCTTTTCAGAAATTGTACAAAATTTCCTCAAATTCACAAGTATCTTTTTTATTAAAATTACCAATTATATTATCAAAGCAGATCCAACATGATATCTAGGCACAACATTTGGAAAATTGACTCTCAATTGTTTTGCCATGTCTAATGTTATTATATGACTATCTGAAATGAAAAGTTTTATTTTTAGTAAAGACAGATTGTTAAAATTTTATCTGTTATTCCAGATCTCCAAATTAATTCTTTTCTGGCATCTTCTCTATAACAATAAAATCTCTTTGAGTCAGTCTTTCTACAATAAATTAGTTTATGACAAGTATCATTTAACAGTTTTCCAAAATCACATGAATCCATTCTTACTGTAAAACTAACTAAGTTCCCTGTTAGCACACATACGCTAATAAAATGTTAGAACATTTTATTAACGTATGTGTTTTAAGTCAACATTGCATAATATTTTATGTTGATTCTACGTTGTATTTTATGTTGGTTCAACATTGTATTTAAAGTTAATTCAACGTTATATTTTACGTTTGCACAGCGATATATTTAACTTTTATCAGAATTATTTGTTTTATATTTTGGCACATATATAGATAAACAATAAATATTTTATATAAACACATATATATACATATAATATATACATCAACATTGTTGACGACGCTTGTAAATAGTTATCTTAGCTGGTAGTAATGCATTAGATTGAACATGCATTATTCATGTTTGTTTTGCTTGTGGCTTGATATTTCATTATATAAGAAAAAGAAAAATATATTAGCAAAATATATTTCCATAATCAACTGAAAAACTTGAATGAAAAATATTTCTTATAAATTGTACAAATATATTTTTGCATATCTGCCTTATCTCCATGCAAACACAATGTTGATCCACTATATAAAATCCAATGTTGTTTCGATGTATGTGGATCAACATTGATCCAGTGTATATAATCCAACATTAATCTATACACATTGGATTAACGTTATGTTACAAACATTGGATCAACGTTGATCCCCATATGTTGGATCATTGGGCTTAGATCAGAAAAACAACCAAATTTTACAATGTTTTAACATACGATGGACCAATGTAACTTTGCTAACTATTTTTATCACGTTTTTTTTTAAGGTTTGAATATAAATACGATAAAAATAACAAAGGATCAATGTTGTATTTGCATCGAAGAGAACAGCTGACGTTCGCAATGTATTTACATATATTGGCCCAACGTAAGTGTGCTAGCTGGGTTGCATTTCAGATTAAATTAAAAATGAGAAATCAATTTTTTATCTTAGCTTGTTTAAAATTACAAGGTAGCCCATTCACTTAAGAATCAGATATCGATGAATATATTAAAAAAGAGAAATATCTGTTTCAAAAACGATTGAAGAATAAGATTCTTATTTTAAGGATACAATAGATCATTGCAGCAAAGATCCACACAAAAAAACGGCATACTATGTTTACAGAAAAATAAGTTAATAATTTAAAATTTCTACTTGGAAAGTCCTGACAATAATCCACAATCATCTACATGACTTTTTTTTAGTTGTTAAGGTGCTCCGAGAGAACCTAAGGGTCTTTTTACAAAGCATTGTGAAAGAGCCATTTAACTTGGAAGTTCTCACCTTCCTACCAATATCAATTGTCTGGCCAGAGCCGACATTAAACATCAGACCTTGTTTCTGAAAAAGAACGCCAATCACTATTTTTGTTGATATTTCTATATTAATGAATGATAACATTCTTACTGAGTCTTCTACTTTACATCTTTTTTGATTATCTTTCACTACTGATTTGCTTACAGAAATAATGTATACAATGCAAAGTTCAGCTTAGAATGCTTCTTTATTTTGTGCTTGCCATTTTCTAATGTCTGATTTCATTTTCTACCATTAAATATCTGATTTTCTTTGTTTGGAATATTGTTGTCATATTTTAAATATGGTCTTTCTCTTTTAGACAAGGTTCAAAAACTTATTGTAGTATAAGGATGTCCACTTGATGGAAAAACTGGAAAAGACTGCTATTGAAAAACATGCTGGAAAAACTGAAAAATTAGTTTTTTGAGCATTATTAAACCAATAATGCTCAAAAAATACATTTTTCAGTTTTTCCAACATGCAGAGGCATAGTTTGAATTCTGGCACCCTTGGCAAATACTTTGGCGCCCTTTTATTTATAGTTGAAATTTTTTTCAAAATCTACATGACAAAAAAAAAGAAACAAACTAGTACAGGAAAAAATAATATGTAATTTCAAAAAAAATTTTACTGCTATCAATATTTTTTAATATAAAATATTACTCTTAGTACATCAGTTATCTATATTACCATAAAAAACATAAATAACTTAAATATTTAAAATAACCTTTCCTTGCTTTAATATTGGCAAATTTTTTAATTATATTAACAAAATATATTGTTTTTGTAAATTCCATTTCAATAGACAAAAGTGCTAGTGAAGATGTCCATTCTTAGCCGATCGTAAATAGTTTTTGATTTGCTAAAACTTCTTTCACTCGTAACTACATTTGGAATGTAAGAAAAAAAAAGTTTTTTCTATGTTTGAATATGATTTTTGCAGTTCCCATTCTCCTAAAATATCTAACAATTCCATATGGCATGTTTCGCGAACATTTTTATCTTGTATAATGGCTTTAATTTGGTATTTAAAACATTTCACTTCAATTTTTAATTGCTCTGCATTGATATCAGAATATATTTTGCATATCAATTCAAATTACTTTTCTAATTGATCTACTGTCATATCCCGAAATGCTTTGGTTGTTAAAGAGTTGAATATTCTTAAGATTTTCAAATCTTTCAGTTAATTACATTATTATACTATCAAGTACTGCAAGACATGAAATTTTGACTGTATCAAAGTTTTGGGTTTCATCTTCTGCAAACTCTCCTGGCATTCTCTTCTTTTTTCTTTTTTGGTTCTTTTATTAATTCTTTGTTAATTTGTTCACATATTTCTTTGTTCATTTATTCACATACTTCTTTGTTCATTTGTTCACATATTTCTTTGTTCACTTGTTCACATATTTCTTTGTTCATTTGTTCACATATTTCTTTAAATTAACTAAAAACTTTTTTGGTTTTGTCACTTCTAAAATTTTGAAAATAACCTTGAAACTAGTTTTATGCTAGTAAGCCTTTTATTAGTGTAGAGGATTTGTAAATATCCTGATCTCTTTTTTGTAGAGATAAATTTATATTGTTTATACGCTCCAGAATCAAATGCCATATTTATAAAAATGCAATAAACTTAAACGAGTCTAAACATTTCTACAACAATTTGGATAGATATAATGCATCTTCAACTGAACGATTATTTTGAATTTCATTTAGCACTAAAATAATTGATACCAAGTTTTCTTTTACAGCATTAATTGCATTAAATTTTGAACACCACCTCGTATCAGCAGCCATTTTAAGGGTGATTCTGTTTATAGATGTAATCTTATTCCGCCAACTTGTAGAAGATGAGAAAAAGTTATATTGAGACTGAATAGTTCCAAAAAATGATGATATCAGAATTTACATTGAGGCATGTACTCCAACTAAATTTAAGCTGTGTGCACAGCATGGGATAATCGTGCTTAAAGATTTTTTCTTAAAAATGTCCCCTGTACACCTTTATATTAGAGATGGGAAATGAACTGAACCCAAACAGAACAAACCGAACTAGAATCTTACCTACATTTATATTAGTGAAATATTTGCAATTCAAACACTGCAATACATAACTTAAGGCGACGTTCTAATTATCTTGTTCTACCTACACATTTTTTTAGTTTTAATATAAAGCAATTTAAAAAAGAAAAACTTTAGGAGAAAGCATATAATTTTTTTTTTTTATTATTTTTTCTCCTTAACTTTTTAGTTATAACAAAGGTTACAATACAGTAGAAAAACATTATTCTAAAGTACACAACACTATCAATAACTCAATTTTTCAAAAAGTGGAGATAAAACAAGATAATTCAAACGTTGAGATAAGTCTGCAATGCATAACATAATACATCACATAATTACAATGTACATATGTGTAATTATGTAAAATATATATATGTGTGTGTTTGTGTGTGTGTGTGTATATATATATATGTATATATATATATATATATATATATATATATATATATATATATATATATATATATATATATATATATATATATATATATATATATATATATATATATATATAATTATATTGAATGTATAATTATAATACATAACATAACAAAATTATCATAACCTAATACATAACATAAGTCTACAATACATAACATAATGCTAATTTGTTTACAGTCAGTCTGTAAGATTAATGGTTCAGACAGCGACAGTATGTCTAATTTGAAGGCAGCTTTTCTGTCCAGCTTGAATGAAAAGTATATTATTTATCCTTTGCACAAGCTATCAACACTTATTGTTCCATCCGCCAAATACTTGTCTTTTGTCAATGCAGAAGATCGAAATATTTAGCTTCCTGAATTTCTTGTATTATAATTGTTTTTATTTCTGTGGCCAATAATTCAATAAATGTGATTTAAATTTGAGGTAATGAATAACTAACACAGTTTTTTACATGAGAGTCAATTCCATTTTTTATTCCATCATCATAATGGCATCAAATTTAATAATATTCCACAGTCCTGTTCAGTAACGTCATTACTATGTCTGCATAAACTTAAATTATATTTGGCAAAAAATATTATACATTCAACACAATTTTTAAAATATGCTTTCACTTATTAACTTTATATTTTATAGCTATTTGAAATGTTAATAAAACCGCCATGTCTTTGGCCTTTTACAAAAATTTTCCAGTTGGTGAAATTTTTTATGTCTATATGAATTTTCGTGCAACTCAGCCAAAAGATTTAAATGTTTCCAGACTTAAATCCGTTGCAGTTGTTAAATAAACCAATACTTTTAATTATAGATTGTCCAAATAGAATTCATTGAAAACAATATAAACTGTCATTATTCTTGCTATAGAATAAATATGTTCATTCCATTTTTTTAAGCCTTCTTGTTTCGTTTTCCAGGCTTTTTTTAAATATTGGCCATTGGTGATTAAATATTTGCTCCTTTACGCAGGCTATTATTTTGTTTTTTAACACCAAGATAAATGAAAACCATGTTTTGATGCATAATTAAGATATTTTGTGAATATGTTGTAAATGAATACGTGCACGAATTGTTCTTATTCTTGTAGCAGCTTTATAACAAAAGCAATAATTTGGGAAAACATATTATTCGTTTTCCCTTATTTTGGGAAAACAAATAATATGTGTATATCAAGCCTTCCCAGGAAGCGCGTGCGGTTGCATGCCTTGTTCATCCACGCTTAATTTAATTTTTTTAGATAACTTGAGCACATTTTTGTATAGTTAGCATCTTAAGAATTTGCAGCAAAATAAAGCTAAAAGAAACTAGAGATAATAAAACAGCAATACTCGAAGAACTGAAGACTACTACTACTACTATACTAAATAGAAAATTTAACTACGATAAGCTAAAAAAAATTGAATATTAAAAAAAAATAACCAAAATATTTTACTGTTTTAGTTTCCTTATTTTTAGGGCATTTGTTATTTTCCACTACCAAAATTGATATAAGTCAAGGAAAAAAATAGATAAGAATATAATGAAAATGACAATATTTTTTGATATACAATTTTTTCGTGACTTTTTTCAGTCAGTATATTGAGGAAATGCTTTATAATTTGCGCTAGAAACATGGACAATTTTTAAATTTGTTTTTTCATAGGAATGCACGTTTTTACATAGGTGTGCAAGCAAGAAAACTAATTGCTATTTATTTGTAAAAAAATTCTTTTTTTTTTAACAAGTTTTTTATGTAAAAAAATAAAAAGTCATTAAATCCAATATTTAAATACCCCAATCGA
Organism: Hydra vulgaris; assembly: GCF_038396675.1. Classification (NCBI taxonomy): domain Eukaryota; kingdom Metazoa; phylum Cnidaria; class Hydrozoa; order Anthoathecata; family Hydridae; genus Hydra; species Hydra vulgaris. Next base: position 27,404,317 of record NC_088923.1, read on the forward strand.
AATAGTTTGCACTTTTGTAGGATTATCAAGTTGTGCATTTAAAACCGATAGTTTATTTCCTGATGAACTCAACCCTCGGAATTAGGAAAAATGAGATCGGCAATAAATCGCCAACCTCAATCTTTAAGAGGTCGGCATCAGGTTGACAAAAATTATTTGATACAAAGGTCTTAGCATAAAACATTGAACGAGATCGGCAATTTTTTGCCCACCTCAAACACTTTCAGGTTGGCAGTTAGGTTGGCATTGCCGAATGCCGACCCTAATTCCGAGGGTTGTGAACTATTGTTATTGGCGATGCTCCAAAAGCTTGTGGGCTAGTGCTTGTTAATTTACTGAACTTTTTTAACGAAATGTTTAGGAGCCTATTTAAAACTTTTTTTTAAATTTTTAAATTCCATTTTTTAAACAGCAATTGTTATATTCATCTCTAGTAATTTGTATTAAGATTGAAATTGGGCAATAAAAGGGCATGGAATTATTACCGTTTTTCATAATTACCGGTAACGGTAAAACCCTGGTTGGGTATTTCTTGACATTCTTCTTCCGATTTATCTTCATCTTCGTAGCTCTCCTCAAACAGACGACAGAATGATTTGGCAGCAGTATTTGCAAGGGCATTTCGTTTCATTTGTGGAGTGTCAAAAACATCCGTACTTTGCCCTTGCATTTCCAAGGCCTCTGAATCATTTAAATAAATTAATAGATTTATTACATCAAGATTTCTTTTTTCCTTTATTCTTTTGACTAACATTTCTAATAACTCTTTGCTGAAAGTTGAATTCTGCATGCCTAATTTAAGGCAAATAAACTTCAGAATCTGATCACTTCAAATCAATGTTGCATCTCATCTACATAAAGCTTCTGTTCCCACTTTTACTGGTTCTTGGGCTGCAATCAATTCTTCAAGTGTGTAAAATTCTTCATCGGAGAAGCTTATTTCACTAGAAATTTCGATCAAGGACATATTGATAGGCTTCTTTAGCTTAACAAATCGAGACATCATGTCCACCAAACTGTTCCACCTAGTTTTTGAGTCAAGTATAAGTGATAATTCTTTTTTAAACTCAGCTAGAACGTGCTTTTGAAGAATATCATCGTTTTTGACAGGGGACTTGCGAAACAGGCGTACACAACATCTTACTTTTGAAATAATGTGCCTCAGATCTTGACGGACTTCAGGGGGTTGATCATCTTCAATTACTACCTGAAAGTGTCAGTAATTAAGATAATTTTTTTAATAAAAATAATCTTATTTAAATGCCTTATACTTTTGAATAATTACATATAATACTTACCTGTAATCCAATACCTTCTTCATTTTCGTAATCGCTGTCATCAGAGATGGAAATATCATCAAGTGCAAAATCTTCTTCTTCATCGAGATCAGGAATGACTTCTTGGACCGGAGTTGTTTTGTATAAAACATCACACACTGCTAAGTGGATGCCATGTGCCAAGCACAATTGATGGGTTGGTAAAATAGCTTTTCCGAATTTTTTCATTGCAGCAGCTCCATCAGTTGTAGCTGCCACAATATCAGAGTCCAGACAAATTCCTAATTCTTTTAGCTTTTCTCTAACAATGGTCACAGCTTTATCCGCTGGCATTGAGCCAAAAATTCTTACCATTCCCAAATTCCAATGCCGATTCTTGACATGAACATTGATATTAATAAACCTTCTGTTACGAGATGATGTGTATTCATCAAGAGTAATGCTAAAACAAATCTTGTCCGGTAACCAGTAATGGTAATTATTGGGAATAAAAATTACCGGTAAAAACCGCTTTCTCATTACCGGTTTCCATGCCCTAGGCAATATAAAAGAAGCAATTTCAGACATTAAAGAAACCATGTTATTCTTTTATTTAAAATATTTCGCCATTACAAAATTTATTAATCAAGTAATATATTTTACAAATAAATAACAATTTATTTTTTTATTTTCTAATCATATAAGTGTTAAGAAAAAAACAATTAATACAGCAAAAACATTTTTACAAGCGAAAAGAGGTACAAAACAAATGAACTTAAGAAAAAAAATTAATAAAATTTCTCATAGTTCTAGCGTACATAGTAAAGTAGTCTCTTATTTATTTGAACTGATAAAAATCTTGATAAAATCATATAAAAGATAATGTTTTTTTCAACAACGACTCTAAAAAAAAAGTTATACAAAAGTTGTATAAAAATTTTATAAAAATGTGTTGTTTTTTTTATTTACTTTTTTTAATTATTAAATTTTCTATTTTATTTAATTAAACTTGATATTTCGTTACAATTTTGTTTCTTTTTTTTAGCGAATTATTGAAATGCTTTATAAGTTAAAACATGCAAACACGGCAGTGTGTCTAAAAAAAGCTACTTTAAACATGGGTGAACAAGGCATGCGACGGCATGCGCTTCCCGGGAAGGCTTGTATATGTATTTTATTTTCTAGACAATTACACAAGTTAGGTATATGTAGTTTACCTGAAATGATTTTGGCACCTTTGAATGTCGCACCCTTTGCAACTTCCTATATGCCAACTCCTCTACCAACATGTTTAGCTTCCTCTGTTTTATTGTTATAAAGTTGCGTCTCTTTCTATTTTCAAAAAGTACAAACAAGTTGCTCAAGAAAGATCATCCATTGTTCAACCAACCAAAAGCCAATATCACGTAACTTGTCATTTAGCAAAGTTGCATCATTTTAAAAAGTTGCATCATTTTAAAAAGTTGCATCATTTTACTGTTTTTTATTTTTGCTCAAAAACATTTGTCTAGTTTTTTTCATTTGTCTAGTTTTTTTACTGTTATGTAAGTTCTTTGAAATTTTTGTTTTTATGATTTTCTCACTCATATTTATTACAATTTTTTCATTTTCTTCAACTCCCTTCTTTTCATTTTCTTCAACTCCCTTCTTTTCATTTTCTTCAACTCCCTTCTTTTCATTTTCTTCAACTACCTTTTTCTTTCTATGCAGACCTTGACTGAGATCACAGATCACACCATTACATTCACAGTATGTTTAATCTTTTTAAAAAGGCAGTCCTAGTGGAATTTTTCTCATGGGCATAGTCAAACGAATGAGCATTTGTTTACCAAAATTTGAAATGCTGACTTTTCCACGAAGCAGATCTGTAAAATATTACCATAATTATAAAGATAATTAGGTTTTATGAAATATTATGAGTCGTATTTACTCCACTCCAAACTTCAATAGTTATATTCTGGTGTTTTCTAGTTCATTCTAGTTACTTTTTTTTCATGGATTCAGTCAAACATCATTTTTTGGTTGGATAATAACTTATTAAATTCTCTTCATCCAACCACCTCAGGACTCTCCTTTTAAAGACATTGGTTTCTTAATTGCTCATCATTGTAGTTAGATAAGCAACATTTTTTTTCATTTTTTTTTTTCAAGGGAGATGTCTCTGATTTTGTTACAGTGTTAAGTAATGATTTTTTCTTGCCACTTTTTCAGGTGCAGTCTGCTTCTAGAGGTAAATTTTTAGAGGTACATTTGTACACCTACATATATATATACATATATATATATATATATATATATATATATATATATATATATATATATATATATATATATATATATATATATATATATTAGGGTGGTTTTTTTTATATGGAAAAATTTTTTTTTTCAATTTTTTAATCGCACAACCTCTTATTTGTTGAGGTCTGATATAAAAGTATATAGTTAAAATTTTTTTGCAAACTGATAAAGGGAAGTAGTCCCCTAAACCCTATTTCGGAACCCTAGATTGACCAAAATTTGTCTAAAAACTTAATCATGTAATTTTATTTTTATTTCATACAAAATACTGCTATGAATTGATTTTAAAAAAATAGTATAAAGTATTAGAATGTTACAACATAAATAGTTCACATAAGGTTGGAAAGTACAAGGTTACATAAGGTTACAAGCAAATTTAGATTTACCCCCTCAGCATTATTTACCAAAAATTGCTACTAAATGCATATTTTGATTTCATTATTGAAAAATGAAGGGAAAATAGGGGGAGGGGGGATATCATCTAAGACTTGATTGTTTTATTATTTGACTTTGAGCACTTTATTTATTAAATTTCTATTATATTCTTTCTATTATAGTAAAAGTATAAAAATATTACTTAAGAAGATAGCTGCTTTAGACAAAGCAACACACTCAACTACAAATGTTTGGCTAGTTGGACATATTTTCTCAACAATAGATGGGCCGAGTCAGTTGCCAACAAGTGATGCTGCCTTATGTAGAATTTTTTATGAAATGATTATCAAATAGTCAACTCTTTCAATATCCTGCAACACAGTTGCAGATGAAGTTATGATTTTCTGGCTTAAGGCTAATACTCCAACTATAGTTCCATGATGAAAAAAAACAGATGAAGTTATGATTTTCTGGCTTAAGGCTAATACTCCAACTATAGGTCTCATGAAGTTGCTAAACTAAAGAGTATTCACAAGCAACATATTCAAGTATCTAAGCACAGCACAGTAGCAAATCACAAGCACAGCACACACAAGCACAGCACACACAAGCACAGTAGAAAATCAGCTGCTGAACATAGCTATCAAGAAAATTTTACTGCCAAGATGAATACACTTTTTGATATTGCCCATGATGAAAGGGATAGTGTCATCAAGATAAATGAAGATAAACAGTTTCTGATAGACCAGAGAGGTCCCCGAAAGATGTTAATGACATCAGAAGACTTAATGTATAAGAAAGCAGTTGTAAAATACTGAAAATTCTGACTGTCATATGTCCAAATAATTCAAAACATTCTACTATGGGCACTAGTCAACTCTCAATTACAATATCCAAATGTTGTATTTTTGACAATCAACTCTTTCATGCAGCATTAGACCAAACGAAAATAACACCATGACAAGCAATGGTGGTTGTCACACCAGCCCTAGCTGCAATCGGTGATGTAAATAAATTAACATTTTCACGTTCCACTCTAATGGAAGCTCGAACTGCATCTCATGAATCTCTTGCAATAGCAGTAAGAAAAAATTTTCAACCTTTGGTTCCAACTAGTTTTGATGATAAAATGTTGTCAAATGTTGATAGAACCAGGTGTAAATGTTTGCCAATTATTGTATCTGGCTTGGATATTGAGAAATTGTTAGGGATCCCTGAGATACCTGCTGGTACTGTTGCTCTAATGGGATAAAAAGTAGTTGAGTTCATTCATGAATGGCCTGGTGTTAAGAAGCATCTTGCAGATCTTCACTTTGACACAACTGCAAGTAATACAGGAAGTCATAATTAGAGTTTAAAGCCATGCTTATAACATGGATCTTGCTGGCTGACATTTATATCAGATGGCTAAAAGCTTAGCAACATGACCAACTAGCTGATCTGGTTGACCAATAAAGTTGCTGGCTTCTGGCTGAGCGAATTGCACTGAAATATAATTAGTATCGTTTTCGACAAAAAAGAAAACAAATTTAAGTTTAAATTAAGACAACTTTTATTTTTCAATTAAAGTTAAGAATCAAACTAGACTGACATTGTAATGAATAAAGAGAGTCGTGTTCATGTTGGACAAACTTAAATTGCTTCTTTTTGAGTTCAAAATCAATCCATTTAATGAAAACATGGACTCCACTGATACACTCGAGGTTGGTATACTAAAATACTCTTTTGCAAGCACTGCTAAGTGTGGATACTTTGTATGATGATTTTGCCAAAACAATAAACAATCCCGTTCTTCATCTGTCATAGGTGTATGAGAGATAAATTGCTCTACTCTCGAATCGATTTGATAATTTTTTTCTGCAACACTTTTCTTCATCTCTTGAAGTAGTTGTCGCTTAGCACTAGGACATGTTTTTGAATCTTTATCATTTTCTGACTCTGATATAACTAAAAACAGATAAATAAATTTAATAAAAAGTGATATCAATAATAAGCAAATAATACTCAATGAGTTAATAAAATATTTCAAATGTCTAACAATTATAAATAACTACTCCGTGTTCCACAATTAAATAATATAAAAAAAGTAATAGTTTTTTTATATTATTTAAAAAATTACTGAAACACAAATAAATAAAATTTATTTGTGTTTCAGTAATTTTTTCCAAAACAAAAACTTCTTTTATTGATGTTATTAGTTGTATAGACATAGAATACCTTGAATTAAATCTAATTGGGTCACTTTTATGTTTAAAGCATTCTCCAACAAACTTTTCTTTATTTCATCTCTTGTATATAAAATTTTTGTGGCTGGATCTAAAAAACAGCATATTTTTGCAGAAGTTGACAACTTAAGTCTTTGGTAAATTTTTTTGGAGCAATATTCCTTTAGTTTTTTTTATTTCATTCAAATCACAAAAATTAATTAAAAGAAGCTTTAGTATTTTGTGTTTAACTAATGGCAAAATAGAAAGTGAATTTCCAGCACTGATCACATGGGTTAATTATTCAAACGGTTTTAAAAATTTAACCAATTCTGAAATCAAGGCTTGTTCATCATTATGTAAACAAAGGTCTTGTCTACTACATTTCTTAAGTAAAATTTCTACAGGATCTAATAACTGGTTAATTGATTCTATCATAAAGAGAGCACTGTTCTTGTGCCTATTTGCTGTTTAAGACTTCTATGTCTTTTTATGAAATTATCATCAAATTTTTCTTTACAAGCAATATCTAAATTGTTTGCTTCAATCATGTTTGCTTCATCATAAATTTGAATGGGAAATTGCTACTCTAAATCATCAATGTCTTTCACTTCAGCAAGAATTCGAAGATTATTGTATAGTTTTTTGTTTGCTTCACGATGTGATTCCTCTAAAAGTAAAGTTAACTTGAAGTTCAGGCAGGTTATAAATCATCTGCATTTTTCTGACTATAGAATACTTGCTCCAAACAAGATTTATACGTTCTCTAAACTTTCTATAGCTAACTTTGTTATATGATGCTCAATGAATTTGTTCGACTCTCTCAATCTACCAAAAAAGTTCTTGACATCGCGTCTCCTAAAACTTGGGCTTATCGTGATGACTGCAAATCTGCTTGTAAGATAGTTTGTGTCATGAAAGTGGTTAATGACTGTGCAGAACGAGCAGTTAAATTAGCCACTGACTTCAATGAAGTTTTTACAAAAAATGACAATCAACGTCAGCTTCTCTACCAAGTAGTTGAGTATCAGAAAACATTTTTCAACTGGAGTTACAAAGAAACAGTTAAGTCATAATCATTCCAAATAACAACAATTTAATCTATTCAAATATGCATATATATATACATATAATATGAACTAAATATATACAGTAGAATTCTGTTAACTTGGACTCTGAATGGGTATATATATTTTTTCTGACTTAACGAATGTCCGAGTTAAGCAAAGCTTTTGGTATGTATAGAGAATTAAAGGGGAATTAAAAATTTGTCCGACTTAGTAAAAGTCGACTTATCCAGGGTCCGAGTTAACGGGATTCTATTGTAGTTAAATACATTATAATAATAATATTAATATATGGCTATTGTTTTTCATTTAGTTATATGTCATGGTTTGATTAAATTATGTATTTATTTCATCCAAATAATTTTAAAATTTGTTATTTGTAATATGTTTTCTTGAATGCATTAGAAAAATTTTAATTCTTTTAAAAGTTTCATTTAAGTACAATATTTTTTGTTATTTTTAAATTTATAAATTTCAATTGTGGCTGAGGTAGAAATGTCTGGTAGAGGGAAACAGGTCCGGGTTCTGGCATCCTGAGGGTGGGGTGTGGTAATAAGTCACTGCTATTAGGTTGCTGCAAAAATAATCTCGTTTTTCAACCGTTAACTTTGAACAAATATAACTCAGCATAGAATAAACTTTATTAATCGAAATAAGAACCATTACAATCAACACATTTTTGCCAACGAGAAACAAGTTTATTTATGCCGGTAGCGTAAAATTCCGAAGTCCTGGAAGCGATGAAGTCATCAAAGGTCGTTTTGACATCGTCTCGGCTTTTGAAGCATTTCTCGTGGAGGAAGTTGTCGAGATGCTAGAAAAAGTGGTAGTCGGTGGGCGAGAGGTCCGGTGAGTATGGTGGATGAGGCAGAGTTTCGTAGCCCAATGCGTTCAACTTCTGCAGGGTCGGTTGTGCGACGTGCGGCCGGGCGTTGTCGTGAAGGAGAATTGGTCCCTTCATATTGACCAATCTCGGACACATACATCGGAGCTTTTGATGCATTTCGTCGATTTGCTGGCAGTACTTCTCTGCCGTAATCGTCTCGCCAGGATTCAGGAAGCTGTGATGGATGAGACCGGCTGCAGACCACCAAACAGTCACCATAACCTTCTTTTGGTGGAGATTCGGCTTCGTGAAGTGCTGTGGGGCCTCATCGCGGTCCAACCACTGCGCGGAACGTCGTCGGTTGTCGTAGAGGATCCATTTCTCATCACACGTCACGATCCGGTCGAGAAACGGATCGTTTTTGTTGCGCAGAAGAAGAGCAGACGATACCTCAAAACGACGATTTTTTTGATTTTCGTTCAGTTCGTGCGGCACCCATTTGCTAAGCTTTTTTGACTTTCCTATTTGCTTCAAGTGGCGATCAACTGTTGAGTTATGAACGTTAAGTTCTTCCGCAACCTCTCATATGGTTTTGCGCGGGTCGGCTTCGATTAAGGCTCTCAATTGATCGTCATCAATATCAGATGGGCGTCCGCGACCCTCTTCATCTTCAAGGCTCTCCTCACCGCTGTGGAATTTTTTGAACCACCACTGTGCCATACGTTCGTTAGTGGTTTCTGGGCCAAATGCAGTGTTGATATCGCGAGCTGTCTCGGCAGCTTTTCGGCCCATTTTGAACTGGAACAGAAAAATCGTGCGAATTTGTCTCTTGTCCATGATAGATTTGACGTCCTGTAAAAAATGACTAAATTATTATAAAACAAAACCAATACGATAACTAGATCAAGCGAAAAACGCGCTTTTAAATAACATATAGCATGACATCTGCCAATAATAAGTTTATTCAAAAATTCATCCAAAAATATAAAATATGAAAAACGAGATTATTTTTGCAGCAACCTAATATATACATTTGTTTTATTGTTTTCACCCTAATAAGTGAATATAATAACTATAATAACTTATAATATAATAACTTTTACCCTAATAAGTGAAACTGGTGATGCATGTAACACTGGTGCAAGCTGATTTTAATAGATTTCAGAAATATATTATTTTAGACAAAAATGGGTCTCAAAAGAGCTTAAAAAACAGGTCCGGGACCTATCATTTCTAGAGTGGAGTCTGGAAATAGGTCATTGCTATATACATTCTTAGAATTTTTATAACCCTAATAAATAAAACTGATGCATGTAACAGTGACACTTACTTATTTTAATACATTTTAGAAATATGTCATATAACCCCGTTTTTTAGACAAAAACAGGGTTCTAAAGAAGTTGCAAAGCAGGTGTGGGGGACCACTTCCCATCATCAGTTTGCAAAAAAAAATAATCTGTGATCTTTTTTTATTGAACCTCACCAAATAAGAGAGTGTGCGATATCAAAATAAAAAAAAAAAAAAACACAAAAATATATATATATATATATATATATATATATATATATATATATATATATATATATATATATATATATATATATATGTATATATGTATATATGTATATATGTATATATGTATATATGTATATATTATCATTGATTGATAATTAGTAGGGTTTTTATGAAAACAAAAAAATACAAAATACTCATAAACAGCGATTTTTTGTTTTTTTTTTAATTAAGTTGCAAATGATAAATATTTTTTCCTCAAATTGAAATAAATTTTGTTTTGTTAAAGAACTTGCTACTGGTGTTGAGAGTACAATGTTTACACGCGACATTGAAGCTTTAGCATTAGATCCTATTGAAGAAACAATACAAGGCAAAGATAAGCGTCGTAAACGAAAGCGAAAGTTAGTTATAGATGATGAAAAAATAATTGATAATGCAAAAATGAAAGCCCAATTAAATAGTTATGAAGATTTGGTTAAAAAAGCTACAGTTGCCCCTCCAACCAGGATGAGGTAATTAATAGCTTATTAGCACTATTAACAACTTTTTCAAAAGTATTTTTTATTTTTGCACTATTTAAAAACATTTTTTAATCTTGTTATATTTTATCACTTGCCATATATAGTTTTTTTCTTTTTTTTTTAGAATGACTTTGTTCGACAGCTCTGTAAAGACTCTGTATAGTCTTCCAACGTTCTTTAAATTTTCAAAAAATTTGCTTAAGATATACACAAGAAATTTGACTTCAAGCGTTCCTGAAAACCTTATTTTGCCATCGTCGCAAGATGACGAAGTTCAACTGGAAGAACCTACTGAGATTCTTCGTCAGTCTAAAACACTTGATCAATTGCCTAACATAAACGATATAACTGATGTCGAAAAAACTATTGACCAGGAAGAGTATATAAATGATTTCGTTCAACAAATAAATCCTGAAGTAGTAGACGAAGAGTTCCCTGAGTTACTCCATGTCCCTCCACCATTTATAGAAGAACCTTATAAAACGTTTGACGAAGAAAACATAACTAAAGATTTTGAAGATGAAGACGAAACAGAGGAAAAACAAGACGAACAAATAATGAAACGCTGGACAAAACGTTCACAGCAAACAGTTCATTTATTGGCGAAATGTATGAAGAAAAGTTCAAATGTTAACTTTAATGACTTGGTTAAGAATTGCAATCGTAAACAAGCCGCATTGAAATTTTATACATTATTAACATTAAATAAAGAAAAAGCAATTACTATTAAGCAAGAAGGACTTTTTTCTGATATAATTATTGGAAGAGGTGTAAATTTTATTGAATGTTCATAAATTGCAATAAAATTTAAATTTTCATTACGTTTCATGTAATTTTTAAATGTTTTATGTATTTTGACGTAACAGTGTAAAGCTCTTATATAAATGAAACTTATTGATTATGAATTATTTTTAAACTTGGACAAACGAAAATTTGAATTATTTTTAAAGTTTTTTTTTAAAGCTCAGCAAGAAACTTTTTCAATAAATGCTTTTGCTTTGTCAGTGTTCTGTGATAAGACCATTAAATATTAATTTGTTAGATGTCTTGTTTTTTTTGTCTCTTAAAATTTTAGTTAAATAACAAAACACTTACAAGATTGCTAAAAATATTCTTTTTGTAGGAAGGACTAAAAAAGTAGTCAGTAAATAATTGGTGACTAATCGATAGCAGAATCGTCTCACATTTTAGATTGTCTTAAAACCAGCAAGACGATGTCGAGATTTTTTCCGTATTTTAGCTAAATAACCTTCAGGTAGAGAGAAAGGTGGATTTTTTGATGTTTCAGCATTTTTTGATGTTTCAAATAGCTAACTTCCAAACGTGTAGCAAATTATACTATATATCCAAAAAATATGTATTATATTATATACTTATGTCGAATAAAGATGCTTTGTAAAAAATTGCCATGGTTAAAGCCTGGGAACAAAAGGACCCAAAAAAATTTAGCTACACCTGCCCCAAACGTGAGAACAACCAATAAATTAAAAAAAATTTTTTTATTATTATTAACTAAATTGGTATTCATCGACAAATTTAAAATTTCATACAATAATTTATTAGCGTTTAAAAAATGTCCATATAAATCTTGAATCCCTATCAGTTTGAGGGGTTACATATTATTAAAGGTCATTTTTTGAACGCTAGTTATAATTGATGTCGTGAAATTTAAAATTTATAGAGGAATATAAATTTAGTTAAGAATAATAAAAAAATATTTTATCAACTTATCGCTCTCACTTTTGGGGCAGATGTAGCTAACGTTTTAGAGCTTTTTGTTCCCATGCTCCAATCATTGCATTTTTTGCTAAATATCCTTATTTGACATAGGTATAAATGTTAGGTGTTTGCCCCATGTCTGGAAGTTAGTAAATAATCTCAAACACCAAAAAATGCCAGAAGAAACTCCGTAATAATACATGTAAAACGAACACATAATGTTTGTAAACTAATGCTTATGCCATTTGACAATTCATTATTATAGTAGTACGTCACATATATGTACAGCAAGCAGGGAAAGCACCTCGCTTTAATTATTGTGAAAAATATATGATCCAAATTTTTTATCCATCTAGAAATCTAATCTATGCTCTGTTTAACTACTAATAAAATTTTGCTTACCAGTTACCCTGTGCCATCTACTATAATTCATTCTCGTGTTGCCCGTCATTCAATCAAGTGTCATCCTTTTTCTGTGACTGTTCCTAAGTGCTCCGAAAACGCTTATTCGTCTAGTTTTTTTCCTCGAACATCAGCTCTTTGAAATTCTCTTCCTTCATCATGCTTTCCTGATTCATATAATTTGCAATCCTTTAAGTTGTCCGTCAATTGCTATCTTGCTCTACAATCATTATCTTTTCTTTTTCAGTAACTTCCAACTTTAATTAGTGGCTGCCTGCAGCCTTGTTGGAAGCAAAGATGTTTAAAAAAAAAAAAAAAATGATGTTGAATTATTTTTGTATTTTGTACCACATTTGGGTTTCTAAAAAATGATAATAAAAAGCTCCTCAATTTCTAAGGAATTTTAGAAATCTCAAATTCTGGGGGTGAGGGAATTCTCCCTCCCCCCTCCTGGATCCGTCCCTGATATATATATATATATATATATATATATATATATATATATATATATATATATATATATATATATATATATATATATATATATATATATATATATATATATATATTAGGCACTTCAGTCCCTTTTATAAACTTTTTATCTAATTAACCTGAAATGTTAATTTTAATTTTATTGCATTTAAAATGTTATTCTTATTTCAAAATGTGATCAATCATTTTTACAGCTTTTCTTGTTATTAAGAAATTTGCATTTTTATACTTCATGATTTGACTTTTTTTAAACAAAAAAATCCGTAATTATAAATTTAGTTTTTGTCATTATCGTAAGTGATATCTGCGTAAAAATTTTAAGTAACAACTTTAGGCAACTTTAATCAATTTGTTTTTCATGCATAAACTTTTAAACAATAAGAAACCTCTACCCCTCCCCCCTCTTTTTTATTGTTGATTATTGATAGAGAATATTATTCTGATTAAGAATCGTATGAAAACATAGGTTTGAAAACCAACAGTACTATTACACCGTATTTACAATATCGAAGTCGGGTTGGATGGAAGAGAATCAATTTATTCAATGACTCACAAAAGTATTCATACCAACAATCAAATTAATGTCAGGTAATTAGTTTGGTCTACTGAGGAGTTTAACCAATAAATCAACTAATCAAATATTTTTTTAAATTACAGGTATTCACATTTTAGTCTTGAGCGGACACGTCCCACGTGTTACTTACGATGTTGTGCGTATTTGCATTGAAAATAACATCAGGCTGATATGTTTACCGGTGTAGGAGGTACGAAGTACTTAACCGGTACGGATCACTGTACAGTAATTCCTACCTAACGGTACCGATTACTTGACAAGTGACTCCTACCTAGGTGCCGGACACTGTACTTGGGTACCGAACACTTAACATTTTACTTTGCCGTGTAAATGTTTTATAAATATGTAAAAAACGTGGAAAATGTAATAGAATATCACCGCACCTTAGAATATCACCGCACCAGTTGAAATAATGAAAACGAGGATGCATTTTGAAGTAATAGAACTTAGTAGGGTACCGAGTGCGTCCGAATAATACAAGAACGTTCATAGTTTATAATAATAACGCGACAAATACATAAATGAAACTCATTATTAATATGTTGGTATATACGAACTCCGCAAGACATGGTACTATAATTTAATTTTTAATTCTAAAATTGATGATTTTCTAGTAATACTTTACATATTTTCAAACCAGATGTTATGCAATATTTTATATATCTATATGAGGGAATGTTACATTCTAAGCACTATTTGGTTTGTTGTTTTTTAACAAAATACAAGGGCAATGTGATATTCTACACATATAATAGTAGCATGCCATTATTTCTTAATTTTATTAAGGGGAGGTAATATTCTAACATTCTAAGCACTATCTAGTATGTTGTTTTTAAACAAAATACATGGGCGATGTGATATTCTAAAAATATAATAGTATGTTTCTTAATTTTATTCTACACATATAATAGTAGCATGCCATTATTTCTTAATTTTATTAAGGGGAGGTAATATTCTAACATTCTAAGCACTATCTAGTATGTTGTTTTTAAACAAAATACATGGGCGATGTGATATTCTAAAAATATAATAGTATGTTTCTTAATTTTATTAAGGGGAGGTGATATTCTAACATTCTAAGCACTATCTAGTATGTTGTTTTTAAACAAATTACATAAGGGATGTTGTATTCTAAGCATATAATACTGGTAGCATGCCATATATTTCTTAATTTTATTAAGAAGAGGTGATATTCTAACATTCTAAGCACTATCTAGTATGTTGTTTTTTAACAAAATACATAGGCGATGTGATATTCTAAAAATATAATAGTATGTTTCTTAATTTTATTAAGGGGAGGTGATATTCTAACATTCTAAGCACTATCTAGTATGTTGTTTTTAAACAAAATACATGGGCGATGTGATATTCTAAAAATATAATAGTATGTTTCTTAATTTTATTAAGGGGAGGTGATATTCTAACATTCTAAGCACTATCTAGTATGTTGTTTTTAAACAAAATACATGGGCGATGTGATATTCTAAAAATATAATAGTATGTTTCTTAATTTTATTAAGGGGAGGTGATATTCTAACATTCTAAGCACTATCTAGTATGTTGTTTTTAAACAAATTACATAAGGGATGTTGTATTCTAAGCATATAATACTGGTAGCATGCCATATATTTCTTAATTTTATTAAGGAGAGGTGATATTCTAACATTCTAACCACTATCTAGTATGTTGTTTTTTAACAAAATACATGGGCGATGTGATATTCTAAAAATATAATAGTATGTTTCTTAATTTTATTAAGGGGAGGTGATATTCTAACATTCTAAGCTCTATCTAGTATGTTGTTTTTAAACAAAATACTATATAAAAATATAATAGTATGTTTCTTAATTTAATTAAGGGGAGGTGATTTTCTAACATTCTAAGCACTATCTAGTATGTTGTTTTTAAACAAATTACATAAGGGATGTTATATTCTAAGCATATAATACTGGTAGCATGCCATATATTTCTTAATTTTATTAAGGAGAGGTGATATTCTAACATTCTAAGCACTATCTAGTATGTTGTTTTTTAACAAAATACATGGGCGATGTGATATTCTAAAAATATAATAGTATGTTTCTTAATTTTATTAACTGGGATATGATATTCTATGATTCTAAGCAACAAATGCAGCTATCTAGTATGTTATTTTTTTTTACAAAGTACATGAAGGTTTGATATTCTAAGCATTTAATACTGATAGTATATAATATATTTTTTAATTTCATTAAGTTGATGTGCTGTTCATAGATTATAGGCTGCAAATACAACTATGATAATTAGAAAGAAAATACATTGAAAATGTTTGTTTTGTTGTTTTTGATTATATTAAAAAAAAGAGCTCAGTAATTTATCTATGTTCTACATAACTATTTTCTTTTTTTCTTTTATGATGTTTGCATTGCTTATCTTAATCGCAAGGCCTAAATTATTTTTGATTTTCCTAAAATTGTTAGTTAATCTTCTTTTTTTCCTTGATTTTAGGTTCTTAATCTTCCTAGTTGTAGAATCACAATAAAAACTGTCAGTCTTGATCTGAAGAAACGGTCAATGCCAGGAAGAGCATCTGGTTGTAAAAAATTGCTCCAACACTTCTAACTTCGTTTAATTTAGAAATTGGTGTACAAGGTTTTTTAGTTTTTATTAAAATAATACAATTTTTTTTAAACATTATTGAAAACTTTTTGTTAATTTTTTCTTAGTTATACTAATGTATTGCATCTAATTGTATTTAGTTTTTTGGAAGCTGATAACAGGTAAAAGTCTACTTTGTCTTTATCAGGGTTGTCATATTATATAAACCAATATATTACAATAAAGCATTTTATATACAAAATTTTATAAAATTTTTTAATTCTTTTCTTTTGCTTGAAGAATTTTCAGCCATGTACCAAACCTATAGTGAAAGTGTAGTTGTAGTTATTTAAATCAATCAAATATTTTATCATATCAAATATATTAAACCTATGTTCATACTAAACCTATGTTCATTATAATATATCATTTCCTGTAGCAAATGTTTAAAAAAATCTAAACCAAAATTAAAAAATCTACAATAATAATATCAATAATAATTAGTTTTTTTCTTAAAACCAACCTAGTATTAAGAAATTGAAAAAACCTCCTTAAACACAACAAATTCAAAATCAAACTAAAAATTAATTTTTCTTTGTAGTACAAAGACTTCTTCTGTCTCAAGTTGAAAAATAGCTCCAACTTTTAGGAGTTCAAATATCTCTGTATAACTATTTGAAACAATTTTTAACAAAATAAATGAAAACGTACTTCTTCTACTGATGTTTTATGCTTTATATTTATATATTATACGTATTAAAGACCTCAAATGAAATCATAATAATAATAATAAAGCCTAGAGTTATGATTTAATAAAGGAATTGTAATAGTAAATATATGTGCATAAATAATATCTTCAAAATTTTATACTTATAAATCTTAACATACTTTTAAAGATGAATGTTTCCACAGCAAAACGATATGCTGTTTTTGGTTTCATAGGCTATGCACTCCATATGATACCATCTATTTGGAATGCAAATATCACATTTTATCTATGAAAAACATCTTTTTTTTATAATTCTTTCCCTAATTGAAACATAATAATAAAAAATTAGTGGAACAAAGATTTTATTACCCATTCATCTAACTTCTGCTTTTTTCTTGTTTTTGGACCTTTTATGTTTCCACAAATGCAACACACTGTATTATAGGTATATATATACATATATATGTATATATATATAGATATATATATATATATATTTATATATATACATATATATATGTATATATATATACATACATATATATACATATATGTATATATGTATATATATATAATATATCTTTTTTTCGTATTTAGCTGATATTTGTAAATACCTCCGGCTGCATGCGTATTAGGTCAGTTTGATTTGGTAACTCTTCGAGTGAAAGTAAATTCGCTGGTGCCAATACTTCAATGTGGTACTTGAAACCAAAGAAAAATAGAATAACATTTAGTCTGATATTGTATATATTAAAACGTTTTCGAATAAATACAGCCTTTTCATTTCAAGTTTTACCTTATTCCGACTATTTGCTAAAAGCTTAAGGTAAATATAAACAATTTCATCACTAAGACAGTCTTTCAAGGTATCTTGCAAGGAGTAGTCATAAACCTTGCAACCACCTAGGCTTGGGTATATACCCATAATGGCTTTTATAGGATTTACTTTACGAAGATAGTCGAGAATTCCGTAACCTATTTATGAAATACAACATATTAAATCTTATAAGGAAATTATAAAAAAGCTTACCACCTAACCAGTAATAAAAAAGTTAAAAAATTTACATAATATTTAAAAATACTTTCAATGAAACTTTTTGTTTTTCTAGGCTGGGCTCAACAACTAGGTTTTAAATTTTTCTATTTTTTTTTTTATAGTTATAAAATTACCAACTTATACTTTTAATAATATTCGTATAACTTCCAAATTTATGTTTTTTTATCAAATATTGACAAAGAGTCAATGCGAAAGCCCTTAAATTACTTTAGGGCATCGTTGAATAAAATATACCTTCACTATCTTCAACTATGCAACTTTTTTTTGTAACAGCTCTATCTAGAGAATAAAACATCAATTTTTATTTCGATTTACTAAAAGTTTATAATTCACTTTTTAATGTTTCTTATGTTTAACGTTTTTAATGTTTTATAATAGATATTTTAAGGTAATTGTATTGAAAGTATGAATTTTTAGTTAACTTACTTGTATGGAATGTTTTTATTGTATAGAGAACTTGGCTTTCCTGGTTGAACAAACAATTGACAATACAGTCTTCTAAAAAGATAAAAATCATTCGTGAAACGATTGTTACAAAAATATTTGCAGTTATTTGCAAAAGTGAAACTTCTGTCAAAAAAAAAAAAGGCAACTAACTTTTTACATTTTCCACCACAGAACTTTTTTCGGTTTCTAGTGCTTTTTTCGTTAAAGATTGTTCGATAGTTACAGTTGTAATTTCTTTTAAATTTCAAAAAAAAACAATTAAATTTAAATTTAATAACTACAAAACAAATGTGTTTTTTTAAGTAACATGCCTACCTTTATCTAAATTGCATTCAACAAATTTCTTAAGATGACATCTTTTGTGAGTTCCTTTTGTAAGTTCCATAAGGTCCTTTAAACCGTGGCTTAAAAGCAGCTCCTTTATTTCTTCTTCCTCTTATGTTAAGTAGCAACTTTATCGCCTTAATAGATTCTTCTTCTATTTTAATATTTTTTAAAGCTCTTCTATCATAATATTTTTTTTGCTTGATTTGAGCTTCTTCGATATTCTAAAATTGATATAGTATTAAAACTTATTAGTACTAGTAAAACTTATAGCTTTTCTACAAATAATGCTAACTACTGCAAATTAAATCGAAGAATTGAAGTGCCTTACCTTAGTAACCAAGTTAGTTAAGTTTTCGATATGAATCTTACTCTTCTCTACTTCTGCTTTTACTTCTTCTTCATCAACTCCAATAAAGCCTATCTCCTAAATTACAAACCTCTTTTGATTTTTATGATAACTATGAATTATTAACGATATCTTATAATTTTGGATATAAAACTTTGTAATACTATTCTTTAATTACTTCTTTCAGTTCACTATTACAAACAGGTGGGGGACCCCCAAACATTAACTCAAAAGGTGACACTTTTGTCGACGTTTGCCTTTCTATCCGTAGTGGGTACAAAACTATATCAATAAACTCATCCCAGTTTGTTTGGTTATCGTCAACTAACTTTCGGATTTTTCTAATAAGAGAAAATGTCAAATAAATATCAACAAAGTCATTGTTTAAAATAAATTTAAAATAATTTTAAGTAATCGCTTTATATAGGAAAAGGAGGCAAGTTAGGAAACCTTGCGCATCTTTTTAATCTTAGTTTAATTTTTTTTCTCGATAAGTTTGTTATGATGAGTGCAATACTAAGTGTTTATGTGCCGCATTAAAAAGTGGTTCCTCAACCCAGAACACATCTCTTTCACCAATAATAATCCTAATTTAAGATTCCTGAACTGCTTCCTTCTCCTCTACTTTAAACATTAGGAAAAATCAAAGCTGTATCCAAAAGTATCAAATCAAAAATTACTTTTTTATATTTTTATTAGTATTTTCATCCTGCTCATTTGTTTGTGGATGTTTTCTGCGTTCTATTCCCAAGATTTTATACATTTCGCCGTTTAACTAAAAATTACCGAAATTATTTTTTATAAACTAAGTGATTAAATTTTTTTTTTAATATATTCCTTTTTAAACATAAGTTTACAAATATAAATAGCTACCTCGTTACAAAATTCGGTTCCATTATCTGTAATTATTACGGAGGGAAACCCGAAGGTTGTCACTAAATTTATAACTGCTTTAGCGACCGTTATAGCGTCCTTGTTAGGTAAACAACAGGCCATTTGGAACAGGCCATTTGGCGTAGGCAACAGGCCATTTGGAAAACAAATCCATAGAGCTCATAAAATATTTGTTCCCCATTTTTGTTTGAGCAAACGGTCCCGCAAAATCTATGCCAATTATTTCCCATACGCGTGTAGTCTAAAGAAAAACTGCTTTTTTTTTTAATTTACAGGAATTCTTCTTATTATAATGTCGTTATACATATTATTATAGTTAAATAAATGTAATTTTTATAAATAAACAAAATTGTAAAAATAATTTTATATTAAATAAAATGCTACATCAAGTAGCATTATTTTTAAATACATTTTGATGTTAAGATTACTATTCAAGTTTACCTTTATTGAATGTAAAGGTTCGGATATTGAAAGTAGTTGACCAGATTTTTGACAACGGCTACACTCTTTTACCTGTTAACAAAAGTGTTTTGTTAAATAAATTAATATATATATATATATATATATATATATATATATATATATATATATATATATAAAGAATCCACTTACCCATTTCTTAATATCTCCACTGATATTAGGCCAATAATATTTTTCCATAATTTTAGCAATGGTTTTTGTTTGACCACTATAGCCTCCTAAAGGACTGCCATGCTCCTCAACAAAAACTTTGGATACATTCAATACATTGTTGTATGAGACCATCTATTAAATGTATTCAAAGGCAAAAGTTCTAATATTTTTTATGGTATTATTTATTTATGTATTTCAGTTTAGATGTTGATGTTTCGTCATAAATTTTCAATCTAATTCATCTATGCTATTAAGAATGATAACAGGGAGGTGTAATTGCTCAATAAAAGAACTCCTAATACATTGATTTACAATATTAAATTCGTAATTAGAAATAACTAGTCCGTGGTATTTCAATTAAAATTAACTTACGTTGGCACTGACCTGTTTAGCAAGAAATATATTATTGTGGACGGCAAAAAAAAAGGTGAAACTGTTTGCTATATCAAGCAATTAATAACAATCCCTCAAAAAGTCAAAAACAAATGTTTAAACAAAATGGTTGTTTATTCAACAAAAAACTGCTATCAATATGATTCCTGCATTGAGCTTGTAGCTCAATAATAGCTGCAATTTATACTTCTTCTATGTTAAGAAAGCTACGAGTGTCCGGTACATCTCCCTTGAAAATAAACAAAAATAATCTTTTTGCGGCTACGTAACTTCGATGATAACAAAAGTAATGACAAACCACATTGGCATTGGCTTCACTGACCAAATTTAGCACCCACATTTCAAATTTTTACTTTTAGCGACCATGCCGTGGCGTAAGTATTCTACGCATTTAATATTTTAGTCATGACTAATTTCATTGTCTACAAAATAGTTACTTAACATATTGAGATAGGGTTTGACCTCAGATTATTTTTGCTTTTTAAGATAATGTTCTTGAACTCGAAAAAAATGTATTTTGTTCTTTTCTTACTTACAGATATAATACATATCTGTCCATTGAATGATAGCAACAGCAATTTCCCAAATACAACTTGTTTATTTTTTCAAGATAGATGGTGAACATCATAACCAGCGTTTTGAAGTAAGAAACTCCTTCTATTTTAAATATGAATTTAAACAAAAGAAACTACTTAGAGCAATACCAAATGCAAAAACAATGTAAAAAAAAATAGCCTACTATAAACAATTCAGGATTTAAAAAAAACATTCTTAATTAATGGACCGCATGTTTTTATCTCGCTAGATATGCTGTAGCTAAAGCATGCTTTTTATTTATTTTTACCAAGGTTAAAAGTTGCTATGTTGCACAGTTGCTATGAATGTTGCTCGGGGTAATAATTTTGGCTACTCAAAAATAAAAAATTCTCTATTTTTTTAGGGCGCTATTAAAATCGAATTTTTTGGCTCATAATCTTAGTCATGTTTAGATTATGAGCCAAAAAGTGATTTACAAAATTATTTTATGATACTGTTAAATAAGAATATACTTTAGTAAAAACAGGTTAAATAAAACGTTGTTAAGTGCTTAATTAATTATTTTTAAGTCCTCTTACATCGAGCGTCAAAAGCTTATTATAAAGTATCGTAAACTATAATTTCTTAACAACGAAATAAGTAGAGAGTAATCATTATAAATATGAAGCTCAATTTCATCTTCTCTTCTTCTTTGATTCGCATTTCCTAACTAATTACAAGCAATGTAAACATCATATTAAAAAAAACAAATACAAAGTAAAACATATAAAAATCCTTTAGCCGGTTGTTTATTTTAATATTATAAACAATTTTACAAACATTTTTGCATCCAAACTTTTCATTTAAATTACATAAATTAAAGGAAAAATTATATAATGGCAAAATTAGCTGCAAAATAATAAAGTTAATTTATATGAGGAAAAAACAGCACAACGACCAGAAATTTTCTTCTATATTTTTAGATTTTAATTATTTGTTTAGGAAAGTTCAATCTAGTTTTAAACTCTACTTCAGTAAAATTTACTATTGATTGTACATTCAATTTCAAAATTAAAAATATTATTAAAGTAGGATTTTGTTTTCATCATCGTAATTAAACTTGAACAACCTTGTTGAGTTTTTCAAGTTTCCAAATTTCTAACTCAAGATATAAAAACTTCTGTGTAAAACTGCTGCTCGATACCAAATCTAAAATGGAAAAAAAAAATTAATTAAACTACAGAATATAAAAAAAAAAATCGTTTAAATAATTATAATATAATATATATATATATATATATATATATATATATATATATATATATATATATATATATATATATATATATATATATATATATGTATATATATATATATATATATATATATATATATATATATATATATATATATATATATATATATATATATATATATATATATATGTATATATATATATATATATATATATATATATATATATATATATATATATATATAAATAAATAAATAAGGGTTATTACAAATTTTAAATTTATTAGCCTGGGGTTTTAATCTACAAAACGCTATTACTTGTACAGCTTTTAATTAATGGGTTCATAAAAGATGTAGTGGCATTCAAGTTCTCTTAATATTTAGTTTCGATTAATATAGATCCAAATAGCGATTGAAATAAAAAGTGGAGAATAAAATCTTAAAATATCAATAAGTCAAACTATTTGTTAATTGTACATTTTATGGATTTAATTAATCAAGGTCAATTTAAAATGGCATTTAAAACAGACAGACAAGTAAAAGCCAGAGGAATAATACAGATTCTTTTGTTAAAAACAAGAATCAGGTTTAAGAAAAAACTTGTAAGTAAGACAGCCAAACATGTTTATAAGGTTTTCTTTAACACCCTTTCTCTTTACAAAACTGTATGCGTTGGGGGTGTCTATAAACTGTACATAAATGTGTACTTTATAGACAACCTGACAGACTGACGGTTTTTATTGTGATTCAACAACTAGGAAAATTAAGAACCTAAAATCAAGGAAAAAAAAGAAGATTAATTAATAATTTTAGGAAAATCAAAATTACTTTAGGCCGAGCGATTAATATAAGCAATGCAAACATCATAAAAGAAAAAAAACAGAAAATAGTTATGTAAAACATAGATAAATTACAAAATCATATAATATCACCTCCCCTAATAAAATTAAGTAACATACTATTATAATTTTAGAATATCACATCGCCCATGTATTTTGTTAAAAAACAACATACTAGATAGTGCTTAGAATGTTAGAATATCACCTCTCCTTAATAAAATTAAGAAATATATGGCATGCTACCAGTATTATATGCTTAGAATATAACATCCCTTATGTAATTTGTTTAAAAACAACATACTAGATAGTGCTTAGAATGTTAGAATATCACCTCCCCTTAATAAAATTGAGAAACATACTATTATATTTTTAAATAGTATTTTGTTTAAAAACAACATACTAGATAGTGCTTAGAATGTTAGAATATCACCTCCCCTTAATAAAATTAAGAAACATACCATTATATTTTTAGAATATCACATCGCCCATGTGTTTTGTTAAAAAACAACATACTAGATAGTGCTTAGAATGTTAGAATATCACCTCCCCTTAATAAAATTAAGAAACATACTATTATATTTTTAGAATATCACATCGCCCATGTATTTTGTTAAAAAACAACATACTAGATAGTGCTTAGTATGTTAGAATATCACCTCCCCTTAATAAAATTAAGAAACATACTATTATATTTTTAGAATATCACATCGCCCATGTATTTTGTTTAAAAACAACATACTAGATAGTGCTTAGAATGTTAGAATATCACCTCTCCTTAATAAAATTAAGAAACATACTATTATATTTTTAGAATATCACATCGCCCATGTATTTTGTTAAAAAACAACGTACTAGATAGTGCTTAGAATGTTAGAATATCACCTCTCCTTAATAAAATTAAGAAATATATGGCATGCTACCAGTATTATATGCTTAGAATATCACATCGCCCATGTATTTTGTTAAAAAACAACATACTAGATAGTGCTTAAAATGTTAGAATATCACCTCTCCTTAATAAAATTAAGAAATATAAGGCATGCTACCAGTATTATATGCTTAGAATACAACATCCCTTATGTAATTTGTTTAAAAACAACATACTAGATAGTGCTTAGAATGTTAGAATATCACCTCCCCTTAATAAAATTAAGAAACATACTATTATATTTTTAGAATATCACATCGCCCATGTATTTTGTTTAAAAACAACATACTAGATAGTGCTTAGAATGTTAGAATATCACCTCCCCTTAATAAAATTAAGAAACATACTATTATATTTTTAGAATATCACATCACCCATGTATTTTGTTTAAAAACAACATACTAGATAGTGCTTAGAATGTTAGAATATCACCTCCCCTTAATAAAATTAAGAAACATACTATTATATTTTTAGAATATCACATCGCCCATGTATTTTGTTTAAAAACAACATACTAGATAGTGCTTAGGATGTTAGAATATCACCTCCCCTTAATAAAATTAAGAAACATACTATTATATTTTTAGAATATCACATCGCCCATGTATTTTGTTTAAAAACAACATACTAGATAGTGCTTAGAATGTTAGAATATCACCTCCCCTTAATAAAATTAAGAAACATACTATTATATTTTTAGAATATCACATCGCCCATGTATTTTGTTTAAAAACAACATACTAGATAGTGCTTAGAATGTTAGAATATCACCTCCCCTTAATAAAATTAAGAAACATACTATTATATTTTTAGAATATCACATCACCCATGTATTTTGTTTAAAAACAACATACTAGATAGTGCTTAGAATGTTAGAATATCACCTCCCCTTAATAAAATTAAGAAACATACTATTATATTTTTAGAATATTACATCGCCTATGTATTTTGTTAAAAAACAATATACTAGATAGTGCTTAGAATGTTAGAATATCACCTCTCCTTAATAAAATTAAGAAATATATGGCATGCTACCAGTATTATATGCTTAGAATACAACATCCCTTATGTAATTTGTTTAAAAACAACATACTAGATAGTGCTTAGAATGTTAGAATATCACCTCCCCTTAATAAAATTAAGAAACATACTATTATATTTTTAGAATATCACATCGCCCATGTATTTTGTTTAAAAACTACATACTAGATAGTGCTTAGAATGTTAGATTATCACCTCCCCTTAATAAAATTAAGAAACATACTATTATATTTTTAGAATATCACATCGCCTATGTATTTTGTTTAAAAACAACATACTAGATAGTGCTTAGAATGTTAGAATATCACCTCCCCTTAATAAAATTAAGAAATAATGGCATGCTACTATTATATGTGTAGAATATCACATTGCCCTTGTATTTTGTTAAAAAACAACAAACCAAATAGTGCTTAGAATGTAACATTCCCTCATATAGATATATAAAATATTGCATAACATCTGGTTTGAAAATATGTAAAGTATTACTAGAAAATCATCAATTTTAGAATTAAAAATTAAATTATAGTACCATGTCTTGCGGAGTTCGTAAATACCAACATATTAATAATGAGTTTCATTTATGTATTTGTCGCGTTATTATTATAAACTATGAACGTTCTTGTATTATTCGGACGCACTCGGTACCCTACTAAGTTCTATTACTTCAAAACGCATCCTCGTTTTCATTATTTCGACTGGTGCGGTGATATTCTAAGGTGCGGTGATATTCTATTACAAAAATGATACTAGCATTAGCAAAAAAAAAATTAAAATCAAATGTCTTAAATTTAGTATTTATCAAATTTTTTATTTCATGTAGTAATGTTTTTATATCAAATTACGATTATAATGTAGTATATTTTATAGCCGTTTTGAAATGATTTAATTGATATTTATATGACTTTAATAAAGTGTGTGTGTATGTGTATGAAGTGTGTGTGTATTAAGTGTGTGTGTATGTGTATATATTTATATATGTTGTGTTTGTATGTATATATATATATTTATATATATTTATACGTGTGTGTCTTTGTGTGTATGTGTTTGAGAGCCAATGAATTTATAAATGTAGGTTTATATAGTATTAGTTACTCTCCTGAGCGACCACTTCTATGTTCTTATTGTTATTGTTTTATTTTCATCTTTATAATTAACATTGTTATTCTTCTTATTGTTACTGTTGTTAGTTATTACTGTTAGTACTTATATACTTATTTTAAATGTTTGGCTACTATTATTATCTTTATAATTAACATTGTTATTTTTAATATTTTTACTTTTGTTAGCCATTGCTGTTAATTATTATTACAGTATTATTATTATTAATTATTTTTTTCTTTTTCTATTATATTGTTTCAAATTTATGGTGAATATTTGTAGGTCGTCGCGTTTTTGTCAGTTACATAACTGTTTGTGACTGATCCTAACTTTATATTTTTTATAAAGTGAAATAAAATGATTGATTGATTGTAAGTATTTTATGAATATGCTATGAACACCTCTTTTATGTATTTTAGTATAAAATGGCAGAACAAAATTCAACAGAGATTGGTGACTCAAGATCATTTGAAAAAATAATTAAAGAACCAAACTTTTATGATATTGAGAATTATTTATCATCAGAAATTTTTCCTGAACATTTACAAGGAAGAGAAAACATAGGTATTAAAACAAACTTTAAAAAACAAAGTGACAGATTTGTAATTGTTAATGGTATGCTACATTACAAATATAAAAAAATCTTATAAGTTACTTCTGGTCCAGAAACCTTATGTGTTGTCAAAGATCAAATGTTGCGTGATCAGTACAAAAAAGCAGCACATGATGGATTAGGCGCATCAACTGAATCGAAGGCTTTAGGTGGACATGTTGGGAGAGATAAAACAATATGGAAATTGATTGATTCCGGCTATTGGTGGCCTAATATGAATAAAGATATTCGAAACTATGTTGCCACTTGTGTATCTTGTCAAAAATCAAATTCAAAAATGAAAAAAGTTTCTCCAGAGTTGCATTCAATACCAGTTCCAACTAAAGTATAGCATCAAGTTGGTGTTGATCTCTGTAGTCTTCCTAAAAATCCAGAAGGTTATGTTGGCATTTGTGTAGTCGTTGATTACTTTTCAAAATGGGTTGAAGCAAAGCCTATTTATAATAAAAGTGCTGAAGAGGTATCCAGATTTCTTTATGAACTTATATGTCGTCATGGTTGTACATCAATTCAAATTAATGATCAAGGTCGAGAATTTTGTAATAAAGTTTCTGAAAATTTGTTAAATACATAATTCGATTGGTGAAATCTTTTTAACATTATTATGTCGACTAGGCGATTTTATATCAAGTTATTTGAAGTGTTAAAATCTTGCTTTAAACTTATTTGTCCCACTTCTACTCCCACTTATCCCACTTCACCCTAAAAGCACGGTTTCACTAAAACTAAAAATGTATATACTTAGTTATAATTTCCTGGATTAAAAGGGGATTGAATCGATGCCCGAAAATAAGGTTTTATGTTAAAAACTGGTTTCGCTCAATTCAAACTTCAAATAAAAAAGATATTGCAATTGCCCAAAACAAAAAACTCCTTTTGCAAATTAGAAATATTTTTTAGCCTAAATCGTGTCATAAAATAAACTTTATCTAAACTTCAGTTTATGAGAAATAAATAATTTTAT
The DNA here is from genome assembly GCF_038396675.1 of Hydra vulgaris. Lineage (NCBI taxonomy): Eukaryota > Metazoa > Cnidaria > Hydrozoa > Anthoathecata > Hydridae > Hydra > Hydra vulgaris. The sequence continues at coordinate 27,432,206 of NC_088923.1, forward strand.
ACAAAAAATATTGATATTTTCTTCAAACACGTTTTCTTTGCCGTTAGTACATGTTACCTAAGTTAAGTGTTTGGTGCCTGGCCGGTAGGAATTACTGTACAGTGATTTGCACCTAGGCAGCGAGTACTGTACAGTGTTTGTTACCTTTCGGTACGGCTAACTGTACAGTTTACGCTACCGTTAAGTCAATCCTGCCTACTACACCGGCTCATTCAAAAATACAAAATTGGTGAAGAGTTTTTTTGGATGAAAAAATGCCACGAACCTGCTTCTGACGATGAAACATTATTTAACAAATATTATTAATTAAATCAATTTGAGCTGTTTCATCGATCAGTTTCTAAATTTAATATAAAACGTCTTTAAAAAATGTCGAATATTAGCGTTTTTTAGTATAATTTCTAAAACTTCAACATCAAATTAGAGCACTTTCTGTTGACCTACGTTTTTATAAAATTCTTAATTAATAATTCTTTCCTTTTTTAAGGTCACCAAGCAATGGAAAAGTCCATACTTAATTTTCTTTTTTCAGTTTTATAGACCACATTAAACAAAGTTTTTTTTTTTTTTAATTAAGGGTTAACTTATTTATTCTAAGAATTTCACCTGCACATCAAAATTATTTTTTAATTGTGACTTTCTAAGGGTTCTTGAGTTTCTAAGGGTTTCCTTTCTAAGGGTTCTGGAAAACTCTTTGTTCTAATAATTGATTGTAAATTACTTAAAAACTCATAGTTTGTTAAGTCTATTCTATAACCACCAATCATTTTAGTTTTGTAAAAATATTTAGGTTCAAATTTCACTTCCACGATATAAAAACTGTGCTCTTAACATTTTCTTATGTATTTTAGACATTGACGTTGTTTGTATTTATTTTTCATTACATTAAAGTTACTTTAAGCTTTTTTAAGCAATGAGTTACACTCATCAAGTCTTTTTATCCAACCAGTCTAATGTTTTATTTGTATATCACTTAGTATAAGCTCATACAGTTTGTATTTTGGTATTAGTTTTAACAAATTAAAAGATCCAATATAGCAAAGTCACTTTCTGACGTTTTATTTGTTGTTTGGACATTGCTTGTTTACTTTCAAATTACTATTTCTGGAAAACGTCAGATATGGAGAGCCAAGAAAATGTTAAAAAAATTCTGGTACATGGAGAAAAAATTTCACTGTATACGAAAAGAGTTTCTCACATAGGAAATTGTTACCTGTTGGTAACAACTTCCTATGTTCCTTTTGGCATTCTAAATAAGCCATCAGGTAGGTCAATGATTGTTATAAATGACCAACCTGATGGCTTATCTAGAATGCCAAAAGAAATGACAATTATTAGAAGACATCAATTTCTTTCAGATGATAAAAAATCAAGAAATGTCAGAATTAAAGTGATAGCTGATGAACTAAAGAAATTTTGGAAAAGGATTTTCATTAGTGAGGAAGATCAATGCATTAATTAAAAAATATATAATTTTAAGGAATGTGTTTAAGTTAAATTTGCGAATGTGTTTGATACTACAAAAACAGATGGCATCTGGTTGGCAACGGAAGATGAAAGATTTTATGAAATGCAGATTAAATCACAAGACGAAATTGGCTATGCAACAACAATACAAGTTAAAATGCATCCATCAAAAGTTGATATCTCAAGCAGTAGTTAATATAATTTTCCTTCTTCAAATAAAATTGTAGAATCTGAAATGGCTTCCAATATTTCAGAATACCCAGAAATTTCTGATTATGATGCTAATAAATGTGAATATACTGTAGAACCCCTATTAAAAAAAAAAAAAAACAAGCTATATTCCACTACAAAAACTGCAGTTCATCTAGTGAAGTAGACTAATTTATGTTCTTCTAAATCAGCAAGAGTTTATGAATAACTATCTGACCAAGGTATTGATATCCCTCAATCTGCAGTATATAAAGCATCTATTAAAGAATCACAGAAAATGCAGCAGAGTTTTAAAGAAACTTATAAAAATGAAAATTGCGCTCGCCACTTTGATGGTACAAAAATTAAAAAATAAGAAATGCAAGTTATTGTATTAAAAAATCAGCACCGTGAAGTTTGCATAACATCACTAAGCTTTTGTGACAGAAAAGCATTAACAATATTTAATGGAATAGCTGAGATGTTACACCAATACAATTTGTGAGAAAGCTTTAAAGTTAAAATCTGTGTTACCACAAGTGTCAATACTGGAGTTAGTTGTACTGATCCAACGGAAATTTAAGAAAAAGGCTTTTCTAAACTTCAGTACTGAGGTATAGACATCCTATATACGTATATAGGATGTCAACATCATGTATTGGATTCAGTTATAAAGCATTTAGTTGACCAAATTCTTTCCAATATTACCAAGAACATGGGTTATTTCCTTTTATTAATTTTAAAGCATTATCTAATATAAGTAATTCAAGAAGGTGAAACTCTAGAGCAATATACGCCTTCTTGCTTTTCTGCTACTTCCAGACCAACGTGAACTGCTTGCTACACTTGTGAAACGATTTGTGGAACTTGCTTTAATGCTTGGTTCAGTGACCATTTTTATAAAGAAGACAACAATGAAAAATTGAACAATAGTTTAATGAGAAACAAGAAAGTACCAACATTTTTTAGGAAACATTGAAATAGAAACAATACAGCAATTCAAACACAAAGATGTAACATTTGTGCCGAAAGAGCGATTAAAATTATGTAAGAAATAAAGTGTAAAAATGCTGAAAAATCAATTACTTTATCAATTAAGCAGAGCCATGACTAGGCTTCCCACTACCCCTAATGTTGGCAGGGGGTAACAAATTTAGGAGCCCCATTTGCAAACTCAGGGGTCTCTTTAGCCTTTTTAGCTGTAGCACTGCAAACAAGCGATTTTATTTTATTATATCATTCAGTTAATATTTCTGAATTGTGTTTTATATTTTATTATAGTCAAAAGTAAAAGCTTATCCAATTTTTATTATGTAATATTTGCAAAACAGTTTTTTAAGGTTCTCGGTTTTTTTTTAGGTCCTTTTTAGTGTTTTTATACCAAAACTCACCTAACTGGACCATGGCCATATAAGTTTGAAAAAATGTCATAACCCTAATATATATATATATATATATATATATATATATATATATATATATATATATATATATATATATATATATATATATATATATATATATATATATATATATATATATATATGTATTGATTCATCTTCTAATGAAAAATCCTACATTGGGATAAGTGAGACTCCTTTTAAATTAAGATACGCTAATCACGTTAAATCATTTAACATCTCTAAATACAAAAATGATACTGAACTCTCAAAACATGTATGGAAGTTAAAAGAAGCTAATTTAGTCCCTATAGTTAAGTGGAAAATTCTCAGGCGGTGTGAAGCATATAATCCAACATCTAAATCTTGCAAATTATGTCTCACCGAAAAGTATGAAATTCTATATTATAAAAGTACTAATTTATTGAATAAAAGGAGTGAGATTGTTTCTAAGTGTAGACATAGAAACAGATTCCTTCTGTCCCAATATGACACTGGTTATTAAAAAAGATGTTTTTCCATATTATTATTTTTATTTTTATTATTATTATTGTCATTATTATTACTATTATTATTATTTGACGTCAGAACTCATTCCATTGTTTTTTTAATTTTGTAACCGTTTTTTAATTGTATTTTTGAACGGTTTTTTCTTGATTTAAATATATGGCTGATGAGTGCCGCAAACGGCATGAAACTTTAAGTACCGTAAAAAAGTTGTTTTTTTTCATCTCACTTTTTTAATTATATATATATATATATATATATATATATATATATATATATATATATATATATATATATATATATATATATATATATATATAATATGGGTAGAATTCAATAAATACGGCTGCGTATAAACTTTTTTTAAAATATATATATACTTTTTTTAATAATATATGATTATTTCGATATTTCGCTGATCTATCGTGATCAGCGTCATCAGGTATAATAAATAAAATAGTTACAAAGAAATCGTTATAGTAAAAACCGTTAAAAAGATAACACTAAAAAGCCAAAATATAATACAAAAAAAAAATTTTCTCAAATAACTGACGTCAGCAGATTTTATTAAAAAATGGCCCCCAGGTTTTAGTTGTCACGTTATCACCGTCATCCCGATTGAGAACCACATCACCATTTCTCAACTCCTGCCGAACCCTAGCTTTGCTTATTTCGAGTGACTCTCTGATTTTCCGAGTTCGATATTCTGGGGCTACAGATAATGTTTTGGGGTGCAACCAATCAAACTTATCATGGCATGTTTTGGAGTGTTCAGTTGCACCCGAACTGGACCATTTTTCTTTTAAGCTGTTTTTCTGGTGTTCAATACATCTCGATTTCACCTTCTTTTTAGTTTCACCAATGTATGTTTTTTTTATTTTATTTTTTGGTGCCCCAAGAAGTCCTAACGGTATTGTCACAGAGCACCGCGGAAGTGCATTTAACCAGGAAGTTCACGCCTCCTTCCTTACCGTGACGCGAAAATATGTCCAGAGCTCGTTTTGAACCTCGATCTCCTGCTTATAAAGCAAGTGTTCTAACCACTGCGCCACGGCCGCATGTATATCGAACCGCATGAACATTTAAGCTGGTATACGCCAGGGTTTGTGTTTAGTGGTAGTTTAGTTTTATTGTTGCAAAAAATATTTTCTAAATTAAGAGTTGATGTGAAAATAACCTTTATGTTTTGTTTTCGAAATTCTTTACGAATTTTTGGACCAACAATTGGTATCCAAGGTAGTTTTATAAAGGGTTGGGTATCTAATGGTTGACATGTGGTGTTTTTTGAACCGTTTTTTAAATAGTCTTCAGTAATATTATTTAGAATGTTCTTGTCGTGGCCATTTTCAACAAATATATCTATTAGAAAATCCATTTCTTTTTTAAGGTGTTTTTGAGAGCAAATTCTTTTTGCACGACATACAAATCCTTTGAAAACGCCAATAATAATGTTAGGAATAATGTTCGAGTTAGGTTTAAGTTGATGTTAAAGTTTATGTTACTCTGGATAAATCAACAACTGAGCTACTCAATTTAGGTCCAAATTTTGTACCACTGCAGAAAAAAATTCCTTATATGGATATTATAACTATTATCGAAACTTGCGCTTTACAACTTGAAAAACTTAAAAAACTAACACAGGCAGAAACTCTACGACAAAACTGTTCACAAATTTTAACAAATTCACTAAAATTAAAATTAAAAGATAATATAACTAAGCAACAACGTCTTTCCATAAACAAATTAAAAAACAATTCTAATATTAAGATATACCCTTTCGATAAAGGCACAGGTTTTGCATTATTAAACCAAAATGATGCATCTCTCAAATTAGAAGAACAAATAAAATTAGCAAAATAATTGATTATGATCCAACATCCACATTGACTACTAAATTTCAAAGACAATTGTGTAAATTAAGAAAAGAAGGTAAGCTAGACACAAATACATACTTTAAAATGTATCCATCAGATTGTAACCCACCAAGGATTTACGGAATGATTAAAGCTCACAAACCAGAAAAAGATTACCCAATGCGCCCCGTTGTATCAACAATTAACACACCACCTTATGGAACATCTGATTATCTTGTTAAAATTATTCAACCAACTCTGAACAAAAATAAAAGTAGACTTATGAATTCTAATAGTTTTGTAAATGAAGCTAAGCAATGGACAGTAGATCCTAACGAAGTTCAAGTTTCATTTGATATAGTCAATTTATATCCATCCATACCCATTGACGAAGCAATTCCGGTTATTATTGATATATTGAACGCTGACATTGATGACTTAAAAACTCGAACTAAACTTACTCTTGCAGACATTCACCAATTAATTGAACTTTCATTAAGTATATGCTATTTTTTATATGAAAACAATATCCGAGTAATACCTAATTCAGGTCCTATAGGTTTATCTTTAATGGTTGTTATGGCGGAAGCGTTTTTACAAAATATAGAAAGAAAGGCCCTTAACATAGCAAGTGTTTATACATCCGAACCAAAAACTTACAAGAGATATGTAGATGATTGTCACGCTCGCTTCGCTTCAATAAAACAACAACAAATGTTCCTGAACATCCTTAATGAACAACATCCTGCCATAAAATACACAGTGGAACTTGAAAACGACCTCAAACAACTCAATTTCCTAGATATTAATATTACGAACACAGGCTCTGGAGCTTATGAATTTCAAATACATCGAAAAGAAGCTATTACAAATGTTCAACTTAAACCTAACTCGAACATTATTCCTAACATTATTATTGGCGTTTTCAAAGGATTTGTATGTCGTGCAAAAAGAATTTGCTCTCAAAAACACCTTAAAAAAGAAATGGATTTTCTAATAGATATATTTGTTGAAAATGGCCACGACAAGAACATTCTAAATAATATTACTGAAGACTATTTAAAAAACGGTTCAAAAAACACCACATGTCAACCATTAGATACCCAACCCTTTATAAAACTACCTTGGATACCAATTGTTGGTCCAAAAATTCGTAAAGAATTTCGAAAACAAAACATAAAGGTTATTTTCACATCAACTCTTAATTTAGAAAATATTTTTTGCAACAATAAAACTAAACTACCACTAAACACAAACCCTGGCGTATACCAGCTTAAATGTTCATGCGGTTCGATATACATGCGGCCGTGGCGCAGTGGTTAGAACACTTGCTTTATAAGCAGGAGATCGAGGTTCAAAACGAGCTCTGGACATATTTTCGCGTCACGGTAAGGAAGGAGGCGTGAACTTCCTGGTTAAATGCACTTCCGCGGTGCTCTGTGACAATACCGTTAGGACTTCTTGGGGCACCAAAAAATAAAATAAAAAAAACATACATTGGTGAAACTAAAAAGAAGGTGAAATCGAGATGTATTGAACACCAGAAAAACAGCTTAAAAGAAAAATGGTCCAGTTCGGGTGCAACTGAACACTCCAAAACATGCCATGATAAGTTTGATTGGTTGCACCCCAAAACATTATCTGTAGCCCCAGAATATCGAACTCGGAAAATCAGAGAGTCACTCGAAATAAGCAAAGCTAGGGTTCGGCAGGAGTTGAGAAATGGTGATGTGGTTCTCAATCGGGATGACGGTGATAACGTGACAACTAAAACCTGGGGGCCATTTTTTAATAAAATCTGCTGACGTCAGTTATTTGAGAAAATTTTTTTTTTGTATTATATTTTGGCTTTTTAGTGTTATCTTTTTAACGGTTTTTACTATAACGATTTCTTTGTAACTATTTTATTTATTATACCTGATGACGCTGATCACGATAGATCAGCGAAATATCGAAATAATCATATATTATTAAAAAAAGTATATATATATTTTAAAAAAAGTTTATACGCAGCCGTATTTATTGAATTCTACCCATATTATATATATATATATATATATATATATATATATATATATATATATATATATATATATATATATATATATATATATATATATATATATATATATATATATATATATATATATATATATATATATATACATATATATATTTAAAATGTATATATTAAAAATTCGTTGCCGGATAAATAAATTTTAGTAATTAATATATATATATATATATATATATATATATATATATATATATATATATATATATATATATATATAAATATTTAAATATATTCATAATATATATATATATATAATATATATATTATATATATATATATATATATATATGTGTGTGTGTGTGTGTGTGTGTGTGTGTGTGTGTGTGTGTGTGTGTGTGTGTGTGTGTGTGTGTGTGTGTGTGTGTGTGTGTGTGTGTGTGTGTGTGTGTGTGTGTGTGTGTGTGTGTGTGTGTGTGTGTGTGTGTGTATGTGTGTGTGTGTGTATATATATTTAAAATGTATATATTAAAAATTCGTTGCCGGATAAATAAATTATAGTAATTTGCGCGCGAAGTCTTCTATTAATGACATATATTTAATATATAAACATCTTTAGTAGTAGAAAAAGTGTTAATATGGATGTAATTATTGATCAAAATTTACGAGATATACAAAGGCAGTATTTAGATTTCTTAGATGACGATGTAAGAGTTTTAATTTAATTACAATCAAAAAATGTTATTGTAATATAAATTTGTAAACTGATTTCGATCGATTAATAGTGATTATATATTATATTCCAAATAATTCTATAAAAATATGTCAAAAAATTCATTTTTGTAAATTAAAAGAGCTTTTTTTTAAACAAAGTTTATCATTTTTGAATGAAAGAAACTTTATAATTTGCTTTCAGACCCTGCCAAATATGAAAGATGTATTTTTGAGTTAAGGGTAGATGTTAGTGTAATAATTTAATGCACCCTATTATCAAAAAAAGACTCATTCTAAATGTTTTTATCTTTGTTAAAATGAGTAAATCAAAATTAAAAATTATATTTAACTACTTTGCAACATTCAATAGTGGTATATATAAATATTAGGTATGTTACATGAAATTTTTAAATTGATTAACTCATAGATTGTTATATACAATTGAAAAAAGCTTTAATACAGTATTTTAATTGTAAAAAAATTATGAAAATTGAACAATTGTTATAACGTAAATTGTTATAACTTTGTCAAATCTTATCAAAATGCCTACAACTTGATAAAGAAAAGTGTAAGAGTGGGCTGCAAGTTTAAAATTGTTTTGAGCAACAGGGCATATTTAGTAGGCTAGAAGGGCACCAAGCTACCATCTATGCCATCAAAAAGTTCATTTTTTTAAAAATAAAACAAGCTTATTTTAACAAAATTTGTAGTTTTTATATACAAGAAACTGTTATAATTTGCTTCTAGACAACCACCAAATATATGAGAGGTGTATATTTGAGTTAAGGGTGGATGGTGGTGTGATGGTTTAACACAGCCTATTATCAAAAATGACTAGTTAATATAAATATTTTTTATCTTAATTAAAATACAAAAAATTATATTTCACTTCTTTACAACATATACTAATGGTATATACATTGACTTGAAGTGAGGGGCATATGGCTCCCTCCTCTTCTCCAACCTAAAAAAAAATTGCAAATGCAATTAATTAAAATAATAAAAATTAGTACAATTTTTCTACCACATTAAAAGGTGCATTAAAGTATCTATATTTTTAGTAAATGGAGTATTGTAACTGCCTCCCTCTTTAATTTATCAAATTAAATCAAATTTATCCTGAATAAAAGATCTTACATCAAGGATATTTACAATTAGTAATGATACTAATCTCAAGTAAACACCTATCAAATTTAATAATAATAAATAGTGATAATAAAAAGAAAAGTAAAGTCAGATAAAAGGTGATAATTTTAAGAAAAGGAAGAAATAATAGTAACTGTAAAAGTTATATAACGATGTTAACCACAAAAATAATACCAACAACAATAATTTAAATAATAACTATAAATTAAAATAATTTCAGTAATAATAACAGGTTAATAATAATATTAGTAATAATATAAAAATAACATTAATAATAACAGATATTATAATAATATAAAGTAAATACAAATTAAATTGATATTAATAATAATAAAATATGAATGACAGTAGTAATTATTAGGATTATATTTATATAATGGTATAAAACAATAATAAAAAGGATCAACACTAGTATTTATCAAAATTTAACAATAATAATAGTAATAATAATAATAATAAAAGTTGATATAAAAATAAACAAAAATGGTAATTAATTTGCTTTTGTTCCAACAGTGAGAAATTTTTAAACTCTTTGTAGTGTTTAATAAAAATAAAACAAGTATGGAACACTATATAAAGACGGTTGCCACAATACCTTTGAATGATATATAATGGTAGTCTGTTATACTTTAAAAAATTAATAAATCCTTGTGGATCACCTTTGACATCTTTAAACCTTATTTTGTTTATAGCCATAACAATTTTAACTACCATATAATCATTACCAAGTTACTCAAAAATTTTAGATTCTAGAGACTTGAATATGAACAACATGAAGTGGCAATTGTGTCAAGAGAGTACAAATGGCATTTTAGCTCATTCAGATATTGGCCTCAAGTTTTGCAAATTTTGGTTATCGTAAGATGGTTTACTGCCACTATTCTGACAATGTGTTAAATATATTTGAGATAATCAAACTACAAAATTCCTCAAAGGAGAGGAAGTGAAAATCTGAAAAAAATGAAGCCATATGGTCCACTGCTTTACATATATGCTTTTCATAATCATCAGCTGTCCCCCCAGGTAACTGGTCTTGAGCAATGACCTGATATTTATTCTTTGACATTGAGTGTATGCTATTAATATAAACACCTTCATGCATTGTGGCATCAAACCAAAGAGTAAGTTTACTATTGCTGATAACCCACTCTGCTGATTACAGGTCTGATATACTGCTCACAAGCTATTTGCTCAACAGTACTATGTTAGAGAATGTCCAAAAATTCAACACCAAAATATTGTATAATTTTTTCAAATAGGAGCGGAGTGTTACCTATTGGGACATTAGACAACAATATGCTATAAATTATCATACTAGTTTGTAATGTTTAAATCTTATTGCCATCTGACCTGAATGCAACTTTACAATCACCCTCCTCCGTTGGGTCATATTATTTTTTAAACTAGCAATTGCTATTTTATTTTCTCTATTAGCAATGTTGTGTTTTAGCATTGCTTCTCTTAACTTTTCTCTCTTTAATTTTTTTGCCTTTTTGCAATTGTAAGATTGAGAATATGCCTACTGTAGTAATTTGTTCTTAATTTTTGTTTTAAAGTCTCTGATTTCTGCCCTTAAAGTTTTTTATTATATCTTTTTTTCTCTTAACACTTTGCCTTAAAACTTTTAATTTATATGGCATGCTCTTTAATTTAGCTTTTACTAATGCTATTTTATCTTGGTATTTCCTAGAAGTACAAGCTAACATTGAAGATAAAACTGACAACCTTTTTTTAAATACTTGTTTGTTAGGGGTAAGTTTCTTCTTTTAAAGTACTTTGAAAGTCTGAAATATCACTTATAGAAGATCAGGGATTATCCTTTTCCGGATATGTCCGGAATTACAGATATTTTTCTCAACTTTTAGTTTTTCTGGATATCAAAAACGTTTTCAATACATACAAGCAGCGCCATGCTGTAACTTTTGGGGGCCCTGTGCAGAAACTAAAAAAAAATTTTTTTCCTTTTATTTCGTAGTAATTTATGGTATTGGAGAAGTTTTTCTAATTTATTTAATAGGGGGCCCAGTGCGATTGCACTTGTTGCACTTGCGATAGTACGGCGCTGCATACAAGCTTAGATTTATATTTTTGTAATATATTTGTTTTTTAAGCTTTTTCACTCATAATTCATACAAAAATTAAAAAGTTTGGAAAAAAATTTTTTACAACTCAGCTAAAAGCAAAATTTAGAGGAGAATATATTCCAGATTTTTTCTGCATACTTTACCTAAACAATTTTCTGGATTTTTAAAATTTGACCTGGATGATATATGGAAGATCATCCAGGTCATATTTTAAAATTTTGGAGATAATACTTTTACATATTTAAACAATAGGATAACTCCATGTCAAATCAGTAGAAAAAAAAAACAAAAAATGTCATCCCATATTTTGGATTTTACTAATTTTTTTATATGTTATGAGGTTTATAAAAGTTAAGAAAATCTGAAATTTGGAACCTCCTTCTCCTTACAGTTCTTGAAATATTCAGGATTCAATTTTTAATTATGCTGACTCAGCATTGTTTATGCTATCAGTATTAATACTTTTTTGTTTTTAAATAGCAATATTTTATGAACTAAATACAATTTTGGGTAAAAATTTAAACAAACTATTTTAGGTAATCTTATTAAAATAAATAAGATTACCTAAAATAGTTTGTTTAAATTTTTACCCTCTCATAATGGCAAAACTTTAAGTCACGTGACCCACAGGAATACTCTCTTTATAAGCTTTACTTAAAAGGCTGCATTTAGAAAAGTTGAAAAATGCCATTTGTAACAGTTGCAAATAACATTTAGTATCAACATGACTTAATAATCAACTCTTTTTTTGTATAAACTTTTTTTCATTTTTAAACTCAAATCAATATCAAGTTCAATAGCTAAAGTTTTTATCTAATTTAAAAAAATGTCTTTATTACCAAACTCTAGATCCACCTACTAAAAGTTTTAGTAAAAGAAGATATGATCAATAACTTCTTCTTATTGAAGGGATAGATCCTTACTTAATTCTGGATAGTGAATTTAAAAACTGAAGAAACATATCCAGCTGTAACCTACGCTGACATAATAAATTAACTTGGATATTCACCAAATTATTATACTATTAGTATAAGTATAAGTTATAAGTCTTATACTATTAGTATAAGAAGTATAAGCTGTATAAGTTATACAGCTGTGGATATGAAAACCTATAAAAGCATGGAAGCATATAATCAAGTTTTAGAAGGTTGGGTCAGGAATGTAGGAGTTATTTGCATTGGAAGTTTGAGTATTTTTAAGGGAAAGGTAAGAAAAAAATTGTTTGTAAAACATGTAACATATAATATATATGTATATATATATATATATATATATATATATACATATATACATATATACATATACATACATATACATATATATATATATATATATATATATATATATATATATATATATATATATATATATATATACATATATATACATATATATATAAATTTAAACAACTTTAAAAAGTATTCTACACAATAGAGTGCTCAATGTTCTTAAAAGAACAGAGCAATTATATATTAGTAGAAAATCACTTAACAAAAATTTTTTCCATTTAACACTGTGTTTCATCAACAAAGATTCATCAGAAATCTCTCTCTCTCTCTCTCTCTCTCTCTCTCTCTCTCTCTATATATATATATATATATATATATATATATATATATATATATATATATATATATATATATATATATATATATATATATATATATATATATATATATGCATATATATATATATATGTGCATATATGTATATATATATATATATATATATATGCATATATATATATATATGTGCATATATGTATATATATATATATATATATATATATATTTTTTTTTTAATGTTATTCACCTCCTCAAGGCCGAAAAGGCCACTACAGATGAGGAGGCTACTTAATAGTAGTTATAACCCTCTCTCAACTCTATAACTCCGAAACACGAACCTTGACGAACAAGGCCGCTGCGCGGAGAAACAAGTTGAGCGCGGTACTACCAGGGACATGGTGGGGATCGAACTCGGAACCTCTCGCTTATGAGGCGAGCGCTCTAACACTACACCAAATATATATATATATATATATATATATATATATATATATATATATATATATATATATATATATATATATATATATATATATATATATATATATATATATTATATGCTACATGATTTACCAATAATTTTTTTCTTACCTTTCCCTTAAAAATTCTCTAACTATATATATATATATATATATATATATATATATATATATATATATATATATATATATATATATATATATATATATATATAATTTTATTTAATTGATTATAATTGATAGGTATGTTAGTAATGTTGTATATATATAATTTTATTTAATTGATTATAATTGATAGGTATGTTAGTAATGTTGTATATATATAATTTTATTTAATTGATTATAATTGATAGGTATGTTTGTAATGTTGTTATATAACTCCATTTAAGTAATGCTGTTGGCATTTGTGTAAAAAATATGTGTTATAATTATCACTATTATAATTTATATTAGTAATATTAAACAACTGTTTTTTTAATACATATTGAGGTATTTCATTCACAGCTTCTAAATTATACCCAACTTATTCCTTGGATTGTTGCAGAGTTTAATGGTGAAATTGTATGTGCACACTGTAATTGCATGGCAGGCCTCTATGAAGCATGTTCACATATTGCTGCAATTTTGGATTAATATAACTGTTATAATGGAAGTGTCTAGAACAGTAACTGACTATAAATTGTACTGATTACCACCTAATTCTCCTGCACAGTTAATACCAAAATATTTATGTGAAATTGATTTTCGATCTAGCATAACCAAAAAACGAAGGTTAGACAAAGAATTGGAACAAGATGTAAACGATTGCATTACTTCTGCATTTATTTGTTTTACCATTACAGGGCGTGACAAATCGTTTTTTTTTATGGACGTTGACATTCGTACTATTAATTATTGATGAACGTCTAATTTAAGAGAAACATGTCAAATAAGGGATTTTTACTTTCAAATAAATTTTTATTCTAGTGAATAAGTTATTGGATATATCAAAGATGTTTATTGAATTTAATCAATTGTCATATTTTCAAAACAATTTTTCACACATTTGCAAAATCTGCGCAAATTATTGATTATTAATATGCAATGATTGTAAACTGTTATCCAATGATATAAAAGTTTTTATTCAATTTAGTTCGTTAAATTTATTTACTCATAAATATATATGTACAAATGTGAAAAAATTAAAATAAAAGGAACTATAAATCACAAAATGACATCTCATTGATAATTATATATTAATTTTTATATTTATATAAATGGATTTAAGAATTCCTAGAACTTTTTGATTTACGGCCTTCTAAATGTGTAATTCACTGCTGCGTCAATTCAATTTTTGACATGTTTTTGGGACAAATAGCCTTCAATTAACTGGCCATCAAGCTTTATACCCATAATATTTTCTAAGGTGTTGTTATTTATTGAAGTTTACAAAACATTTTTTTGTAAGTTCATACAAGAAAAACTGCACTCACAACTTGCCTTTAAAGCGCTGAAAGTTTGCATTTAAGAAATTAAGCTACAAAAAAAAAAGATACAAATAAAGTATAAATTTATTATTGGCCTCAAAAAGACTTAAACAATAACTTTTTACAACATAAAATTAAGATATAGCTAATTTTGTCATGAGTTAGCAATAAATTTTATGCTGACTTAGCATATACTTAGAAGGCTGCATTTATAATGGTCAAAAAATGCAGTAATATATTTTTATTGATACCTATATTGTAAGTTATAACAATACCTAAAAAAAAATTATCAAAGTGACATTATTACTTTGACCGTCAAAATACTCAAAAATATATGCCTTTATTATCTAATTTACATATTTACATATAATTAAGGTGGGCAAAAATATTTTCAATTTGAAATTTGTATCTGCTATGTGGAAGATTGTCTATGTATAAAATTTTAGGATGATACTTCATTTGGTTTATAAAATACTGCTATTTATCAACAAAAATGTATTTTGCAAAAAATGCCGAGTCAGCATAAATAACAAAAGTGAATCCTGAATATCTCAAGAACCGTAAGAGGTTCTCGAGATGGAGGTTCCAAATTTCAGATTTTCTAAATTTTCATAAACCCTATAACATATAAAAAAAATTAACAAAATCCAAATCATGGGGTGACATAAGCCTGCTGATTTGAATTACCCAATGTTGAGACTGTTTTACTAGGGTAATCAGTACTACTAGAGGTAGACTGAGCTGTGAGTTCATTTTTTGGTTATATTCAAGGCTATATATTGTGGTTAAGTGGAAGCCAAAATACTCTTTGACTAATTTAACAGTTTTAGTAAATCACTCTCCATTTTTAATAAATATAAAAGTATATGGCTGTTCCTACACTCAATGTTTGAATCAGAAGGCAATGTGAAACTATCAACTAAATGTTTTTTGAATGCTTTATGAAATACAAGCGACTTTTTGTTGGGGCCATATTACCTAAAAAAGCTTTTATGTGGATAAATACTTAACATTTAGATAATGTGACTATAAAAAGAAAATGCTATACGTCAGTCTAAAAACTACATCATACCTTTTATAACAAGTGAATGATTGATCAATAACAAAGTTTTCAATATCAATTAAAATAAATACTCTAAATAAAAAGTGCAACAAAATGATGTAAAAATATTCCAATTCTTTAGGAAAAAAATTACAATCTTTATTTTTAGTTTATCTGACATATGATTGGTGTCATTTTTTAGTATACTGACCAGCCCCATATTTAAAATATTATAAATATCAACAACAAAGTTTCTATTAATAAATATCTATTAACAATATAATTATTAACATTAACATTATATATTATTATTAAACATATTATTATTGTTAACAATATTATATTAACAATAAATTTCTATTAACAAATAGTTTCTACTAACAATAAATATCAACAACAAAGTTTCTATTATTTTCTTAACAGTCTCATAAATAAACAATGTAACGTTAAACACAGACACAGATACAAATTTTAAGTATTGTAAGAGTGGAGTAGTTTAACTTTATTTTGTTTATTTATGAGAACTTTAAATGCACAGAAATTAAATTTTTTTTAAATATGTTACACACGGAGATACATTACATTATAATACTCATAATTCAGTGTGTGTGTGTGTGTGTACGTGCGTTTTTTAAAATTTAAAATATAAATATTCAAGATAAAATACTTTTATTTACATTTTATTTTAAACAGGCTTTATAATATTATATTTATACATTTATGCCCGATAAAACAAAATTTAGGTACTCAAAGTGAGGGTAAAAATATCTGCGAGTCAAAATTAAATTTGACATGATAAAATATGCATAATAAAAATATATAAACTTAAAAAAAATATAGAATAGAAAAAAATAAGATCATATCTTCAACATTTACTAAGCAAAAGAAGTACAGCACAGTTTTTGATATCAATAAATAACACTTTGATGTTCAGCAATATAATAAAAAAATACTTTTTTTTAAAGTATATATATATATATATATATATATATATATATATATATATATATATATATATGTATATATAAACATATATATACATACATATATATGTATATGTATATATATATATATATATATATATATATATGAAGACCTCAGTGGAAAAACCGGCGTTGTCACATTTAAAAAGTATTGAGAAAGTATTTGTTGATCATTAATAAATGTCTTTATTTAAAGCAAAGAAAAAAAAAATTTTGTATAAAAAATTACAAAATGTTTTGTTTTTGAATAAATTTTAAATAAAATAATTATAATATAAATTTTTTTAAATTGCTTAGTTTCATTTGCTTTAAATAAAGACTTTT
The DNA here is from genome assembly GCF_038396675.1 of Hydra vulgaris. Classification (NCBI taxonomy): domain Eukaryota; kingdom Metazoa; phylum Cnidaria; class Hydrozoa; order Anthoathecata; family Hydridae; genus Hydra; species Hydra vulgaris. Next base: position 27,449,439 of record NC_088923.1, read on the forward strand.
ATTAATGATCAATAAATACTTTCTCAATACTTTTTAAATGTGACAACGCCGGTTTTTCCACTGAGGTCTTCATATACTGATTTAGGGTGGGAGGTGTGTGCCCCTAAGTTATGTAAATTTTTACATTATTTTCATAGTTTTTGTCAATTAAACTTAATTTGCATGAAAAATATATATATATTAAGGTTAAAAACTTCTCTATTTAATCCTCTATCTAGTAAAAGCTTTATTTAAAATTTCTTGATATTTTTTTATAAATAATTTTAAAAAAGTAGCAACATTCGATTTTGTGAAAGATTATACACAAAACTTCATTTTGATTCTATATTAAATCTTGAAAAATAAGTCCATTCAATGTTTACTTATACAATTTTTGTAATCAGTGTAATACATGCAATAGTTAAGACAAAAAAAGTTGACAAGTGCAGGCTGACTTGTACATGTCAACTTTTTTTTTTGCCTTAATGACTTGGCACCATTTTGCAAATCATGCCACTTGTGGTACCTATTTTCAAGTGACACCACTTGTGGGTACTTTTTTGCAAGTCACACCACTTGTCGTACTTTATTTAATATATAAATAATATACATTTGTATAACATTTAATTTTATAAAATATACTTTTATCCCATAACTGATATTATTACAGTTTTTATTATTTATTATTACATGTTCACCTTTAAATTCACACAGTCAGTTTATAAAAGTATCAACTCCCCTGATACAACATCAACTGCAAGATAAAAATTTTTCATGCAATAGTCAACAGCTTTTTCTGAAATCATTTTCATCTTTTTTCCAGTATGAAATAATGTAAATTCTGTCTTTTTTTTTTTATTCAATTTTTATGCTCTTCCATCATACAGACTTCAATTTGTCTGTATCATACCATTCATGGCAGAGTTTCCTGCTAATTATTTTTTGGACATAACAGCATCTAAACCATCAATTTGCTTTGTAGGCAAGTGTTTGTATAAACTTCTTATTTCACTGTTAGTTAGAACACGCAGCTCTAACTTTTTTTTCACATTAATTTGGAAGGTATAATATAAATTGTTGCGATCTTCTTTTAGCATCATTTAACATGCCCATTAATTTTTCACTATCTTTATTGTGAAGTCTTGCAATTCCTGTCCCTCCTTAAAGTATCTCAGTAACTTTTATTGACAGATACCTCTTGTATTGTCGAATTAAAACACCTTCTACTGCAATAAGACATTAAGAAATCATGTTCATAAGCTGATCATCGATGAAACATAAATTGGTTACAGATTCTAAAAATATTTAGAATGATAGGATTTCCAAAAATATCAGTTCTGCAAAACAGTGCACCTGGTATCTTATTTGCAATTTTTAATTGTCTGCAAAACATCTTTCACTACCTGGATACCGGCAACATGGTCGAGATTTGCTTTTCCTGCTGATACATAAAATACTTGCATCCAGGCTTCAGTAAGAAGTTTTCCAAATACTGCCAGCACGCACTTTTGTTTCATGGCGGTTGTACTACAAAAAGCTGCTCGCTGTGAGAAAATGCCTAAACTTTTCATAGGACAATTCCATGTGAAGACAACCAGAGCATGCAACCCTAAGTCTCAAATTTTGCTAAAATTTTAAACAACTCAAAGATTTTAATAAGCTATGAACGTCCCCAAAATTTCATGAATGAGTCAAGTTTCCTTTAAAATTAAACCATGTTTAAAGTAACCAAAAGTATTAAACATAAAAAACCATATCCACCTAACTATTTCAATATATCTTTTACAAATATTTGTAGTCTTGAAATATTTTTCCACTAGTTGAATCTTACATCTTGCAAAATGCACCAGACTTGCTTGCTCTTTGTGAGATGAATTTAAATTCAGCTGTTTCTACTTCAGATCTTGGTATGGATGGGTACTATTCTTTGAGTTGGAAGACTCCAACTCTTAGGAGTTTACTTATGCATCAATTCTCATATTTGTCGAAAAATCAGGTTTGAATCCTCTGATCATTCTTTTTACTTTTTATGAAAATCAATATTTTCTAGTTAAATTTCTTCTAATTTGGAGTTTAAATTTTTTAGAAATTGCATTGTGATTTTATTGAAATATGAAGTGTTGCTTTGTTTTAAAAATATACTATCTTTTAAAACCCAGAAGTATGGTAAACATTCTATGTTTATCAGTGTCTGTGAATGAAATAGTAGCCTTGTATACATTTTGAATGAGTCCAAAAAACAAAATCCTAAAATACCTTTTCTCCATCTTAAACAAAATCAATTTCAAAAAGTTCTGAAAAACATTTTGTTTTAACCTTTAAACATTATTATCCTTTGGATTTAACTTATTCTTTTAATTTTCTTTTCGATATAACTACAATTATCATCAGTACTTTTTGTTTGTTTATTTTTTTATTTTTTTTATTGTTATTACCTGCAAATTATAATTTATATATGTTTATTTTTAATGTATGTTCTATGTGCTTTTATCTATATGTTTACGGTTTATGTGTTTCAATGTCTTTGCTTCTTATTACTTATTATATTTTTAAATTGATGTCACTCCTTTGATCAGATTTCTTTGAGTGACACCATCCTAATAAATCATTAACCTATCATAAATGATTTTTTCTATATAACTATGTTTATAGCATAATATTTATTATTAGTACTTTTTTCATTGTAATTATTGTAAACATACTTATTATTATTATTACTATAATTAGTATTAATTTTGTTATCTTATATTATTGTTATATATTATTGTTATTATTATTGTTATTATTGATATTATTATTTTTTATTTTTAATAATATTGTAAAATTGATTTCTATTAATGATATTGTAAAATTGAAGTGTTGTTAATGTTACTATTTCCCAGCAAAAGTTTGCTGAGAAATAGTAACAATACAGTTTTAACCTTTAAGTGTTAACCCAGCTTACTATATTCTCTCAAAACATCAAATAAAACAAAAAATCATGATGAATGCAGAAAATGAAAGGCTAACAAAGAAATGACTGATTTTTTACTTGAATGTTCCCAAAAAAATTTTGCTCATAAACTGATTTCAATGATGTCAACCGGAATTTGTGAAAAATGCCGCATAGCTTATAGAAGAAAAGATTTAGGTCAAGATGTTTCTCAACATCTGAATGCTCAATTTGTTGCATTAGAAAAACCTAATACCCTCTACTAATTAGAACTGCCCAAATGTTTCATCCTGAAGAACAATCAGCCATTAAGAAAGGATGTTCAACATGCTTTTCCATCATTAGTAAAGATTTTCCTTATAGTCGAATTAAACAAACAGCATTGAAAGAAACTCATTATTTCTGGAGACAATCAAAAACTTGGTTTTTTGAAAAAACCAAAAAACCCAGCGTTTTTTTGGTTTAAACTGCCTAATTTTTTAAATAAGCCGTGTTTAATCAACTTTTTTTGATTAAAAAAAGCATTAGGCACTTCATTTGAGTAAATTATTTCTTCTATCAGTATTACTGATATTAATTCATTAATCAATACCTCATTTAATATTCTGTATATAAAAACAAGCTTTGTTGCTTTTACTACTCCCATCTTGTTTCTTAACTTGGTTTAAACCATATATATATATATATATATATATATATATATATATATATATATATATTATATATATATATATATATATATATATATGTATATATATATATATATTTATATATATATATATATATTTATATATATATATATATATATATATATATAAATATATATATATAAACATATATATAAACATATATATAAATATATATAAACATATATATATATAAGTAAATATATATATATGCTTATATATATTTATATATATATAAACATATATATATATATATATATATATATATATATATATATATATATATATATATATATATATATATATATATATATATATATATATATATATATATATATATATATATATATATATATATATATATATATATATATATACAGGGCTTGTGATGAAGAAAATTGTCAAGCATGTTAAATCGCGCTCGTAAAATTAGAATATGTTTTCACCGAGCGTGATTATGTGCGCTCGGGATAACGTCGGCGAGCGCAATCATGAAAATTGCTGAAGGCGATGCTCGTAAAAAGCTTTTTATTTTTTATTTCTTACATAATTCTTTTGTCAAAAAATCTTTGAATTAGTATCACACTCATGACACTACTTCAACGAAGTAGATTTTTATACTTCTTGTATTTGTCAGGTCGCGATTTTATTTTTAACTATTTATGTTATAAAAAAATAATATCAAACAAAAACGCAACTTCTTATTGATTTAGTATTGAAGTATAATTTAGTGACTTTAATTTTTTTCTAAAATTTCTTTTTTAAATTACGTTTTTTTATCTTAAAAAATTAACAAAAGAATAATTTGAAATAATAATAAATAAGAATAATAACTTTCCATTTAATAAATATTGACATCATTACTTTGTTTCCTTTTCGAATCTCCTTGATTGCGATCATTCTAAACAACAGAATCGTTTTAAATTTGAGTTAAAATAAATAATACTTAATAACAAACCTATACTATGAACAAAAACTAATTTTAAAAATTACTCTATTATTAATATTTATTTTTATTATAAACGATGTGTGGAATATTACAAACAATAAATCAAATAAATCTTACTTAATATTTTTACAAGATTAAAAATACTCTGCAGTTTCAATTTTCTTACAATGGTTTTCTAATTTTCTATTCTTATTTTGTTTGCGCATTTTTGTATTCACATTGTGTTTCCACGTGCAGATTCCATTATTGAAATTAGTGACTATTAATGACTTTAAACTGCTCATTCATAGTGCAAAAGAGAACGACATTGTGCTTTTTATATTTTATATCAGTGCTTCGATAACAAAATATCTTTAATAAAAAATCTTTTTTAAATATTTTATGAAAATAAAAAAATAATCCCGAACTATTGGACGAGCGTTATTTTATACGCTCGTTATAAGCTGAAAGAGCGTTGTTTATCGCGCTTAGAATGTTTGAAAATACCGCTTACGGGCGCGTTTTACGAGCGGAGCGCGATCGCGCTCGCTTCATCACAAGCCCTATATATATATATATATATATATATATATATATATATATATATATATATATATATATATATATATATATATATATATATATATACATACATATATATAAACATATATATATATATATATATATATATATATATATATATATATATATATATATATATATATATATATATATATATATATATATATATATATAAACATATATATATATATATATATATATATATATATATATATATATATATATATATATATATATATATATATATATATATATATATATATATATATATATATATATATATATATATAAACATATATATATATTCATATATAAACATATATATATAAATATATATATATATATATATATGTTTATAGGTTCATTAGGATATTATTGCTCTGTTCTTTTAGAACATTGAGCACTCTGTTTGTAGAATACACAAACATAATTTATATATATATATGTTTATATATATTTATATATATATGTATATATTTATATATATATTTATATATATATATATATATATACATATACATATGTATATAAATATATATAAACATATATATAAATATATATATGTTTATATATATTTCTTCAGCAGGAGCAAATAAGTGCAGGACTAGGAATAGCCCATCTAAAATAAACTTGACAGGCTACAAGAGTCACCTGCATAGTTAATCTTGCACAGTTTTTTTTTGTAGAAATTTAGATTTTTGGATGATAATTTATGATATTTTCACGAAATTTAAAAATAAGCAATAAAAAGGCAGAAAAACAACTGTTTTAAAAAATATTTCTATTTTTTAGTTTTTCAACTTGGTTTTTAAAGTTGTTTCTTAACTTGGTTTAAGCCATATATATATATATATATATATACATATACATATATATATATATATATATATATATATATATATATATATATATATATATATATATATATATATATATATATATATATATATATATATATATAAAAATTAGTAAAAAACTCTTATCTAACTTTTATCTTCTACTTTAAGTTTCACCATTGCTGGATCATCAGGAAGAGTTCCAAAACTCTTCCTGATGATCCAGCAATGGTGAAACTTAAAGTAGAAGATAAAAGTTAGATAAGTGTTTTTTACTCATTTTTTATTGCTCTGTTCTTTAAGAACATTGAGCACTTTATTTGTAAAATACACTAACATAATTTACATATATATATATATATATATATATATATATATATATATATATATATATATATATATATATATATATATATATATATATGTATGTATGTATATATATATATATATAAACATATATATAAATATATATATATATATAAACATATATATAAATATATATATATATTGTATATATTTATATAAATATGTATTTATTTATACTTATATATTTATGTATATATATTTATATATGTATATATATTTATTTATATATTTATATATATATATATATATATATATATATATATATATATATATATATATATATATATATATATATATATATATATATATATATGTATATATATATATGTACACAGGCTTCAGCAGGAGCAAATAAGTGCAGGACTAGGAATAGCCCATTTAAAATAAAATTGACAGGCTATAAGAGACACCTGCATATATATATATATATATATATATATATATATATATATATATATATATATATATATATCAGTTTTTTGCGTTTTAATTTTAATGCCAGTGCACGAAAAAGCACTGGCAGGATGGTCTTTTTTAAGTTAACCTGCACGATTTAAAAAATTCTCTCTCTCTCTCTTTCTTTTTTTGTTATAGTTTCTCTTTTTAAGGTCGTTGTTATATGACATGTAACCACATAAAATATATTTTCAGATGACTGAATAATCTAAATAGTTTTGAAAAGTTCTGTATAATATTTTTTTGTCAATAATATTTTTGTTTTTTAGGCAGACCAAGGTTTTTACCACTCAAAAGTGTGTGATATGATTGAAAGAAATGACTGCAGATTAATTGTTAATTTAAATGACCTACGATCAAAAAATGAAGAAAGAGCCAAAAAGTATTTTGTTAAAGTTTTTGTTCTTAATTTGTCCTGTTCTATATAATTCAATATAGGTATAGTCTTAATTCAATATAATATAGGTCTTGATCATGACTTTAAACTGATTCTATATTTAGGCAAGGGAGTTTTTTTAGCTGTGTGCAGGAATTTTACCCAAGAAATTAAAAACTTATATAAAAACCCCAATTTAATTATTGGTAATGGTAGTAGGATCTTATAATCCTTTTTATGAAATACTTTTCAAGAATGAAAATACTTTATCCTGATTTGTAAAACAAGTTAAAGATGGACAAATTGCTTTAACTCTTTCATAATGTCAAATTTAAATAAGAATATACAGTTATGAAAACCTATCCCAGTCACACAAGTAAGGAATGATGGAGAGTAAACCATAAAAATATTTGTGTGTATCTGTGTGTGTAAAACAGCTTGCTCCTGTTCTTATGTATTGTAATTTTTTTGATCAATCTTTTTCTCCCTAATTATATTGTACCCCCTCGATACAGCTGAAGTTTTATGCATTTAATTGGCAAAATGTAATCCAATCAAACCTGTATTGTTTTATGAAATGAACAGTTTTTACACAAGTATATCTTACTGAACAACTTTTATTGTAAGAACATTTTTTGTAAAAGAAATTTTTAAATGTTGTTTATAAAAAACTTTTCTTTTTTACAGAATTCACTATTTCTATTTTACACATTACAAAAATACAGATTTACAATTGTGTTTTTCATAAACAAAGTTGTGTTTTTCATATTTTTTTGTCATAGTTTAAAAATTTGTAGTATTTTAGATTTATTTACAATGATAAATTTAAATGATTTAAATTTATTTATTTGTTTATTTTTGAATTTTTTATTTCTTGTGTTTTAATTCTGAAAAATATTTGTTTTATGAGAAGAAATTTCATTGTTTGAAATTTTTTTTCTTCTTGAAATCAGCACGTATATCTATGCTAATTATGCTAATAATTTGATAATCTTTACATAGATTGATCTTTGAATAAAAGCTTTAATAAGATTTCTGTCATTGATTGAAGCATCTGCTAAATCTGACACAATCTACAGACTTTATCATTTATTCAAGTGCATTTAATTTGTAAAAGTTTCAGTTTAAAAAATGATATCATTCTAGAATTTGTTTTTAGAAACAAAAGTGTGTATATTTGAAAGACTTGAAAATCACACTAAAATGGAGAATACTAGCTTTGACTCAAACTACAAAGTTAGTTTTTCTTGGTATACGTTTATTATTTTGTTTAATCAAAAAAATTCAGCCCAAACATTCTTTTAAATTATTCTCTTAAATATGAACACAACTTGTCTCTGGGATCCCTTTGTTCTGGTAGTTAATTTAAGACAAAATTGCAAACATTGTTCTTCTGTACCAATCTATAGGATCCTCAACTTGCAAAAGACAATCTTGATATACGGAAAGTCTTCTTTCTGAAAATTTCTGAAAAAACTCTTTCAAAAACTCAAATTTTCAAAAACTCTTTCTGAAAATTTCTCACTTTCAGAAGCTATTATCTAGAAGTTTCCAGAAAGTAGATAGTTCTAGAAGGTTTTATAGCATTCTGTAAGGTACCATAACATCGATGGTTCCAGAACACTCTGAAAAATTGCAGCTAATATAACAGTTCTTCAGAAAGTTATATTTGTGTAAAAACATTTCTTTTAATGAAACTATGATTTGTGTTCTGTCAGTTTGAAGATTACAAAATTATCAGCTGCATTAAAGTGTAAAATCTGTGGAAAAATATTTAACGCATTTTTAACAACCCAAATGTCCGTTAAGCCTCAATTTGATCCTCACTTGAAAAATTTTTCGCTTTTCCCAGTAGATCTTTAGGCACTTCTTTATTTATTGACAATGACTCTACATTAGTAGTGTTTAAATGACTTGTTTAGTATAATTATCTAGTTCAGCATCTCCAACTATTTTTTCAACAATTGAGTTGTTTTCTCCTATTGTATACTGATGTGGTATTTCAATACAGCATCTAAGAGGAAGATCTTCGACATAATATTCAAAGTTGGTATTCTTGTTTCAATTTTAATAGCCATTGGAAAAGTTGTGGTTGTGACACCTTTTAACAATTTATTTATTGCATTAAACACATTTGAATAAAGAATTACATTACGCTGTTATACGGTATAGGAACAGGGAGATTTAATAAACCATGTTGTTTGTAAGAAGAGTTGCTGCTATGACATTCCATGCTGTTTTAGGTACTACAGACATACAGTAGCTCCTATACAAACACACAGTAATTGGTAATAAACTTTTTACCTATTAAACATGCAATTTAAACAATGTTTATACATTTTTTTTGAATAATTTAAACAATTCAAATTCTCTTTTCTATAAATGCTATAATGGTCTCTAATGCCATCTTCTAAAAAATTCTTTTGTATTACTCATCATTCAATTAAGTCTCATCCTTTTCCAGTGACTGTTCTTAAGTGCTCCAAAAATTCTTAATCGTCTAGTTCATTTCCTCAAACATCAGTTCTTTGGAATTCGCTCCTGTCATTTTATTTTCATGATTCATATAATTTGCAATCTTTTAAGTTGTCTCTTAATTGTTATCTTGCTTTAAAAACTTCATATTTTCTCTTCTAGTAACTTCCAACTTTAATAGTGGTTGCTTACAGCCTTGTTAGAAGTAAAGATATTTAAAAAAATAATAATAAGTTGTAAATGATTAGAAAAAATACTGTTGCTTTTGACCTGTGTTGTTTATAAGGTTATATATATATCGTTTGTTCATTATCTTAAATGAAAATAAAAAATAGCTAAAAAATATCCAGAGAATTTTATTGTTTATAAACTTTGCAAAGCGGTGAGATCATGAAAGACGATAAAACTGTTATTTTTGTTAAATGCATAAAATGTCCATATATTGATTAAAATTGTTTTGTCTTTTAAAATTGTTTTAGTTTTTAAAAAAGGTTTTAAAAAAAACTTTATTATCCTGGTTTTGTAGCCGAGTCTCACAATTTCCATAAAAAAATTCAATAAAATTGTCTGATAAACAAGTACATATGATCTATGATATGATTTATTTACACATGGTTTTGAAAATAAAATAAGTTTTACTAGTACTTCAGCAACCATTAAAAAATGTCTTACAAGCAAAACACTTCAGCTATTTAAAAAAGTTTTTACAAGCATTAGACTTCAGCAGCTATAGATAAAAAGTTTTATAAACAATAAGTTTCGGCAGCTATTTAAAAAACGATTTTTACAATAAGAAGAAAACTTGCTATGGCTAACTATATTAACTAATTAATCATTTAGTCTGCTCAATGAGGCATTTGAAGAACTAATAGGATTTCAAAATGCACTTAAAGAGTTTGTGAGCTCCACAGATACAACATATGCTAAGAAGTTTGAAGAGTTCTTTGTTGGGTTTGAAGGAAGGTAAACTTGAGAATAATTTAAATTATTGGTTAATTTTTATTCTATTATTAGTGATAAATTTCAAAAGCATAATAAAATGATTTTCATATTAACGATTTTTTAAAATCTTTGCAAGCTTTGGATCTAAGCATGTTTCTCCCAGAACACTGTCAGCACGCAACCTTGGTAATCTAGTGTGTTGTGAAGGAATTGTCACAAAGTGTAAGTTTGTTTCATTTAAAACTAAATATGTAAGTAATATGTAAATATGTAAGTGTTAGTTTTTTAAAGTAACTACTTGAAGTTGACATTTAGTGATTGTTAAACTTTACTCGATATTTATTAATATTGAATGTATATTATGAGGTCTTAGTTTCACTCAATAAAAAACAAGCTATTTTCCAATGTTAAATTTTTCAATATTGAAACAAAAATAAGTAATATGCAATAGTAGTAAGTTTACAATGCAAGCATGGCTTCTTTTACAAAGCATGTATCTTTTACAAAGCATGTAATATGCTTGTAAAGGGTATTTTTTTTCTTTTTTGTAAGCAGTTTCTATTAATGAAAAAAGATTCTCCATTTTTTCTGATTTCTCCATTTTTTCCTAAAAATTGATCAGTACAAGTTTCTCAATAAAAGTTCTTTATTGAGAAGTTATTTTAAATTGAAAGCAAACAGTTTAAACTACAAAACAAAATTAAATCAAATGAATAAACATAGGGAATGTTAACAACCATTATTATTTATATATATATATATATATATATATATATAATATATATATATATATATATATATATATATACATATATATATATATATATATATATATATATATATATATATATATATATATATATATAGGGGCCCCTGTTGTACCTTTGACCACTTTTTGCTTTAAGGCGTTTTTTGCGTAGCCTATTGAGTAAATCCAAACTATTCAAACTTTATAATATTCTCTTATATTTTGCCCAAAAATTATACTTAGAACTTTTTTTTCATTTGACCAAGAAGTATCTTTTTCCCGCGTTTTAAAAAAAGAAGTCTATTGGTCAAAGGTACAACACGTACGTTGTACCTTTGACCGATGCGCGTTGTTCCTTTGACCAAAATGTTATTATTAAAAAATCATGCAATGTTTGAACCCTTTTTAATATTTTAGCTTGTTATATATTATATAGAAACTTTTGGTCCATCTTATATCAATAAAAAAAATCTAATTATTTTGTAATCAAGCCTAATTGTCTAAAAAAAAACTAGAAAAATCAATCCTTACAATCTTGCAAAGACTTGTGTATTAAAGTTACGATACTCAGTATTACTAATTTTTTTCAATAAAATCAGTTATTATAACTATTTAGATAAAGTCACATATTTTCTTTAGTTAGATGCTACTTACATGAAATAATTAGGATTAAGGTCCAAAACTTTAAACGCGATTTAATTGTACAAAACATATTTTCTAATATATACAGTTATTTTTATTATTTTAGATAAGAAAAGAGCAAAAATATATTTTTATAACTTATGTTAGCTGGCGGTCTATATTCATTTACATATGATCATATTGCTTTTTATAGAAAATATCTTAATGATGACAACAAAAAATACAATGATAAAAGAGTAAAATATATTAACTATTGCAAATAGTCAGATCAACATCAAACATAAGATACTGACGCTTAGATGAACCATGACCAATACTTGGTGGTGGAAGTTTCATAATAATATCCTTAAGTTCCAAATCATAAAGATTGTCATCTTCTCTTATAAACTTGTTACAAAAGTCTCCTGATTTCTTAAGATACTTAATTTTGTAAACTATACCAACAACTTCTAAAACTTCTGCTACATAAAATCTAGAGCATTTCTTTCCAGCCAACTTGACAATTAAAAAATCTCCAGAAACAATTTCACTTTCATTATCAAGTATATTTACTCCAAAATCAATTTCATTAGAGCTTTCATCATTTAAACACATGTCAGACTGACTAAAAATAATCTGCTTTGCCATTTTTTTTCTTTTGCTTGAAGAGGTCTTTTTAAATTGTTGGTTATTAGATTTTGAATCTAGAATAACTTTAATTTCAGGGGTATCAGTTAAAATACATGATTTTCTATTACGTCTTTTTGAAGTATTTGTTTTTCTTAATTTGGCTTTAGGATGAGGTCGTATTATCTCAGGTGAAACAATTGATCTTGATGGTAAACTCACAGTAGGGATTTCCCCTAAAACAATAGATGACGTTGATGGTACACTGGATGGAGCAGTTTTAACATCAATAATCTCATTAGAAAGGCAAGCTTCAGTATTCACTATTGGCCTATCAGTAACATTTGCAGCTAAAAAGTCAATATCAGTAAAAATATTTTCATTAAATGGATAAAATCCAGTACATTTAAAACTGTTTATAATATTATTTGGTACAAAAGCATGAGGATAAGCTTGACCAACAAGGTAAGATATATCATAAATTGTGACTGGTTTACCAGCATTGCCTGGTGATATCATCCAGTTATTCATGGCATTGTTATAAAAAGTTTTAAATGGTCCAAAAACACCACGATCAAGAGGTTGCATTTTATGGGTTGTGTGAGGATGAAATGTCATTAAAACTCTGCCTGATTTTTTTGATAACTCAATAACAGAAATGTTTACATGACTCTCATGATTATCCATTAATAAAAGAACAGGTTTTTTAATTGACTGTCGCACATTACTAATAAAATGTTCAAGAAATTGCACAAAAATGACTTCATTTGACCATCCAGACTTATTAGCTGCTCCTACACTTCCAGGAGGACAATTATTTAACATGTAGTCTTTGAATTTAGCACGTGGAAATACAAGTAATAGTGGGATGCTATTTCCAGTAGCATTAATGGCTGCAATCATTGTTACATTGTTGCCTCGTTCAGCACTAGTTATGCTCCCTATTTGTTTTTTACCTTTTGGAGCTAGAATTTTTGGTGGTACGTGGACTGTGGTAATTCCTGTTTCATCACAGTTCCAAATATTTGATGGGTCAAAATGATAACGTTCTAAAACATTTTTGTAATTTTTATATACAATTCTTACAGTTTCTCTATTGAATGCAGAAGATCTACCAAGACTTGTAGGTTGTGGTTTATGTCGAGATAGCTTGTTATTATATCTTTTGCGAAAATCTCGCAGCCATTGTTCACCTGCACATTTATTTTTCATCCATGAAGTTTCAATTTTTTTATGATTTGCTAAAGCATACTCATATGCAAAGGATCTTATCTGCTTTAATGTAAGTCCATAATGCATATTTGCAGCATCTGCCAAGTAGTTTACCAAAATTAATTCTTCTTCAGTTAAGAATACTTTTTTTGGTTTGGTATGTGAATATAAATATTCGCAACTACCAGATTTTTTAAACTGCTTCAACTGATATATTAAAGTTGACTTTTTAATGTTGCAATGTCTTGCAGCTTCACTTAAACTCATTTTTTGTTGAAGCACAAAATTCACTGCATTTAGCATATCCATTTCGGAAATCTTTTTGCGAAAAACACCAATCTTGCTCCTTGGCATATTAACAATATTAACAAAATTAATTAACTATTTCGATACATTTAATTCCCTATAGCTGAGCAGAAACTAGGTAATAAAATGAACTTGACAATAATATTGCTTCAGCTGTCCAACTAACTAAATTAACAAAATTGATTATTCTAAGTGTAGTAGTGGTTCAAGAATAAATAGTGAGTTGCATTAAAATTCAATGGAGTTATTTCATCATCATAATACTAGAAACAATTTTGCATTAAAAAGCAATAAAGCACAGACGACGCCTAATAAGGTAGATTATAAATTTTATAATCTTGCCCTCTTAAAGTCCGCAAATGACCAAGGAAGCAGTTTTTATTGGTCAAAGGTACAACGTCCTTGACTGGTCAAAGGTACACGAGATGGGTTTCTTTAACAATTATTGTCTTAATCCCCATTTACGGTCAGACATAATCATCCAAAATTTTCCATAACAAAAAAAAGATGTTGGGTAATGTTTATAATGTCGTAGATGAATCAAACAACAATTTATCACAGTTTTAAAATCAGAATAAGATTAACACAAATATTTACTTTTTAAGAGTCAAAACTTATAATTGCTTGTGGATCAATACCATCTATCCCAAGTATAATGTTTTACGATAAGAAGAGTTGTCATGGACTACTATTTCAAATGACACTTCCCGTTTTTTTTAAATAATAATAGTAACCCAACAGAGTAGAGTGACCAAAGGTACAACGTGGTCAAAGGTACAACAGGTTCCCCTATATATATATATATATATATATATATATATATATATATATATATATATATATATATATATATATATATATATATATTTGTATATTACATATTTTTAGTTATTGTTTTTTTTAAACACCAGGTAATTTAAGGAATTGAAATAAAAAAAAAGTTATAAGAAAAAAATAATTATTAATAAAGGTCCTAAAAATTTGCGTGGTAATTTAAAAATCAACCAATTAAAAGTTATGCTAAAGCTATTTGCGCTTTGTATAAAACATTATTATCGATTTTTGTTTAGGAAGAAAGTTTAAGGAATTATTTATTTAAATGTCTAAATGTTTTAAATTAGAAATTAATTAATTGATAATAAAAATAGTAATAAAAAAGATATATTTTAAAATAAGTTATTAGAGTTTTTTTGTTCTGTTTATAATGACTATAAAAAGTTTAAATTAGTTTTTTATACTTTAAAACACTTGAATTTTGTCACTTTAAAGTCTTTAATTTTGTACACATATCTGTATATATTTTATACATATCTGCAAAAGAGTTACAAGCATTTAACTTATAAGAAAATATTGAATAAGATATAAAAATTTTATTTTGTATCTTATTTAACGATTTCTTTTATTTAAAATATTTGATCACTGTTAAATTTCTGTAGACTCTTGTGATTAGCGGTTGTTTAATAATTATTATATAGTACTTTATTGTGGTTTATTTTTATTTATTTTCCTAATTCCGAAAGCTGATATATATGATATATATCAGCCCTCGAAATTAGGAAAATGAGGTCGGCAATAAAATGCCGACCTTAAACTGTTAGAGGTCAGCTTCAGGTCAGAGAGAGTGGTCAGCTTTTTTTTGCCGATCTCAATCATTTTTAGCTCAGCAATTTGCTAACAATTTTTGATTTTTGTTTATTGAAAGCAATTTACTAACAAGTTTTGATTTTTGTTTATTGAAAATCTTAGTTAAGTGAATTAAAAATTTTTTTTTTATTTGTTTTTGTTAGTTGACTTATTTTTGTGTATTAATAAAAAATATTGTAATAAACAAAGTTTTTTTTTTTTTTTTTTACTATTATTTTAATGTAACACAAAATTTAAGTGTAAGAAGGAGAGAATTTTAAATCATTACTGTGTGAGTAAGAAACTAGAAAATTAATTAGATAATTAATGCAGTAGTGGTGCAGTGGTAGAGCGTTTGCTTTATAAGCGAGAAGTTCCGAGTTCAGTCCACACCGCAGTCCCCATTGCGCTGAACTTGTTTCTCTGTGCATCATTCTTTAGAGGGCAGGGCGCAACAAATCTTATTTTTTAATGGACGTTGACGTTCGTATCTTCAACTATTGACAAGCGTATAATTTAAGAGAAACATGTCAAGTTGTTAAAAAAGGGAGTTTTATTTTATTCTAGTTAATAAGTTATTAGATATATCAAAGATGCTTATTAAATTTAATTAATTGTCATATTTTCAAAAAAATTTCACGCATTTGGAAAGGGCGCACTAATTATTGATTATTAATATGCAATGATTGTAAACAGTTGTCCAATGTTTGCAAAACTTTTTTTTAAATTTATTTACTCATAAAGTATATGTATAAACTTAAAGAAATTGAATACAACTAAAGAAATATAAATCGCAAAATGATGTCTCAATAATATTTATATCTTAATTTTTATGTTTATATAAATGAATTTAAGAATTGCTAGGACTTTTTGATTTATGGCCTTCCAAATGTCTCATACCAACCGCTGCGTCAATCCAATTTTTGACATGTTTTGGGGCAAAAAGTCTTCAATTAACTGGCCATCAAGCTTTATACCCATAATCTCTTTTAAGGTGTCATCATTTAATGAAGTTTGCAAAACATTTTTTTGTAAGTTCATACAAGAAAAACTGCGTTCACAACTTGCCGTTAAAACGCTAAAAGTTAGCATAATCTCTAACAAAATATTTATACTCGCCAATTCAGGTTCATTTTCCAGCAAAATATCTCTATGCTCAACAGTGAATTTGTCTATGTCATGAATTTGTCTCTATGCTCAACAGTGAATTGATATCTAATGCTCAATAAAGAATTTGTCTTTAGTTTAGAGACTTTCTCCCTGATTAAAGGCCACTGACGCATAAGTTAGAAGTTTCTTTGCTTATCATATTATTATGCTCATAAAAGTTGAAAACATTTTGTATTTCATTAAATCCCCATTTTTTTGTCTTTAGCAAACCTGTACAAGATTTTGGCCAGTTTTGACAATCAAAGATTGTGGTTAAAGATTTTAATGGCTCTTGATTGAAATTGCGGCAGAATCATGTGTCTATATATTCTTTTGCTCCATCAATAATTTTAATAAAATATTTTCTATTATAATAATCAAACTAATCATTTGGTTGTTGTCATGACAATCTCATCAATTCTCTTTAAGTTACGCTTCTTTAATGCTGTTAAATCAGTACCTTTGTAGATCAACTGATCTTCTTTTACTTCTAAATTATCTAGTAAATGTTCAATATTCGAGCCTGGATTAACTGATAACACGTCTAGTGCGGCAAATATAGCGTCAACTTTACACAAAATCTCACAAATTAAAGTTTCTTCCTTTTGAAACTCCAATGACAATATTACTAGTGATTTAACAATATTTTGATTAAAATATAAATAAAATAAAAATTGTGGGTCTTTCATGAAACACAAAAATCCTTTAGCTTTCTGTCCAGTTTCGTCTTTCTCATTTGCCTTGCTTTCTAAATAATAACTTTATAGTCAGTTTCAAGCAATCTTAATGCCCTTTCCTGGCTAGCTAACCAATGAATATTTTTGATTCTACCAAGCTGCTTAAACTCTTCATCTAAAAAAGAAGCTATTTCTTTCAGTTCCTTTCTTCGCTGTGATGAATAAGGTAGGTGTGGGTATTAAGGCCCACTTAGCGAACTTTTGGTCATCTAGGCCTTAAAAATTAAGTTTAAAAATATACTTTTGATCGCTGCCTAAGACTTATCATTCCTTGATGTAAAAATGATATCTCCATATTGAGGAATTAATTATAACAAAAGTTATTCATGTTTTTTTAACATGCCTTGAGTAAAATGTAAAAAATACAAAAAATAAAGAAAAAACAGGGTAAAAAAAAGGTCCGCGCTTAATTTTTAAATTTCTGTGCGGATCCTGCACGGGATTGGTAGATTTTTTATGCACATTATAAAAGGCAAAATGACAATTGTATTTTTCTTTCAAGTATTTCAGAAAAAATATACTCAACTTATTAAATTGATAAGATGAGGTAAATAAAGTCAAAAAACCCAACTCATTTGTAAATCAATATAATTCTTAACATTTAATGAACAAAAAGATAAGCCAAAATATGTAGAACATCTTTTAGTTTTACGTAGAATGTCTATTAGCTTTATTTATTTTTTTAAATATCAAATATGAGAAAATCATTATAAGAAATGCGCTCTTAAGAAACAGACCCTACTTAAAGTATCATCACTTAATCTACTCCTCAAAGGACTGCATATATAACCAGCAGCTGAAAAAGCTCGCTCAGCCTCTACGCTTGCTGGTGGTATGGTCATCAAGTAACTACGCGCTATATCAAGAAACTTGTCTCTTACTACGTTACTTTTATTGGCAAACATTTCCTGCTTCAATAGTTTATCAAAGTCTAAAGAATCTAAATTTGGTATTTCCTTTACATTTTCTGTCCAGCTTTTCTTGTCTTTCTGTATTTGATTTTCCAATTCTTTTTTCAGCGATAGAATTGTAAGAGTAAGAATTTGGGAATTGTTAATAGAATCTACAACTTCTTTTCTTCGAGTTCATTTTCTTCATCTTCATTTCTTTCAATTGTATAAACTCTTATCAAAAATTTTTTAATTTCTTGACGCATAACGATTCTTTTTGGCATTGAAAAAGTTTTTTTTTTTTTTTAATTTCTTGTTCATATTTTTTAGGATTTTCTAAGTAAACTAGTAGTCCATTTAAATTTTTATTACAACGTTTTGTTAACCTCTCACGAAGTGCTGCGGCTAAATCTATGCTCAAAAGTGATAATTGCTTTAGTAATTTATCTAACATAAATTGAAAACTTGTTTCCGAGACCAAGTTTTAGTGGTGCCAGGCAAATAATTAATTCATTGATTTGAGACCATTGTTCTTGGGTGAATCAAATTTCTGACCCAACATCAATTAAGGCTTTTTCAATACACACTTTTAGTCTATGAAATCTTTCTAACATATCGAACATACTGTTCCACCTAGTTTTACAATCAAGAATCAACTTTAGCTTTTTCCTGTGTTCTTGCAGAATATACTTCTGTAAATATGTATCATTTTTGACAAGAGAGTTTTTTAATACTTTCACAACCTTTCTCACTTTTTTCATGAGATCTTTGTAATTGCTAACCTATTCAGCATATAGTCAGTCCAAAATTATTGTCAAACCATATTCTTTATTTATAACTTCATCATCATCAGTGTTACCATATTCATCTTTTTCTTCACAATTTTCTTATTTAGTAAATGATTCTTCAACTTCTCTGTTGTTTTTCTTGTATAAAATATCAATAACTGCAAGTTGTATTCCGTGAGCATAACATAGTTTTTGATAGCAAGACATCATTTTACCGACTTTCACCATCACACTTGCTCCATCAGTGGTCATGGCGATAATGTCTTTTTGGAGGTCAATCTCGAAGCTGTTTAGCAATCCTGCAACTAACTTGACGCAATATTCTGCATTACACGATCCATGGATTCAGATCAATCCAAGATTAAAGTGTTTTGTCTCCATATGTTTTAAGTACATTTAAGTTTAAGTATCTTTGACTATTTTGTGATGTCCATTCGTCAAACTTTATTGAAAACTTTTGATTTTGCTTTTTTAGTGATATGATTTTTTGCATTATATCGGCTTATACAGAATCTGAGAATTTAACTACCATCGATCTTATAGTATTAGGTGAAGTATTAGGGAGCCGGAAACCACTTTTTGAAAACAAATACTGCAAATCTGAAGATGTGCAAAAACTATTAAATGTAAAGCCATCTTTAGCAACCATGCGCAATACTATTTATTCCATAGAAATTTTTTTTGCGAAAAATGTCTTAATTGTTCTGACCTTTTTCAATAGAATTACTTCTTCGTCTTCGCAGTCTATGTAAATTTTAGGCTCTAGTTCAACTGATTCATGCTAAGTACAACTCGTTCCTCTAGGTGCCCAACATTTTCAGTCTTTGACTTTAATGAATATTTCAGGTTGTGTATGTACACAAAGTCCGTGGGTCCTGAGAAGAAGTTTGTTTTTTACTTTATTAGTCCATTCATAAAATGTTGTTTTAAAAAAAAAAATTTTTTAGTTATTTATATTTAGCTTTTTTCTTTATATTTCTACATATATACTTAAAAAACTTTAATTATTATTTTTAATTACTATTTAAAAGTAAAGTATTAAATCATTACTTAATTTTTTAAAGTATAAAATCTATCAACTTCAGGTCAACAACGTTTTTGTTATTATTTAACAGTGATTTGATTTATTTACACTAATTTAACAAACTAAAGTTTGTTGTTTATTGTTTGTTTTAATTACTTTTCTTAATGATTTTTTTTATTAATGCTAAACTAATTTTTAGTGTATTTCTTATATTATTACCGCTGACCTCGTGTTTGGGCCTTGTTACCTGATCTTTAGTGTACCTTATTACCCGCTTTGGACCTGCCACGATTATCGATAAAGTATCCTTTTGTTTCCACATGCATAAATATTATATGTTGAGTAATGATAACTACTAAATACTTAATGCAAATAAATGCACTTGAAAAAATAGAAGCATTATAAAATATTTTAAAATGTGAAAATATGACCATAAAAATTAGACTTGAGTAATTATTGATGGAACCATTGAAGTAATCTTGCTTTGTTGAATGCACGGTAAAGAAAGGCTGATTTTTTTTTGCTGCCAGTGATTAAACCAGATAACTCTAATATTTTAATGCCGAAAAAAAGTTTCGCATTTTATATTTTTCTGTAGTTTAGACTAGTGGACCTTATTACCCGCTGGGCTTTAATACTCACACCCACCTTAATAGTAAAAACGAAGCAAATTATTGATGTTATCAAACTTCTTTAAATAAATATCATTTTATTGGGTCTAAGCCAGAAAGTTCTAACTTATGCACCACGCAATGGGCATATACTATACTGGGGTTTTTATTTCGCCTTTTAGTTTGAACACCAGCTTTATTGCCAGACATTACAGATGCACCATCAAAGTTAACATTTACAGTTTTGCATAGATATTGTTTAAATATAAATCTTGATTTATTTTGTCTGTTGTTAAACTTTTAAAAAAAAATTCTATTGCATTTAATATACTATTGGCATCAACTGTCAGTGTTGAGTTAATGACAGCAAATATAGTTATTGTATTACTATTTTTAACAAATCTTAAAAAAACTGTTTCTTGTTCACTAATATGAAATTAATGAAACAAAGTTTTTGCTAGCTTTGTCTCTTAAGTAGTTCTTGCCTAAATTAATTCCATTTAGCTTTTGTAGCTTGCACAGCTGAGGATTATTTTTAAATGCAAGATCTTCTTTAACAACAAAATATCCCAAAAATTTTCAAAAATTCTATTCAATTCTTCTACTGAATTGGTTGCATAATACTAGGATACTTTTGGCAAACCCAACAAGAAAAACACTCATTTGATTTGTCAATATGAACCAGCTTAGTTGTTGCCCATGTTTTTTATTACTTGGTGGCAATCCATTTATGGTGTTCCGAAACATAAATTCAATATCCTTTGGCCATTTTCCTATATCCAATTATTAATCTAATTTTCCTAAAGTCATAGCACAATCCAAGTCATTTTTTTTTTTTGCATGCTTAGTTTCTCTCTCCTTTGGATTTAATGATACGCTTACTGTACCATCTTTCTTTAACATCAAAAAGATGCTTAGTTGTTTTGACATTTCTTTAAAAACTTTAAAAATAATAGTATTATTTA
The DNA here is from genome assembly GCF_038396675.1 of Hydra vulgaris. NCBI lineage: Eukaryota > Metazoa > Cnidaria > Hydrozoa > Anthoathecata > Hydridae > Hydra > Hydra vulgaris. The sequence continues at coordinate 27,471,298 of NC_088923.1, forward strand.
TTAAGTATTTAATAATAAGTTAATAAAAATATCATACTATTAATGTTGTTAAAGGCACAATAAAAAATTAAAACTATAATATATTAATATATACTATTAGACTAAGCATTTTTTAGCAAAACATAATAATTATTTTTAAAACTTTCAAAAGTTTTTTTAATTTACAAACAAACATTACTTCACTTTATAAAGAAAATAAGAAAAAATGAAAGCACGCTATTGAAGAAAGCAATCGTTAAGTTTAAGAATGGTTTTTTTAAAGTAATTGCAAATGCAGTCATTTTGAGTAAAATTTTGAATGCTTTTGTAAATGCATGCAAAAACCATGCTCGAACATTATTACTTTCTTCGTTCCATTGAAAAAAGTAGTTTTAGCGTGGTTTCTTTTAAAGTCTTTGAAAATGCATTTAAAATATTCGTAAATAATTGTTGTTATTGCAATTATGTGTTTTTTATAATAAATAAAGTATTACGTTTGTTTTGAAAAATTTTAAGCTAACGCCAATATTTGTCTAAGGAAAAGTAAAGAAACGTGATGTTTGTTTTTCTGTTGTTTTTTTTAAGCAGGCGTTAGCGCGTTCGTCAATTTTTTGCGCTGTAGAAAGTAGTAAGCACAATAAAAAAGCCTCCAAGACTGAAATGGCATTTACTGCTTTGGGGAGGTGAATAACAAAAAAAAAAAGAATAAAGTAATAAGCATTTTGGGTATAAGGGAAAAGTTGCAGTATGAGTTTTGGTTGTTTGGAACAAGGGATGATAGTTTACTTGTGTAGCAACTTGTGTAGCAGAAATGCAACTTTTTTGCAATTAGGCAGAGGCTCAAGTTGGCAACTGCCAACTTAAGCCTCTGCCTAATTGCATTCGATAGAAAGAAAATATTCAGTGTTTTAAAAAAATTTTTAAGATATATATGCTATATGAAAAGAACTGATGGAGAAGACCAGGATTGGCTTTTTAATTTATAAATATTATACTAATAATTTATAAATAATATATGTAATTTATAAATAATCTCAGTGTGTTAAATAATGGCCGGTCAGCAGTCAATGACTGGCCTGAAATGACTAAAATAGCTATTTTGACATATATATTAATAGTTATTACAATGAATGAATGGTTTTTAAATAAATTTAATGTTATCAATTGCACATTTGTACTTTTTTTTTTCTATAATTGAATTGTAATAGAATCATCTAACATCAACCCATCTTAAAGGAGACAAATAAAAAGAGATAAAACACTTTCATTTTTCAGTAGCATTTCATAAAATGATTTCTTTTAGTATTAAGTATTCAATTTAAGTTTTTTTAATATTTAATAAAAATTATTTTGATATTAAAAAAAAAAAAATTCAACATTACTTCGATATTATCAAACTTTTTTTAATTCAATAGAAAACAAAAAAGAGTTTTAAACTATTAACATTACCAGGTAATTTGAACCTTAGTTATTTGTGAGTTACTATTTAAAAAATGCATTAATTTTATTTAAAATTATCATTTAAAAAAGAATATGAGTTGGTTAATTTTCAAACATTAAGTTATTTTTGTGTATAAGTTTCAGTCATAAAGAACTATTTTTAAGATGAAAATTGAAACAATTTTTGACTGTCCAAAAAACAATTGACAGTGAATGCAGTGCAGTTATAATTTTATATATATATATATATATATATATATATATATATATATATATATATATATATATATATATATATATATATATATATATATATATATATATATATATATATATTAGGGTGATGACTTTTATACAACCTCGTTTCTCTGTATCATAATTTGATGAGCTTTCATAAATAAAATATTACATTCAAGGCAATTTGATAAAAAAACCTCACGCACAAAATGATTTTAAGAATTTTATTTATTAGCTTTTTGGTCAAATTTTTGAAGTCACTGTAAGCAGATACAAAATTGAACACAAGCTGTAGAGTCACATGCATACAACATTACATAGGATCATGAAATGCACAAGGAAATCAAATATTCACAATAATTTCATTAGAGAGGATGAATCTCAGTGGGAGGTTTTCCTTGTTGCAGCAGGAGTCGTGCAATTCTTGCATAACTTTGATGGTTAACAGATGACTCTCCAATCAATGTTGATTGGAGAGTCATCTGTTTTCCAGTGGGTCTTCAAGCAATTGAGAGCTTTTGGGTAGTCATTTAAAGTGTCAGATAGTTCTTCAAAATCTTCAATGCGGAACAATTGACTGCTGAACCAATGGTCAGCCCATGAGTAAGAAATGAATGAACAGATTTTATGCAACCTGATCCGGGTTTCTGGCATCAGAATAAACGCAAGAAGGGTTAGAATGGCACGAGAGTTCCAGCATGCAATGCTGATGTTTGGGATCTGTTTGAAATTCATGAAGGGGATCTCACTTCTCTTAGTTAAGTGACGGAAGATACGAGTGAGGTGGTAGAGAAACTTCATGTCATCTCTCCAGCCGCCTGTTTCCTTAATATCAAACCCTGCACAAAGAAATACTCAATGTTTGGTGATTTAGTCGATCTATGGAGCTAATTGTCCATGACAACGTGAAGAACACTGTCTGGCACATGGTGCTGGCAATTGATGAACTTGGATTTAGGATGATCTTTGTCTTTAAACATTTGCTGCAGCCGAACAACAACGCAGTCATCTTGCCTGATATTCAAAGCCCTCAATATGTTTGTCATCAAAGTGTACGCTCCACTTCTCCAGATGAAGTGTGCTTACCAAGTGTTTCTTCACCTGAGCAGTTCTTGTGTAGATAGCCTTGTGAATTGCTAATTTACATGGGGTTGGGATTTCAATGCCCTCACCAGAAAGCTGGCGGCACATCACTTCTACCTCTTGGGACGACAGCTTTGAGCATGTAACAAAACGTCTTGCGATGCCTGTTAGGTTACGCTTCTTTTTGCTCATTGATGCTGCATTGTCATCCTCCCAAGGATTGTCTGTACTGTTCTCGGATGAGTCTATGCTACTGAGCGCTAAGCTGGTAAGTATGGACACAGTCGTTTCCATTGCCCTCTTTCGCTTGGATGGATGGATGGTATTAGCACTAGCAGGTTTGCTCAATTTGCGGTTTGTAGAGGTTCTCATCCTCTTTGCACAACCATTCACCTTTCATCTTGGTCATGCCAAACAGTTTATTCAATGAATCAAAGTTGTTTTTATTCTGCAGCGCTTGTAGTCTTTCAGAAGTTTTGCTAGTTTTGCATAAATGGCTTGATCAGATGCATGCAGAAAATTCAGCATTTTGCTCCATAGGTCTTTTAGCTCTACAGCAATTAAGCAGATCCTCTCTCTTTCTCTCGTTCTTTGGCAGTGGATTCAAGAAATTTGAAGCGTCCAAGGTTTTTCAGTGGCGTGCGACTCCGTTTGCTCAAGGGTGCTTCATAAATTGCCACGTTGCCTCTTCTTGATAGGGCTTGAAACTAGACTAAGTTCTTTGTCCAGGTTTCCTTGTTTTTCTCCGTGTTAGAAGATCTCTTCTTGAACGACATGTTGTCTTCTACTCAGCAACTGAAATAGGAAATGCCTTAATGTCAATATTAATTATGTAACAAATTAAAGAAACTTTTATTAAGTTTTAAATTGAACTGTTATTGTTGATATATTTTATTTCAAAAGAAGCAAATAATGGTTATAGAAAGTGAAAAAGGCAGACACTAATAAAATATTATATGCTCAATTATAATTTGCGAAAGAGTTAAATGTAACTTACCAAATAATACAAGGATCTCTTTATACCTAAACTATAAAGAATGCACAATAATTAAAATTATGCAATAATAATGTTGACACCAAATTAAGATAATTAAAACTCAACTACCCGCTTTGAACACCTCGCTTATATACCAGACTGTGAAACAGCTGAAAACTTTAGAACTCTACAGAAGCTTCCTGAACAATTACGCCATCGTGATGTCACTGTCCTGGCTGACGGCGCACAGCATTATACGATGTTCTGGAAAATTCTATAGATTTCTCTGCTACATAAATTATTGCACAAGTTGGTTTCATGACTTATGTTATATACAGTATATTTATATATACAGTATATATATATATATACAGTGTATATGTGTATATATATATATATATATATATATATATATATATATATATATATCTATATCTATATATATATATATATATATATATATATATATATATATATATATATATATATATATATATATATATATATATATATATATATATATTAATACAATTACATAAAATGCCTACATAAATAACATTTCAAAGTGGTTTGTGCATGACTTTTTTCAATATTTTAATGGAATAAACGTCATTTTAGTCATTAATAGCCAAAAGTTCATTTATTCGTGCTACAGGAAATGATGTTTGAGAAAAAAAATCACTATATATATATATATATATTTATATATATATATATATATATATATATATATATATACATATATATATATATATATATATATATATATATATATATATATATATATATATATATATATATATATATATATATATATATATATATATATATAGCTGAATTTGTTTCTTTGTATCTTGTTTGTCAGGTTTTTTCTAAATATTTTTTTTAATTTGTCCTAGAACTGTATCTATTTTTTTTGGTGATAACCTGAATAATTTAAATCAAAATCTTATGCTTAATTTTTTCCAGGTTCACTTGTATCTCCAAAAGTTGTTAAAAGTGTCCATTATTGTCCGAGGACAAAAAAAATGACTGATAGAAGATATACTGATCTTACTTCATTAAGTGCTTTTCCTAGCTCAACAGTATATCCAACAAAAGATGATGACGGTAATCCACTTGAGACTGAGTATGGTTTATCAATTTATAAAGATCATCAAAATTTTACCATTCAAGTATGAGTACATTTAATATGTTTATTATTTATTAGTAAAATAATATTTATTATCTATTAGTCAATATATATTTATTATCTATTATTGAAATTCTACTAGGAAATGTTGTAATGGTGTAAAATTCTAATGTATTACATTTTAATTTTTAGGAAATGCCTGAAAAGGCTCCTGCTGGACAGTTGCCTCGTTCTGTTGATATAGTTGTTGATAATGATCTTGTAGATAAATGCAAAGTAAAAAATTTGTTATCTTAATGTTATGCTATTAAATAAGTATATATATGTGTGTGTGTATGTGTGTGTTTGACAGACTACTTAAAAGATTGCAAATTATATGAATCAGAAAAACAAGATGAAGGAAGTGAATTCCAAAGATCTGATGTTCAAGGAAAAAAAATTAGGCGAATAAGAGTTTTTGGGGCACTTAGGAATTGTCACAGAAGAAGGATGAGACTTATGTGAATGATGAGTAACATGAAAATGAATTTTAGTAGATTGCACAAGAGACACTAGCTCTTTAGAGCAGTGCCCATTATAGTATTTGCAGAAAAGAGAAAGAGAAGCAACATAACGAGGTTGGCTGCAAGAGCAGGTCCAACTATGTTTACAATGCTTTTTTGCACCTAGACTAAAAGAGAAAGGGCATCAATAAAAGATCTGTCCCAGATATGGCCGCATTATTCCTTACAAGGATGGATTTGAAATTTATAGAGATTAAGAATAGAATCTGGAGTGAGAAAGTGTCAAGCACGATAAAGAGATGCGACCTTAATATATAAATGTGTGTTAAGATAAGCATATGCTTACTAATTTTGCTTTTCTTTGTAGCATATGACTTAAAAAAAGAAGAAAAAAACAAAGAATAATGAAAGAAGAGACTGCTGCACCAAGCCAAACCCTAAAAAAATGTCCCCAATAATATTTTGTCCCTGTAAGTATATGTTTTTCAATAAACATATACTATATATATATACATATATATATATATATATATATATATATATATATATATATATATATATATATATATATATATATATATATATATATACATATATATATATATACATATATATATATATATATATACATATATATATATATATATATATATATACATATATATATACATATATATATATACATATATATATATATACATATATATATATATATATATATATATATATATATATATATATATATATATATATATATATATATATATACACAGTGGCAGCTTGTCAATTTGGGCCACATGGGCCCGGCCCCACCTACATTTATTTACGATAAAATATTTGATAATGTTAATATGTATTTTTATATATGCAAATATGCAATTATCAGCCTAAACTATTTGCAGACAAGTTTTATAAAAATAAATAGTTCTAAGTTAGTTTTAATTTTAAACTATTTTAATTTATAAGTAATACGTTTATTTGCAATTAATTCAAAGTATTGTAGCATTGTTTTAATTCATTGCCAATAACGGATGGGTCGATTTTTACTGACCCTATTTATTTTGTTTGTAGTAATATTATTTTTGATGCGCGCGCAGAATTTATTGTGTGTTCAGATGGGACGAAAAAATGCATCGCAGGGCCTCATTGAACTGGCCTGAAAAGAAAAGAACTATAAAAAACATCACAAATTTTAAAAACTTCATACACCATTTTTAATTCTCGATTTTAAGAGTGAAGAATTTAGTTTAGAAGTTTTGTTGACTCAATAAGGTACAGTAATATTAGGAAACTTTATAACATTAAATTTAAACATTTATTTGTAAAAATAATGTAAACATTATACATTTGTTAATATTGGAATTTCACTGTGAATATTAACAGTGTTTATATTGCAATATTAACAGTGTTAGTATTATTTTCTTAAACTGGATATGTAAATAAAAAAGTTTACCAAGTAGTTATTAGGAGTATAAATTTTTTTATAATATTAATATTTTTTAGAAACTAGATTTTCTAGGACAAGTCATTTTATTCTATAATTATAAACAGGAATAATAAAAATTACAAGTTTGGAAATTTTATAGTTTAGAAAATTGATTTTAAAATATCATAGAAAAGTCCTGCATTTCTTTTATAATCAACAATCTTGTACATTTTATAATACTTGTTAGTGAACTACATTTTTCAGACATATTGTTTTATTTATTTTTAAAAATTTTAAAACTTTTTTTTTTTTTTTTTTTACAGAGAAAAAAATTGTGGCTCAGCCATATTAATGATGATCTTGATTTGTGTATTGTTTGGCAAGTTTATATGTTGTGACACGAGAAAGTTAAGTCATTTCTACAAATATAATAAGAGCTACTGCACTTTTGAAATTCTTGTTCTTTTCTCAATGAGGGATTGCTAAAGTTTACTTTTTCTAAATAGCTTATGTATCATATTCTGTGGCATAATGAATCAGCCATTGAAAATTGTTTACATTGTTTGGTGGCAGTTTAGTCATTCTATCTTTTAAGTTGTCAATTGGATTGATGCTGAACCAGAGCCAATATCAACCATGGTAATAAGCATTAAACACAAGTTTTAAAGACTGGACTTTCAAGTAAATATTAAAATTAGTCAATATTATTATTAGTTCGATACAACAAAGGTACAAACAACAGAAGTTATAAAGAACATTTTTTTTTCAATCACAAAAACTCTACCACTGGTGGTACTGTTACATTTCATAATACAGCTTCAATAATTGCTACTTCCAAAAAGACACTAATTTAAAAAATGTACAAAGTTTAGATTATTTAAAAATGTTGGACAGTTACCATTGCTATCGAAATAAAAAAAATCAGAGTATTTTATTGAAATGTTTTTTTTTTGTGGGGGGGGGGGGGGATAAAGCTAAATTAAAAGAACTAAAACTATATAAATATTTATGTATGCTTACAAACAGATATTAAGTTTTTATCTTTAATTACATAAAATTGTTGTTTTGTTTTTATTGTGTTTTGTTTGGTGGCGAGAGCTTGTGGGCAGAAAATGGCTGTAAAGATATGAAACATCTTTCTGAGCGAATACAAAAACACGAATCCAGTAAAACACATATAAGTAATTTGTTGCAGTTTCATATGCTCGGAAAGACAAACATTTTATCTACAATTGATGCTGGATACAGTCTTAGCATAAAATAACATAATAAATTAGTTGACAAAAACAGACTTACATTATCGAGGGTTATAGATTGTATAAAATTTTGTGGTGTACATGAATTGCCCTTAACAGGACATGACGAAACTATTGACTCAAAAAATCGAGGGGTATTTTTAGATATGGTTTCATACACAGCTACATTGGATAGTGTGTTTAGTGATCATCTTAAAGATTCAAAAATAACAAAAAATACTTCAAAAACAAACCAAAATGACATTCAAGAATGTATGTATAAAGTATACATAGAAGAAATTAAACGTGAGATAGATAAAGCAAGATTTGTTTCCTTGCAACCAGATGAAACAACTGGTTGCAAGGAAAATGTATCTTGTCGTTCTCAGTTTGTCATTATTTTGTGTTATTTAAAAGGTTATCAACCAGTTGAAAGATTTATAGCATTTATTGATGTTCAGGATAGAACTGCTATGGGTTTTACAAATGTATTAAAAGAAGAATTAAATTGTTTTGGTCTGAAGGAAAAATTAATTGCACAGGCTTATGATGGTGCAGCAGTTATGAGCAGATCAAGGAATGGAGTCTAATGAAAGAAGTTTACCCAAATGCCTATTATGTTCACTGCTATGCACACCAATTGAATTTAGTTTTGAAAAAAGTTTGTTCATCCAATAAGCGAGTAAGAACATTTTTTTCTACTCTAAGTGGATTTGGCGTGTTCTTTACATCCTCGCCAAAACGAAATGATTTACTTCGTGAAATTACTTTTAAACAGATACCAAGAGTTTGCGAAACACAATGGAATTTTCGTTCAAAAATAGTTACTTGCATAAAAGAAAACGAAACAAAAATTGGGGAATGTTTTAATTAAATTATAAACGATGAAGGATGGGATGATACAAGCGTGTGGCAATCTGTTGGGTTCAAAAAATGTTTTGAAGATTTAGAGTTCAACTTTTTTTTATCTTTTTTTAATTCAATTTTAAAACATGTTGATGTACTTTACAATATATTGCAATCAAGTAACAGCAACACTATTACAATCAAGGAGGCTTTTGAAAAATTTGAGTTATCTATAAATTTTGTGCGAAATAGCATGATAATGTTTCTGGATCGATTCTTAACGATTGCGAAGAAATGTATGAAAACCGAATAAAACAAAACACATCAATCGAAGTACTAATAGAAGATGCTAAAGATGCTTGTGATAAAGTTATTTACGAAATTAGCGACAGATTTAGAAGCATTGAAATATTTAAATCATTTTCAATTTTGGATTCGAAAAATTTCAATTTTAATAGACAACATTTTCCTCAGAATCATATAAAAAATATTCTAACAAACTATCCAATGCTGAGTGAAGTTAAGTTGATGTCCGAACTAACTGTTTTATATGAAAATGCTGTTTTTAGTGATATCGGCACCATTAATGCCCTATCTCAATTTATGCATGAAAATAACTTGATTGAAACATTTTCTGAAGTATCACAGTTGATAGAGATTGTTTTAGTCACACCTGTGTCTACAGCCGATGCTGAACAGTGTTTTAGTACTTTAAAAAGAGTTAAGACACTTTTGAGAAATTCCACAGGTCAAGATCGGTTGAATGTATTAGCTGTACTATCAATACATAAAGATTATTTACAGGATATTGATCAGTTTAATCAAAAAGTAATCGAAATGTTTTCTCTTATGAAATAGAGAAGAGCAGAATATTTGTATAAATAATATGCTTAAATCATTGTTTTTAACATCATTCTTTATTTCAAAATATATTATACCTTTATGAAAATTATAGTGTTGATTGTAATTTTTTATATTTATGACTTTATTCAAACTAACTAAAAGTTTTTACCATAAAGTTAAAATTAAAAAAAAATCTAAAGAAGAAATATCAAAATCTGTTCAAATCAAAAAATTCCTAACAAACACCTAAGTATTAGTTACGCTGACAGCGAGTCGTTGCGATATTTTTTGGTTAATATTTGCTGGCCCCACCAAAGTTTATTGTCACTGGCCGCCACTGTGTGTGTGTATATATATATATATATATATATATATATATATATATATATATATATATATATATATATATATATATATATATATATATATATATATATATATATATATATATATATATATATATATATGTTTATATATATATATATATATATGTTTATATATATATATGTATATATATACATATATATATATACATATATATATATACATATGTGTATATATATATAATATAAAACACAAGAATATAAAACGTTCAAATCTTAAAAATAATAACAAAAATATAAAACACTCAAATCTTGAAAATAGTTACATATATACATACTAAGGTAAAACTAATTGAACACTTTTCACAGCTTTTGACAAACTTGGATAACAGGCTTCTTGCATTTGACCAGAAGAAGTTTAAGAAATATCAATAATGCATTGTTGAAGATATTTACATTTACATATTAGCATTTACATTGTCATAGTTAAATAAGTTCCTTTTTTCAAAACATAAAAATAGTGTGTATCAAAACATTAAAAGGTGTGTGTGGATACATACATACATATATATACATATATATATATATATATATATATATATATATATATATATATATATATATATATATATATATATATATATATATATATATATATATATGTATATATATATATATATATATATATATATATATATATATATATATATATATATATATATATATATATATATATATATACATAATGTTGCTCAGGCATTCAATATTGTTTGTTGGCAAATGTTGAAACTTATTATAATGCGCATTTTATTTAAAGTTGATTATTAAAAAATAGTTATGAAAAAATTAAAAAAAAAAACATTCATAAATTCGTTTGTGATTTTGTGTAAACATGAATAAGAGTAATAACAATATAAACATAAGACAAAAACCTTTTAGAGCATTGTAAAGCAAGTGTTAAATTAATTAAGCATTGTAAAGTCATAAATAAGCAATTGTCAAACATAAGCCTAGAAAAATACTGAAAAGTGACTATGTCATTTGTTGAATACAGAAAAGAAATTAAAAAGTATATTAAAATAAGTAGTGGTTTCTACATTTTCAGTGTAGAAAATGAACTTTAGATGAATCTCTGTATTTATTAAAAGTACAATTTGTTGATAATAACTGAGAACAACATTTAAAAAAGATATAACAGAGAACAACATTTAAAAAAACATAACAAAAAAACAAACAAAAATTAAATAGTGGTGGAAAGAGTGTGTTGGTTTTATTTTCTTTGAGTTAACTGGTAGAGCAGAGAAGATATCAAGGTCAAGAGTAAGGTATGTCAAATAATTTCCCTTTCTAACAACAAAATGAGCATCATTAAAAATCAAAGGAAAGTTGTACATGGTGTGTGTGACCTTGTGTGTTATTACCTATGGTGTGTGTGACCGTGTGTGTTATTATCTATGGTAGTGAAACATGGGCAATGTTTAAGCATGGCACATGGTGCCATGGTGAAACATGGGCATATGGTGTGTGTGACCGTGTGTGTTATTATCTATGGTAGTGAAACATGGGCAATGAAGGTTGATGATATCCAACATCTGGTAAGAAATGAATGATTATGGATGTGTGTTGTCACAAGTTAAAAATTGAAATTATTTTAGACAGAAATTGAGATTAGAGAGCTAACCCTAAGAGAAGATAAAGTTTGGAAATGTTGAGTTATAGATAAAGATGATTGGATGCCAGCCTATAGAGAACTAGCAGTTTCATAAGAAAAAGATAGAAGTATGAAATCTTGAAAGAGCATTACAAATGGCATAAAAAGCTTCACTTGAAGAAAACAAGGCTTTAACTCATATATTATATTTAAATAAGAAAATGGCATCAGGGAATTCCATGCAAACCACACAAGTATGGAATCAATACATTACTTTAGGCGTGTACTACATTTAATAACATGTTCTTAAAGTTTTTAAATAGCTAAGTGCTAAGTATGCTAATAAGTGCTGGGTTAAAAGTAACATTATATATATATATATATATATATATATATATATGTATATATATATATATATATATATATATATATATATATATATATATATATATATATATATATATATATTATCAATGAGAGGTTTTGTGGTGTCCACTTTAAATCTGTTACTTTTTTTTCTGTTAATAATTGTGTTAAAATTTTAGCCAGGTGATAGAATACAAGTGATTGGAATCTACAGGTGTTTACCATCTAAGAGTCATGGTTTTACACCAGGAACATTCAGGTAATTTTTATTTAATTATTTTTGTTTTTGCAAAATAATTTTTTGACTGCAAATAAATATATAGAAAAAAATGTTTTAAATACAAGTTAACTGAGTTAAATTGTATAACCTTTTATGAGTTAATTGAATTTTGTGACTTTTTTTAATGAATCGATTGAATTCAATGAATGAATTTTATAAGATAATTTAGCTTATTTTGAAATGTAGAACGATTCTTATTGCAAACAATATTAAAGTGATGAGCAAAGAAGTTGCACCAACTTTTTCACCAGAAGATCTTACAAATATTAAAAAGTTTTCACGAAGCAAAGAGGTGCAAATAATATATTGTTATTTTGGTCTTGAGTATTCATATAAATGATGTATTATAGCAATATTTCTTGCTTCATAAGATAAGATTTTTAAAATAATTTTTAACATATCTTTTAAATTTTAAGTTAAAAATTTTTTTGTTTTTTATTGATCAATAGCTATTCTTCTGTTCTTGATTATTTTATTACATTATTTGTTCTTGATTATTTTATCAATGTGTACTGCTAATCTTATGTAGGTTGACCATCCATCCTCTTTTAGGAGGACATGTCCTACTTTTTTATCCTCATTTAATGAATTTTGGCTCTTCTTTAAGCCAAAATTAATTAAATGTTCTACTTTTACAATTTACTATCACTAAAATGTTTTTAGTTTGATAAAGAACCTATTAGAATATTCAACAACTTTTTCTGTTACTTTTTTTTTTTTTTTTTTTTTTTTTTTGTAATTCACCTCCCCAAGGCCGAGAAGGCCACTACAGATGAGTAGGTTACTTGTGGTTATAACCCTCTCTCAACTCTATAACTCCGAAACACGAACAAGGCCGCTGCGCGGAGAAACAAGTTGATACTGCGCAGAGAAACAAGTTGAAACATATTTTGAATAATTCTTATTCTTGTGTTACCTTGAAATTGTTTGCTTATTAGATTTTTTTAAAATAAATTTGTATAAAATGTACTAAATGTAAGGCAATAGTTGCAAAATTAGTTTAAAATCAACCTCCTGTCATTTAAAAAAAGTTTTTTGAAAATCCTTTAAGTGGAAGTTAAATTAAAACATCTGTTCATGTATAACTGTTATATAATGTATTATCTGTTTATGTATAAACTAGGGGTTATATATACCCTTGCTATTCAATTAATATACAAAAACTGTTAAAAAAACAAATAAATAATAAAATCTCAATGTGTCTTTTAGTGAAAGCTACCTTTTGTTGCCTCATTCATTTCAACAGAACTTATGTTAATAAAAAGATTCAAGTTACTTCATAAATAAAATAGAGATTTTAGAAGAATCAGATCTACTAAAAATATGAATCGAAACTAAGTTCTTGTCCATGGGTGTACACAATCTCCTATAGAATGAAAAGCTTCAACTAAAAAAATTAGTTTTAAAAATAGTGCTTTTAGTATGTACCAAAATGGTTTGAACTATTTGAACTTATGGGCCAAGCAGTTCCAACCATTTAAAACACTTTCCTGAATGTCTTTATCTAATGAACCAGTTAGGGAGCTATTCAATTAAATAATATATATAGCTATTCAATTAAGTAATAATAATGTAAATAATAAAAATAAATTAAAATTAAAAATGCAATTAAAAATGTCTTAACTAGTTTGTTAATTATCAAAAATTTAATAAAAAAACACCTATTGAAAGAGATTAATAAAATTTACAAGAAATGGTTGCAATATTTCAAGATTATATTACAAGAATTTTTCCATTTTTCTAAAGATGGTCCAATATATGTCTGCAATACCGGGTCACAATGCAACCATTGAAGGTTTAGTTAATTTAAAACCCAATAAACAGAAGAAACAGAGTGAAGTAGTGAAACTTGTGGAGACTATTAAGTATTGTGGAGATTATTAAGTATATAACTATGGAAAAAATTTAATTTCAACTTCAACGATTGTATTAAATTTTGAAATTTTTTTAAAAATGAGTTTCATAATTTAAAAAGTCTATGAATGAAAAATATGAATTTGAAAAATAAAAAGCAAAAGGTTTTTTTTGAAAACGTTCTTTTTTTTACTATTGTAAAGGAGGACAAGTCATTCTTTCAGCTCTTTGGCAGTTGGTCACCCTAGTCTTATGACAATTCTAAAAGTTAACTGTTAAATTGTTAAAGTACTTATGGCTATAAAGTTAACAAATGCTTTGTTTTATGTTAGTGCTTTTGAAATAATTAAATTTTTTCTTGTTTATGATATTTTTTATTTTTATTTGATTGTTTAAAACTGTAGGATGTATTTGAACTTCTTGCTCATTCTCTTGCTCCTTCCATCCATGGACATACCTACATTAAAAAAGCGATCCTCTGTCTTCTACTAGGAGGTACAGAGAAGAATTTAGACAATGGAACTCGTTTGAGAGGGTTAGTTATTATAATGCAATATAAATGTTAATTTGTGTAGAAAACGTTTCAATCCTTTAAATGTATTAATGAAATTTTCCCAAAAATCATGAATATGTTTTTGTTGGGAATCTTTAATGGTTATTGAATATTACAAATATTTCATTATGAAAGTAATGACAATTATAATTATAATTTAACAGAAATGGTTGCATAATATATTTAACATAGTTAATGAAGTTAGTATTTACTTTACTAAAAGTATTGTTTTACTTTTATGGTAGTATTGTTTTAATACCTTATAATTAAGTAAAAATTTATATAAATGACTTAATATTGTAATTTGATAAAAAGAATATTTTTGTGTAATTTTTAAAATTTAAAGCTTTTCACTGTCTTTAGGGAACTTTAATTAAGTGTTTGCTAGCTGAGGTCTGTTTAAGTGCTTGTTAAAATGAGTTCTGTTTATTTAAAATTAAGTGCTTGTGTCATTAGTTATCTCAGAGTAATCTCAGATTCAGTCAAAATCTTTGAAAACTTAATTAGTTATAAAAACATTTATTGTTACAAAGAATTAGTGTAAAGATTTTATTATTTATTTGTTAATAATAAATAAATAGCAATATAATAACAAAAACTATTTACAATATAATAAGTATATATCTATATACATATATATATATATATATATATATATATATATATATATATATATATATATATATATATATATATATATATATTATATATATATATATATATATATATATATATATATATATATATATATACAGGGCTCAAAATAAGCGCCGGACATTGCACATTGTTAGTAAAAAATGACACCTATCGGTCATTTTGTCCGACCCATGTTTTATCTGCATTTATTTTCTAATCATTTTAGTTGTTCCAAAGTTATGAATAAATTAGGTATGGTATATAAATTTTGTTTTTTGAACTTTTTTTTATGCAAAACAAAAAAAAAAAAATAAAGTTGAACACACAGCAATGTTAACAAAATACATCATTTTTTTGAGTTAATTCATTTTTTTAAAAGACGCTAAAGCATTACATTTTTTTAAATTTAGTATTATTTAATTTATTTATAGTTATTTATATAAATTTATAGTTTAGTATTTATTTTTTGTCCAATGGTTTTTATAAGTTTCAAATATTTCAGCTTTTAAAACCCCTTTTAAATTTATTAGATAAAAATTTTAACGTAATAGTTATTTTAATGCTTATAGAAACCATTTTTATTATTAAATTAAGTTGATAGGTAACGTTTGTTTTTGTGCCAAAAATTTTTGCTATTAAGGCTGTTCTCCACTAAGCGAAAAATGTTGCGGTGGGCGTTATGAGTGGAGAACAGCCTTAATAGTAAAAAAATTTTGCCACTCCACATTCACAGATGAATAAAATATTTTTGCAGCAAAAATTAGTCAATCTCCACATAAAAGCTAAAGCGTTTTTTACTTTATCAAAAGTAGTACGATTTTGCGATAAAAAATGATTGTGGTAAAGTTTTTTTCTTCTTGTCAGAAAGTTATACATGAATATTTATATACAGCAAAAGAGAAAAAAGAGAAAAAGACGTTTTTGGATAAGAAAGATTCACAACGAGAGAAAGTTATGAGGGGAATATCAAGTTCTTTTTAATGTTTTGACACTACAATCATGAGATTTTTTTCCAATATTTTCAAATGTCTTTCTTAACTTTTGAATAACTTTTACAAACTTTTACTGCCTTTCAAACTATTTTGATCAGGATGGACCAACTGGAATACAACTTGGTGATTGGAAAAAAGAGGTGCCAAGTGTAAATGGCTTATTTGCTATAAATAAAACATCAAATAACTACTCTGATACTGCAAAAAAAAGTAAGGAACTCCTTTGTAGAATTCTTTAATCAAGAATGTGCAGTAGATTGGCAATTAGATATCGTAAAGCGAGTAAAATGAAATTAAATAGAGTTTATTTTGAGTAAATACAATAATAATTAGATTTTCGCTTTTTTTATCTTTAAAAGAAAAAAATATATAACCTTATTGGTTGTATTTTTTTTATATACGGTTTTATACAACCTATACAATTCTAAATGTCTTTGTATTCAATTCCAAATTATATTTCAAATAAAAGTTGATTTATTTTTAACTTGGCTAATCTTGCCTTTCTTGTTGGTAATCCACAATGCCTTTCTTGTTGGTAAACACAGGAATGAGACTTACAAAAAGAAGACATTTCACAGATTGTTTTGTTTTTTTCTTCCAAAGAATCAACTATGCGGTTGTCAAGCTCTTTCATTTGTCAAAGGTTATCGGATTTTTCTATAACTGATTTTCATATCTTATTTACGCATACATCTTGAAATTTCTCACTTGAATCATCTGCAGGGATTGAAGGAAATTGAAGGTGAGGTTAGTTTTTTAGAATTTGTCAATTCAGTATTCAATTTTACATTACTCTCAGTTGGTTTGTTGAAACTTTTTCATGAAGGAAGACCATTTGAACAGAGTATTTACACCTTGGCAAAGAAAGAGCTCCAGCTCCAGATCTTGTAAAAGCTTGTCTTCGATCTAAACATGTTTTTAAATTATCTTTCAAGCTCTTTAACGTGATGTGCTTAGTGGAGAACAGCCTTTAAAAGTATTTATAAAATTAATCCTAAAAAAAGGTTTGAAAAAATTTATAAAAAAGTACATATTTATATAAATGTAAAATATTTTGTCTTTACAACTTGACCACACAGTTTGTTTTGACAACTCTAGACATTTCAAAATGCGCTGAAAATAAAAAGAAAATTTGTAAGATAAATCTAACAAATTACGTATAATATTCTTTGATAATTAAATAAAATATTTCTATTACGTATAATATTCTTTGATAATTAAATAAAATGGTTTCATTGTAAACATAATTAATTTGTTACTTTATTTAATAAAGTATTAAGTAAACTTAATAATTTATGTATTTAATATATTTATATAGTAATTTATGTATTTATTAATTTTGTATTTTTATTATATGTTTAATTATGTATTTAATAATTAGTTTATGTATTTAATATATTTACATAATATTTTATGTATTTAATAATTTACAAAGCATTTCACATAGTCAAGTAATTTTTAAATAATATAAATATATTTTCTTTTTCAAATTTTAGTTTTTTGAGCTTAGGTTTTTTCTTTTTCTTTAAGATTTTCTTTTTGTTAGATTTATCTTACAAATTTTCTTTTTATTTTCAGCGCATTTTGAAATGTCTAGAGTTGTCAAAACAAACTGTGTGGTCAAGTTGTAAAGACAAAATATTTTATGCGTGGTCAGGAATGGCGTTCGATCACCCTTCTTTAATTTTTATCAGACATGTCCGTCATACTTGAATATTTATCGGACGAATTGTCCAGTACAAAAAAGTTTGTTATTTCAAGCCCTGTATACATACATACATACATACATACATACATACATACATACATACATACATACATACATACATACATAAATATATATATATATATATATATATATATATATATATATATATATATATATATATATATATATATATATATATATATATATATATGTATATATATATATATATATATATATATATATATCATATCATATCATATCATATCATATTAAAGTCAAAATTTAAATTTTGAATGGCACATTTGGATTGTTGTGTATTTGGTATGGGGAATTTAATTCTGATAATATTTTTGTAAAATTTTAACATTTTTAATGGGTTTCAAAATTATGATTTTATTTAAAAGTTTATCTTTTCAAATTAAGATTTAATTTTTAAAAGGTTTTAGACAAATATTAATACAAATTAAAATAAAAAGTAAAAATAAATCATGAGTAATAAAACAGATATAAATATAAGTTATAATTAACCCCCAGGATTCCTGGGACAATAGATGGGTAAGGCTTCCTGCTCCCCCTTCCCTCTTCCCTGTCAATGTTTGATAATTTTATTGTATTTATAGGATCAAGATACAATGCAGTTTATATAAACAAATAAAAAGGCTTTTTTAAACATGCGGGAAAAAATATTATAAAGTTTAACAGCAACTGGGATTGTCTTAAACCCACCTTTTCCCACTCCCCCTCCAAAAAAAAAATTTGAGTAAATTAGTAGGCATGTTATAGAAAAAAAATTGATATAAAAAAATTTATAAAAACAATTCATAAATTCAACAACCTTGAAGATAAAACAAGCAAGTGACGAGTAAAAAACAAACCAAATTAATAATAAAAATTGGTTCTGACTAAATGAAAAATCATTCTTTATGAAAACAAGATTTTTTAAAACATTTTAATGTATAGTTCTTTTTTACAATTTTCGATTAACCAAAATCTTTTTTTGATTTCTTTAAAGGTATTATTTCCCAGTTTTGCAATTGTGTTCATATAAAACCATTTCTTTTATCCCAATCACAGACAGGCTCAGCTTCCTCAGTAACAAATTTGATTGCTCTCTCACAACAAAGTTAATCAAGTTTAGGTTCCCAGTGTTCTTTGTTGGCTTGCTGAGTTTGCTTGAGTCTTAGTTCTATAGCTTTATTACCGCAAACTAAATGCTGTTGTTATATATCTGAGTTATTACAACAGCATAAACTTTGAGTTAAAAATAAACCATCATTCTGCAATTTCATGAGCAAGTTTTGAAAAATTTCTTGCATTGATAAATTATGTGGATTTTTTTCTTAATCTAGTAATTTTTCTCGCTGCAGATCAAGATATCACTGCAAACAATCATGTAATGTTTGGAAATTCAGTTTGGAGCAACTTTATATTCTCTCTAAGATACTCACTCAGATTATTGTTAATGGATTTTCTGGTTTTCTTTTAACTAATAATGCTATTTTTCTATTTTGGATATATTATGAATCTGAATAATAAAAATGCAGGAATAATAACAATTGGTTTGAGAATCAATTCAATAATATAATAGTTGTCATCATTTTTATGAGATTTGAATATTAACTAATACTTATACACAAAAGAAAATTATAAAAAACTAAAAACATTTTACACTAAAACATAGGAATAAATATTAGAAATAGTTATATACATTTGTAACATATATAGTCAATTTTTAGGAAATAGCACTTTTAAACATTTTTAAAAACATTTTCACAAATAAAAAACATTTTCACGGTGGCAATAGTTTTCCACCCAAAAAAAATTATACTATTTAACTCAAGGTTTTTGAATACATAGGGAAAGTGATATTCTGAATAAAAAATAAAGCACCCTTGAGTATGATATATCCTAATATATACCCTAGGTATACGTATATATATATATATATATATATATATATATATATATATATATATATATATATATATATATATATATATATATATATATATATAATACTCCAACTAAAATCTTTTTATATTCGATTTTAAATGTGATTTTTTTTTTTTTTTTGTTTCCTGTAATTTAAAAAAATACTGTAGTTTATAAAAAAAGTTTTATGTTGTAGTGATATCAACATTATGATGATTGGAGATCCCTCAACTGCAAAGTCTCAACTGTTACGGTACAAACCTTTATTATCTAAATAAAACATGGTGAAACAGCATTAAATTATAAATCATTAAAATTTAATTTAATAAAATGTGATTAAGATGAATAGAATGTATTTCATTAATTGAATATATGTTATTCATCATTTTATATATTGGAATATATATATATATATATATATATATATATATATATATATATGTATTCTTTTTTTTATAATATAAAAATATAATTTTATTTTATTAATTTATTCTTGAAATTAACAAAATTACATGAAACAGTTTCGATTTTAAACATTTTTTAATAATATTTTCATAAATTTTATTACATTTCTTAAAATATGATAAAATTATATTTATTTGAGGCATTAGAGCTTGAAAAGCATAGGGCTCTCAATGGCTGATGAACTTTAATTCAGATAAAACTTAATTTTTTTTAGCTAATCATTATCGCAATCATCTAGATCTTCCTATAATTATGAATGATAATGTACTTGACAAGTCTTCTGCTCTTCATCTTCTAGGATTAATTCTTACTTCCGATCTTTCTTGGAAACCACATATCAAAATCTTCGAATGATGCCTTTTCTCTTTTGGACAAAGTGCAAAAATGCATTGTAAACATAGTTGGACCTCCTTTTGCAGCCAACCTCCAACCATTATCACATCTTTGTAATATTGCTTCTCTTTTTCTTTTCTATAAATACTATAATGGGCAGTGCTCAAAAGACCTAGTGTCTCTTGTACTAAAATTCGTTCTTGTTTTACTCGTCATTCAATGAAGTCTCATCCTTTTACTGTGACTGTTCCTAAGTGCTCCAAAAATTCTTATTCATCTAGTTTTTTTTATTGAATCTCAGTCCTTTGGAATTCGCTTCTTTCGTCTTGTTTTCCCGATTCCTATAATTTCAATCTTTTATGTCACCTGTTAATCGTTATCTTGCTCTATAAATTTTGTCTTTTCTCCAA
>NC_088923.1:27497500-27582500 GCF_038396675.1 Hydra vulgaris
TGTTATTTCTCTTCTGTGCTAGCTTGTTGGAGCTTGTAATGGTTTCTCAAACTTTTTTTTACTGCTAATTGTTATCACAATATTGTATCCCTTTGATAACATCATACTTGCTGAGTTCTCTACTTTGATAACATCATACTTACTGAGTTCTCTACTTTGCATCTTTTGGGATTACCTTTAACTTCTCTCTTTTACAAAGTTCTGCTGAGGTTGCTTTTCTTTATCAAGCCATTTTTAATTTTCTTTTCCATTCTTTATCTCTATAAGTTTTTTATTTGATCTTGTACAGAATACTTTTGTCATTTTTGAATAGAATACAGATGTCATTTTTGAATAGAATGCTGGTGTCATTTTTGGGCTGGTTTTTTTTTAGTTATGCTCTTACTTTTTTAGCAAGGTTTAAAAACAGTTGCTGGACCCGCCTTAGCTGTCTGGTTTGAGCCTTGATCTTATTGTTGTAAAGTTCCATTTTGTTCTCTTTTCTACAAATACTGCTTTGGTTTCTGATCAAGCGAGTTTTTATCTCATGTTCTTTTAACTAAAATTTAATTAATCATGAGTTAACGCTCAAAAACTATTTTAGTTTTTTTACTCTATTAACATTTTTTTTATGGTTTTTTTATTTCTGCAGTTCTCTTTTTTTTGGGCTCTTCGAGCTCAGGCATTAAAATCACTTTGTTGTAAAATCTCTGCAGTAGCTAATTTATAGCTAATATGTTTCTTTTAATTAATAGCTAATATGTTTCTTTAACACGGTTTATATTTGCCTTTATTTTTTATAGTTTTTTATCTCTGCAGTTCTCTTTTATCTTTTTGTTTTGATAATTTAAAGTTTTTACAGTCAAATGTCTTGAACTTTTCTTACTCTGTTTTTCTTAAATCAAACTTAAGTAGTAGCTTGCAATTAGTAGCTGGGAATTTGTTTTCAAAAAATAAAAATTTAAAGAAAACAAAAAAAAAAAGTACTTTACATCCAACCCTTTTTTTATATATATAAATTTGATTTTCTGTATTACATACATTTTCATTGTAATATGATTAATAAGTATAATTAATATTTAAGATGGATCCAGAAAGTGATCGGAAGATCAGTGAACATGTTTTACGAATGCATCGATATCGGAATCCAGGAGAGCAAGATGGAGAGCGTACTTGATTTTTTATTACATATTATTTTGAACATTTCAGAAATGTTTTTCAAACTTTTTTCAATTTTCATTTTTATTTAAGCTCTTCCATTTGGCGATAACTGTGAAACACTTTCAACATTTGATGCTGTTGATGCACAACAAGATGATGAGGAGGTCACACGTGTTTATGCAAAAAAAGATTCACAACTCTATGGAGAAGGAAGCAAAAAAGAAAAGTTTGTATCAATTCCGTTTATGAAAAAGTATATACACGTTGCAAAAAATATCAAGGTAATTTTTTATTTTATTGCTTAGATTTAGTGACATTCTAATAAAAATTTGAAAGAAATTAGACTTTTCATGTAAAAGTTTTAAATGCTGTCTGATGTTTGTCTCCTGATATATATATATATATATATATATATATATATATATATATATATATATATATATATATATATATATATATATATATATATGTATGTATATATTTATATATATGTATGTATATATATATCTATATATATATATATATATATATATATATATATATATATATATATATATATATATATACACATATACATATACATATATATATATATATATATATATATATATATATATATATATATATATATATATATATATATATATATATATATATATACACATATACGTATGCATATATATATATATATATATACATATATATATATATACATATATATATATATATACATATATATATATATATATATATATATATATATATATATATATATATATATATATATGTATATACATATATACTTATATACATATATACAACCCTCGGAATTAACGTCGGCATTCGGCAATGCCGACCTCACTGCCGACCTGAAAGTGTTTGAGGTCGGCAAAAAATTGCCGACCTCATTTCTATGTTTTATAGTCAGACCTTTGTATAAAATAATTTTTGCCGACCTCTATAAGATTGAGGTCGGCAATAATTTGCCGACCTCATTTTTCCTAATTCCGAGGGTTGTATATATATATACATATATACTTATATACATATACATACAGGGGCGTGGTGGCTCTAAAAAGCCCATGCGGGATTTTTATTAAAAGGCCTATATATGCGGGATTTTACCATATATGCTTGATGTAAAGGCCCTTACGAAAAAAAAACAAATATATATATATATATATAATAACTGACCTTATTCTAATAAATCATCAATACAAACTTGCAAGTTGAGATAACAGTTGTAATTATTGATATTGTTTGCAATACATTTGTAATTAATAATATTTGTAATCACTAATATTGTAATTTATAATTAATAGTATTGTACCTATTAATATTGCAATTATTAATTATTGTATTTGTAATTTGTAATTATTAATATTGTTTCTAATACTTCAAAATAAAAAATGGTAACAATACCATGCAGCGACCACGCTTTTGTTCTGATTTTCTTAAAACATAATTTACCGCAAGCAAATACGATTAGTATTTTATTGTTTAAAGAACATAGCCTAACACAAAATTAAAAATCAAAGATTTTTTTTTTTCTATTACTATATAATGTATATTTTATTGTATAATAATATAAATTTTTTTAAATTATAAATAATTTTTTTTTTTAAATAAATATTGAAAATCTTCAAAAATAAGACATTCTTTTTATAGATAGTTTATACTTTTGTTTAATTCGGTGTTTTAACTTTTTTTAACATTTTTGCATAAACTCACAACAGCAAAACGCCGCTCTAAAAATGGTGCCGTTATTGACATAATTTAAACATAAAAGTTTTTATAATGTAGTTTCATTTAGCACTTACTTAATTGAAAGTATTTCATATTTTTTCCGAAAATGCTATTTTTTTTTGTTTTTTCATTTCAAAAATAAAACAAAATTAAAATAATGAAAATAGATAAATTTAAAGCTTTGGAATCTTTATAATTTATTTTAAATTTACCTAAAATTAATAGTAATAAAAATGTGTCGTAAATAAGTAATATGTTAAGATGTAATATCAAATTGTATTTGAAAATATTTGCGGTACTCCCACACCTCAATTAAAATAAATTTGTTAAATAATATGGTTTTACGCTATTAATAAAAAAAGTGAAAAGCCCATGTGGGAATCCTGCATAACTTCTGGGGCCACCATGCCTCTGTATACATATATATATATATATATATATATATATATATATATATATATATATATATATATATATATATATATATATATATATATATATATATATATATCAGGGATGCGGAGTCCCAAAAAGGACTCTGGATTTGAAAGTCACAAAAAGATTACTTTATCCTAGTTTTTGGTATCCAGGAGCTCTAAAAGTATAAATAAGTTTATGGACTACTAATAGGAAAAAAATCAAGAGTTTTAGGTTAGAGGAACAATTGCTTTTTGAACTGGAGTCCTTAGGTATAATGGCGGCAAGGACTCCAGGACTCCGGGCTTAAAAACAATAAGTTTCAAGTCATTAAATCTCATGAACTTTTTTCTTATTGCAGATCATAAATCAACAATTATGTTTAGAGCGTCTGGACACTACAGACTTGGAAAAAGTAGAGATATAAAGCCAGAGTCCTTTTGGGACTACGCATCCCTGATATATATATATATATATATATATATATATATATATATATATATATATATATATATATATATATATATATATATATATACACACATACATATACATATATATATATATATATACATATATATATATATATACATATACATATATATATATATATATATATATATATATATATATATATATATATATATATATATATATATATATATATATATATATATATATATATATATGAAAAATGAGTTGCTGGCAGGTATGAAAACTGATATGATTTATTTTTGACAGTTGTTTCTTAAAATGTCTATATATTCTTAACTCTGGTCCTGAACCAAATGCCGTATTGAAAACAGCCTGTAAGGCATAACCTAAACATAGTGTCTATAGCTAAAATCCAAGCAAGATAAACATCAAGATTGTGTTTTAGTAAAGTGCACCATTATGTATGACTGTGTTCTGCAGCTTGTACATTGTATGCTAGCTCTTTAGAGCAGTGTACCATTATAGTATTTATAGAAAAGAGAAAGAGAAGCAACATTACGATGACGTTAAAATGGTTGGATGTTGGCTGCAAAAGCAGGTCTAACTATGTTTACAATGCGTTTTAGCACCTTGTCCAAAAGAGAAAGGGCATCATTGTATAGAATACTGTTGCCATATTTGAGACAGATCGAAGATCTGCCTCAAATATGGCAACAGTATTCTATACAAGGACGAATTTGAGATTTACAGAGATATAGAATAGAATACAACGTAAGAAAGTGGTGAGCATGATAAAGAGATGCAACATTTCCAGATTCTAATTTTGCAATTGATTTGATATATGGTTTCCAAGAAAGGTCGGAAGTAAGAGTTAATCCTAGAAGACAAAAGGTTGATGGCTCTTCAGGTACATTATTATTCATAAATATTGGAGGATCTAGATTATTGCGATAACAGTTAGCTAAAAAAAATTTATCTGAATTAAAATTCACCAGCCACCGAGAGCCCCAAAATAAATGATAATATATCAAGTGAACAATACCTTAGATGTGAGAATTTCTGAGAGATCGTTAATGTAATATAAAAAGAGTATAGATAAGTAAGAATAGAACCTTGAGAAGCCCCTGAAGTTACAGGATATGAAGGAGAATGCTGTCCATTGAGGGCAACTTTTATTCTACAATTAGAAAGAAGAGATTCAATAATCTTAAAGACTGATACACCGTAAGAAGAAAGCTTATGGATGATAACAACATGCCAAACTTTATCAAAGGAAATGTTGAGAGAGATTACCTTAACCTCACTACATCTATCTAATGCGCAATAAAGCCTATTGGTTGTTACTGTTAACAAATCCGCAGTAGAATGAAAAGACCAAAATCCATATTGAAGATTAGAAATTATGTCATTAGATTCAAGATAAAAGATTAAGTGTTTGTTAATTAAAGACTCAAAAATTTTGCTTATGATAAGAAGAAGACTGATGGTGTGGTAGTTAGAGGAGTAAGATCGCTCTCCAGAATTTTTGATAATAGGGATAACAGATGCCACTTACACCAAGCTGAAATACAAGATTCTGATAAGCGCTCGATAAATAGTTTTAAAAGTATAGAGGACAGCTCCGGAGAACTTTTTAGCAAAACTATAATAGGTATGTTATCTGGACCACAAGCTGTAGAAGAGTCTAAGCAGAAAATCACTTTAGATACAGAACCTGGAGTCATGAAGGTTAAGCAATGGATCAATCTGTTTGTCTTCTATATTTGGTAGAACCCGACTAGTGGAATCAAGAGGTAATATTGATAAAAAGTTCTTAGCAAACAATTCAGCTTTGTTTCTAGGTGGGGTGACCAAATACGAACCACATAAGAGAGGTAAAATAACAGATTTGCCTTTATTATAGATATTGTTAAAGATTCTCCAGAAGTCACGAGAGCCTAATTTTTGAGATAATATACAAGATTTTGTAAGATTTTGGCATTAGACAAAACCTTTTTACAATGGTTTCTTGCAATAGCAAACAGACACCTGTTTTCTGAATGAAAGTAATTGTTACAATTGGAATTTGCAGCAGTACAATGAGAGGAAAACCATGGAAAAGAGCGAGGCTTGAGTTGAGGGAATAAAAGATTCCATCCCAGCCTGAATCCAACAAGTTACATTAAAAGTACATTTGTTGGCAGAAAGACAATAGATTTCTACTCAATCAAGGGCCATCACAAAGAAAATCACAGAAAGAGTGTCATCTTAAGGTAGTTGTAATAGGTACAATCATAGGGGACTCTGATGATGAAGAAGAATGAGATAATAGTTTTAAAGAGATCAAACCGTGAAGCACCTAAGGGAAAATGTGGAGAAACTTAGCACTGACTAGGATCCAGAAACAAGACATAAGTTGAGTATAGAAGGTAAATGATTCAGATGGTCTGGAAAGCAAGTTGGAAAGTAGACTGTTTGTAATAGAGATTAAGAAAGGCAAAAGTTGTGGGCTTTAACACCTGACACCAGAGCCAAGCCATTCAGAGTGACAAGCATTAAAGTTACTACAACAATAATATTGGGTGAAGGATAAAGAGAAACAGCTCAGTCAATTTGATCAGAAATAACATCAAAAAGACTGGAGTCTTAAGATGAAGGAGATCGATATAGAACAAAGAGAAAGGCAATAGAGTGAAGTTATTAGGCAATAGAGTGTCATTATTTTAAACTCATTTTATCAGTTAAATTTTTTTCTTTGTTCAAGATTTCCAGAAACATAGAATTGGCAAATTTATCATTACATTTTGCAATGATATGCGTGTTATTCATTTATGAAAAAAAATGCTTTGAATAAATAACTTTTTTCTTAAATACAAGTAGCATCTAAAAGAAACATCTTCAAAGTAAAGCCAGTAATTATGTAATTAGGATATATAATTAATTGAAAACAACAAGTTTAATAAAATTTTTGTATAAAATTTAAACATAATAATTTATAAATTTTCTTTTAAATTTCTTTTCAAAATTCTATAAGAAAGATTAAAATTTGAAACTTAAGCAAAGCACGTTTTTAAAATCTTTGTAACTTCATTTAAAACATTTATGAAAATTATGAGGAAATAATATTTATAAAACAGGTTCTAATTTTTATTGACTAAAAAATCATACTTTTTGTGAAATTAAATACTACTACACAGTAATTTTTTTACTCAGATATATGATTTAAAAGTAACATGATTTAAAATGTAGCAAAGTGCAATACTTTAAAATGTAGTAAAGTGCAATACTTTAAAAGTAACATGATTTAAAATGTAGCAAAGTGCAATACTTTAAAATGTAGCAAAGTGCAATACTTTAAAAAAATCTTGAGCAAAAGTAAAAGTACACATTTTGAAATATAATTAAAAAGTAAAAATTCACAAAAAAAATCAATTGCAGTAATGCAAATAAATGTAATTTGTTACTCTATTTATGTTACAATTAGGTATTGGCGCAAGAGTATAATACCCTGCAAACTTTTTTCTATTTGGATTACCCTTTTATATATGTTTATATATTATTTTTATATGTGAAAATTTGGTAAATCAATTTTTTTCTTGTTTAAATGTCAGCCTGTTTTGAGTAAACCAGCAATTGACCTCATAGTAAATGCATATGCTGACCTAAGAGATCAGGATGATGAAAATGCTACAGGAAAATGCAAAGTATGATTTTAAAATTATTAAACTTTTTTTAAATTTATACTTTGTATTTATTATTTATCTTTATTTATCATTTTAAATTAGACAGCTCCAGTTACCGCTCGTACTCTAGAAACACTAATCAGATTATCAACGGCTCACGCAAAGGCTCGGATGAGCAAAACTATAGAAAGTGTAAGTTTTAAAATAGTTTTTGCAATGATGAATACAATTTGTTGTTTGTTTTTTTTTGTTTTTTTTTAATTGGTTTTTTCTTTGTTTAACCATTATATATAATTCTGCAAACTTATTGTAATACAAGCTTTGTAATGAATTTTCTTTTAAAACAAATTCCCAGTTTTGTCTGAAAACAACCGCTATTTATGTTGGAGAGTAAAGAAGAGAAGAAAAAAAGGTTGACAGAAGACTTATAAAACCAAAAGTTTTTATCAGTCACTTATAAGTTATAACTTTTAAGTCAGGAAAACATAAATTAATACATAATACAAGACAACACAGGATCAAGGATAAAAACTTTTGGTACCCTAGAGGTTATTGGAAATAAAAGAGGAGTGGTCAATCAACTTTTTATACTGTGGTTAGAAAGGAATGGCTAAACAATTTCAAAAAAATTTTCCAGGTCATTGTATGGAGGGAGATAATGGAGAAGACCAGCAAATCAGGCTTTTTAAAAAAATCTTTAGTATACCAAGAACAATAGTAATTTTCCATTTAAATTTTTCTGTTATTGTGATCAATAACTAATAAGTTGTTATCACAATTAATAACTAATATGTTTTTGTTATTTCAATAACTAACAGGAATTATCTTTTTCCAGATATTTTCGGAATTCGGGATATTTTTTTCAACTTTTAGTTTTTCGGGATATCCAAAATATTTTCAATACATGCGAGTTGAAGTATATATTTTTGTAATATATTTGTTTTTTAAGCTTTTTCACTCATCATTCATAGAAAAATTATGAAAAGTGTCACACAAAAAATTAGAAACAACTTAGCTAAAAGCGAAATTAAAAAGAAAATAATGAAAAATAAATTCCTGATTTTTTCCGCATATTTCATCCAAACAATTATCTGGATTTTTAAAATATGACTAGGATGATCTATGAACTAATAAGTTGGTGTTATTACAGTTAATAACTAATAAGTGGTTCAAGATGAGATATTAGCTGTTGAATAAAGAATTCATTAATAGTAAAACGATCAGTAAATAAAATTAATGAAGGTAAAATGATTGGTCAATTGGGATTAGAGCAATCTCTAGAGTTTTTAAAAACTGGAACCACAGATGCTATTTTTCAGCAGGTAGAAAACATGTTTCAGTTAAGTTCCCAGACTGTTTTGCAGTATGTAATAGTAAAGTCTGACCATTTTTAACAATTTGAAGAACTGGTGCAACTTATCTTTGTTTAGTTCTGTCTGAACTTTCTTCATATAATAAGGCTGGACTCCCTATATCAACATATTAAATTTGATTATCTTTAAGAATTTCAAATTACTTTGTAAACCAATCTTTATATTAAAATTCAAAAGTCTTATAAGGTTGGCAATAAACAATTGACTTTTTAAATATTTGTATGGAAGATGAAAAGTTGAACAATATTCTCTTAAAGCTACAGCTAAACACAATTGTTTCAGTTTAAGAATTAAGCTACCATATTGAATACATTAAGAATGTAAACTGCGTAATCAATTTTTAAAATTAAACATAATTTTTTTTTCTAAACTCTAAAAGAATGATTAGATTATTAATCATTTCTAAAAAGACACAGAATTTCAAAACATAAAATGACATACAACCTTAAATATAGTTTTCATGTATACTTAATAAATTTTTAAAAATTCTGAAATTATTTTAACTTGTTTTATCTTAGTTTGCTTTTTTGACCTTCAAAATTTTAAACCTTTTAAATTACCCTAAAAATATTCATGAAACCCTTAAAATAAAATCATGAAAACTAATTTAAAATATAACTGAAAGATTAATACAAAATACTAAGTTTAAAAATTGGAATTTTTTTTTTTTTTCAAGTTATTTATTTATTTTTTTTCGTGTGTGTGATGTTCATCATGTAGTGAGATAGTATGAAGTGCAATGATAGGTTGACTTTAAAGTCAAAAATATATGAGATTTAAGTTTTATGTGTTATAACGATAGTTACGATATATGTTATAGCGATAGTTATGATATGTGTGTGTCTATATATGTTTTTATATATATACATATATATATACATATATATATATATATATACATATATATATATATATATATATATATATATATATATATATATATATATATATATATATATATATATATATATATATATATATATATATATATATATATATGCAAATTAACTTAAATTTATATAAATATATGCTAATTAACTTAAATTTCCAAGCAAAATAGTTGTAAAAAACAGAACAATTAACTAGTCACTAACTGCATTATAAAAGTTATAAAACAATAATAGTGTTATTACTTTTTTAATGCACTTATAACTTTTATGATTCTTTTTTTTATTTTGTTTTGTTTTAACATTAAGCTTTTACAATAAATTGTATAGGCATAAATTGTCTGTCAACCTAGTTATATAATACTTGACAACTACAGAGTTTGTATAACTAATAGAAAATAAAATGTGGATTAGTCATAGAGAAGTATTTTTTAGATGATTGTTCATGTAAAAAATGAATGTATATTCACCCTTGTATTTATATATTCATTTTTTGTTCATCATTCTTTGTTCAAACACCATAAGTAATCCCAAATTTTAACTGAAGTAGAAAACCATCTAGAAAAAATAGAGTGGATATTTAAATAATATTAAAAACTTTAGGAACTTAAACTAATATGTATTTTTTTTTATAAAAAGTTTATCATTTCAAATAATGTTACTAATGGTACGTAAAAATATGCGTAAACTTTAAAATCAACCAATTAAAATTTTTTATTGGGTAATTTTAAAATTACCGCACATTTTTATGTACTATTAGTAATATTTCTTATAAAATAATAACTATTATAGTGTTATTACAATTACAATGCAGGTAGTGATTAGAGTTTTAATTGTTTTTTGCTAACAAATTTAAGTTCCATAAAAACAATAATATAAATTGATTTTAATAAAAAAGGCAGCGTATAACTATTTTTTAAATATATTTTAAATATATATGTGTATATATATATATATATATATATATATATATATATATATATATATATATATATATATATATATATATATATAAAACATATATAATTCAAATTTTAGTAAAGATTTGAGAAAATTTTTGTTTTGGCTGTTATTTTAAAAATTTCAATTATCTACAAAGTTGGTTTAAACTTTTAGGTTGATGCAGAATCTGCTATTGAAATGGTGGAGTTTGCATACTTTCATAAGGTTTTATTCTAAATTTTTTACTTCTATTTGTTTAATAATTGCTTATGCATTTAAATCACATAATTAATCAATTTTTTTTTAGTTATGTTTTTTATTTGCAATTGAATGTAATTAGGTTGAGCAACGTACAGGAAAAAAGAAAAAAAATGAAGAGAAAAGAGGTTCAGGTAGTGATTCTGAGTCTGAAGTTGAACATGAAGTTCAGCAAAAAAAACGAAAGAAAAAAATATCAGATAATGAGGATAAAAAAACAAAGAAAATGAAACTTGTGCCAGGCGATGAAGGATATGATCCATTTGATTTTGATTTACAAGAAGTTGACAGCCAGGGTGAGTCTATTGAATCCTAAAATTGATTAATAAAATGTTTCAAAATTTTTATAATTGTTTTGTTTTAAAAGCTTAGAAAATTTAAAATACTTTTGTTATTTTATTAAGTTGAAGCACTTAGTTCCAAACATGATCAGGTAACAGTATCTGGAACTGAAACAGTTGATGCAGTTAAGACGAAGCCAATAATTACAGAAGCTAGGTTTTTATTTGTTGTATCTGTTTATATTTTTAAACACTATAAAATTTGTATATCATAATATCTTGATATAGATGTGGTAATATTTTGATATATACAAATTTTATAGTGTATTTGTATGTATGTATGTATGTATATATATATATATATATATATATATATATATATATATAATATATATATATATATATATATATATATATTTCACTTGCACACATGAATTTAGGGCTACATTGAAAAGATTGGTATAATAAGATAATAATAATGATAGATAAGATGTACATATATTTACTGAAAAGTGAGCAGGTTGCACCTACTATATATTTTTAGACATGACCTGTTTAAATTTTGAATCTATTACAAGAACAACAACAACAAAAAATTTTAATTATTTCTTTATGTAAAAATTGAAAAGTCAGACTATCTTCTTCATGTTGCATTGATCAACAAATCTTTACATGTTTTCTTTATTGGAATGATTAACAATTTTTTTCATGGCGCAATGATAAACAATTAATGAATGATTAACATGTTGCAATGATCAACAAATTAATATCTTTCTAAAAAAATGCTGAACTATAAATTTAGCTAATAGTTAACATTTTTTTTACATTTCATTAGTTTTAGTAAACTAAAAATAAATAATTAAGTCAAAGAACTTCATGACTGTGAAAAGAAAAAGGAAACTAATAAATAAATAAACAAATAAGTATTTAATGTAAAGTAAAAGGAAATCAAGATAAAAGTAGAAAAAACTTTGAATAAAAAAAATTAAACATGAAATTAAAAAAAAAAACATGAAAAAGAAAAGAATGAGTTTGTTTTACTTTTATATTTTGTTATTTTTACATTCGTAACTTGTTTATTTAGATGCATTTTCTGTTATGCTTATCGAAATTTTAAAAGATATAAACTAAACATAGTTTAGTTTATATCTTTTAAAACTTCATGTTTTACGTTTATTTGCTTGTAGTTATTTGTGGTTTTTTACTGAATATTTCTTACTGTATATGAATCAAAAAAATTAGTTTTTGACTCTAAAACTTCTGAAGCCAGCTAGCTTATGTTCAGTTTTTCATTGTTCTCCTTTAGGTGGTTCCAATCATGCAATGATCTTTGTAAATCTTTCATTTTGTACTTCTTCAGACTAACATTATCATGAAAAGAATATCATGGCTGATATTCTTTTCATGATTTTCTTATAGTGATAATCCTTGCGCTTATGTCTTTTGTTACTCTGCTGATAAATGTTCCTCCTTTGTAACCTCAATTTTTTGCTCCTTCTCATTAGTCCTAAGTCAATTCTCATTCTACTCCATGGTTTTCATCTTCTTGTGCAACTGCTATATTTAATTGTTATAAAATATTTTTTCATCTTTTTCTAAAAAAAATAACTCTCTTAAGAATAAATGCCTTTTTATTATTGCAAGAAATCAATGTAAATAGGCCAAGAAATCAGTGTAAATATGCTTCTATTTCTAAAGTCTCAATTAAACTCTTCTACAACTTGTGGTTCAGACAACCTGTCATGGTCTTACAAAAGTGAACTCTCTTTTTCTCTCAATTTTCTCTAAACTATTTAATAATTGTTTGACTGAATCTATTTTTCCTGCCTGCTGGAAAATGACATTTGTAGTTTCAATTTGTAAAAACTCTGGAGAACATTCTGACCCGTCAAACTATTATCCGATCAGTTTTCTTTTTATTATCAGCAAGATCTTGGAGTCTTTAATTGACAAATTTCTAGCATCTCATTTTGAGATGCTAGAAATCTGTCAATTAAAGCTAGAATAGCTTACTCTCTGACAATCAATATGATTTTAGATCTTCTTGTTTTAGATCTGAGGCTGACTTGCTAACTGTTGAAACTGAAAGATTCTAATGTGCATTAGATAAGGGTGGCCAGGTAAGGGCTATTGCTCTTGACGTAAGTATCTAAAGCTTTCAATTAAAATTAGCATGCTGGTCTTCTACAGACGCTTGCTTCATATGGTTTATCTGGTAAAAATTTTGAGATTGTTAAATCATTTCTTTCTAACCACAGTTATTAAAGTTATCCTTGAAGGCCAACACTCTTCTTCCTTTGCAGTAACCTCTGGGGTACCAGGGTTCTATCCAATGTCTTGTATTGTTTCTTATCTACATTAAAGATCTTCCTGGCAATTTTCAATCTAAAGTGTCTCTATTTGCTGATGACTTAACTTTATACTCCTGTCTTTATACTCCTTGTCTTTATACTCCTGTCTATCTAAGACTTAACTTTTCCTGTCTTTTATTAGTCTAGTTATTTTCCTCAGACTTCAATTCTTTGGAACTCTCTCCCATGTTTTTCTGACTTGTACAATTTTTTAAGTCAAAATTTTCATGTCAACTGATTCATTGCTCTTTAACACTATTCTTTGTTTTCTAATAACTCCCAATTTAATATTGTTTGCTGCAGCCTTGTTAGCAGAGAGTTTAAAAAAAGATGTTATGCTCATTCATCATTATTAGATGTTATACTTAATATTTATTTTGAACATGCTTGATATTTAAAACTTTGTCTCATTAATGACTATATTGAATGATTGTTGTTGTGAGGAGTTTTAACAATGGGTGAAATTATATAGATTTTTTTTAATGGTTTTTATTCATCTTCATAAATGAAAGGCTTACATTTCTTCTAAAAAAATTAGTATTTTGTGATGAGGATGTTCAATACCTAACCGAAAAGTTTAAAAATAATAATTTTTTTTTTTTTTAATTTTCATATTCATAATTTTTTTTATTCAAAATATGATTTTAAATCTTTCTACTAATAAAGATTTAAAAAAAATTTATCTGTTAGTATGTTTTTCTTTGAACTTTTTGGTCTCTAAAAAGCGAGTTCCATCAATTATTGAAAAATATTTTCGTATTTTTTTATTTCGAGTTTGCTCTATATTTTGTATATTTTTTCTGTAAAAGAGATATTTTATTTTTTGAAAAACGAATTGATCTTCAAATAAAAATAAGATGAGAGATTATTTCAGTTACTTTTTTTCTATTTTTTGTGATATTTAAATTTTAAGTTAGATACATAAACTAATGAGTCCTTGGCAACGCCTTAGTTACAATCAAGTTTGTTCAATTATAATGAGAATAATAATGAACTTTAAACTTTTAAAAATTTTTAATGATTCAGTTGTTCATAATGTAGCTCAAATGATGTTAGTTTGGTTGACTACCTTTCAACTAAAATACAGTTTTTTAACAATAGTTTATTTTTTAAATTGTTCTTATGACACTTGGAATTTACCTTCTTTTTTCTTTACTTAAAACATAATAACTCAACCAAAAATTCATTAATTTACTTCACAAATTACTAGATTTACAAAAATTAATTAAAAACTAGTTTTAGCTTCATTAATTTAGTTTTTTTTTTTTTTTTGCTCATTCTCTAGTTCAGTATGAAAAGAGACCATTTGTTAAGTTTTTTTTTTTTTCAAAATGAACAAGGTTTTCTTGAGTTGTTAGATTTAAGGTTTGCTAGGATTTTTCATCAAAGTTAATTTGGCTGGTTTTGCCGAAAAAATTGAACAAAATTGTAATTTTTTTTTTTTTTAATAATTTGCTGTAAATAATAGTTTGCTTGCAACTAAAATCAATAAAATTTATTTTTTCAAAAAAAAAATTTTGGTGTGAGACGTTTCTGTATAGTTAAAGATTTTTTCTACTAAAAGTTTTTATTTTACATAAAATACAAGCGCTTCATGTTTTAGTTTTAAGAGTTTTAGGCAAATCATAAAGGCCAAGTGTGTTTATTGTGTTAAAGTTAAATTCTTTATTTATAGATTTCAAACATTTCGTTCGTCTCTTCAGTCACTATTTAGTTCTGAACATGCGCAAACGTTACCTCTTTTAAAAGTTGTTGAAAAACTTGCTCGAGATTATCCTGATTCAAAATATAGCAAATCAGAAATCGACGCGGCTGTGGAGCGTATGACGGAAGATAATCATATAATGCTATCGGATGGACATATTTTTTTGGTTTAAACTTGTCTTTATTTTGGAATAAAAACAATGTTAATCATTGTGTTGGAATGCTTTCATGAATACGAAAGTTAACGTTCTATTTTTCCATTTAAAAAAAAAAATTATATATTATATACATTTTACCGTGAAAAATATATTTTTTTTAACACATACGTTTGTTATTTTTAGTACTTTAATTTAAAATTGTTTTTAAAAAATTCTTTATTTAGGTGTGTAAGTAGTCGGCACGAAACTTTTTTCGGATGTTTGTTCTATTTTTGCGTTATTTTTTTTTTGCTTTAAATGTAAAAATTTAACAACTTTCTTTAACCGAAAGATTAAGACGATTATAGTTTATTTAAAATTCATTTTGTTGAGCAATTTATGTTCTAAGCAGAGTCTTGCAGTTTCTTGAGTCTCGGGTAAAGTTTTCAATATGTTAAATAATCTAATATTTGTGAATATCTATAAAAAGAAATTTTTTTTTTAGAGAAAAAAATATATATATTTTATATATATAGTTTATTCTAGGGTTCGTACTGTACCTGGAAGTTAATTTGAAGCGTTGCATATTTGTGTAATGCTTATGCTGTCATGCATTTTTGTGAAATGGTATTATTGTCATGCATTTCTAGGAAAAAATCACCCGTTAAAAAAAAATTTTTATTATTTTTTTTTTTTCAAATTGATAGATTGGCCTGCCCAAACCCTTAGTCAGTGAAGCGGCACTCCATTGTTTATCTTACAGTGTTTTTTTTTTTTGTGTGTCTTTTTGTGCTGTTGCTTTTTGTTGCTATTGTTCAAGTGAATTCTGATATTTTTTGTCTCAATATTTATTTATATATTTTTTTGTTTTTTTCATCCTTTTTATAGTTTAAGACTAGTATAAGACCCCTCAAAAGTATAAGTACATATATATATATATGTATAGAATAAGACCCTTCAAAAAAATTTTATTAAAAAAATCTATGTACAGTGGTGGCCAAAAGTCCTGGTTCATCATATTTTATGTTATGAAATCAATATATTTGTGTGAAAAACAATTTATTAGTAAATTTTTTTATTTTTTTCAATAAAATAAGTGTTTATAACAATTTTAAAGATGATAGGTACATGCACATACATGATAAAAGTTCAATATTTAATGGAAGCATAGTTATTGTCAATTACCATTTATATACGTTTTGGCATGCTGTTAACAAGTTTTGTACAATAGTCTGGTGTAATTTCATGGATCCACACTGATTTGATTGCTTCAACTAAATCATTATAGGATCTAGGCTTTTTGGCAGCAACTTTTACTTTCATAATATGCCAACAATTTTCAATAACATTAAGATCTGGTGATGACTCAGGCCAATTTTCAAGGGTTTGAATTCCTTCATCAGCAAACCACTTCTTTACAATTTTGGCTGTGTGGCATGGTGCACCATCCTGTTGGAAATAAGTGCAGTTCAAGATCTGCATGAAAGGTGGCAACTTCTCCTTCATAACATCCAAATAGACTTTGCTGTTTATTGTGGTATTCTTGGGCATTATCCATAATGGCCCACGTCCTTTGGCAGAAATAGCACCCCAAACCATACAAGACACAGGAGCCTTGACACTGCTAACTGTATATTTTGGCATATACATGATATCTGCAGTTTTTTGGTCTTCTTACAAAGTTGTTTGTAACATTAAATTGTTTAATACATGTTTCATCAGAAAAAAGAACTTTAGACCAATTTTTGTAGCGCTGACAAAATGTTTTTCGATCTTTTAGGTTTTTTAATGATAAAAAAGGTTTTTTTGCTGGCTTGCATGCCTTCATTTTGAAATCAACCAAAAGCCTTCTTTTAACTGTTTGGTCACTTACTTTTTTCTCAATAAAAATTTATTTTGAAATCTCGTGTGCCGTGGATTTGCATGGCTGATCCGGCCAATAAGTTTGTCAGTTCTTGAGGTGGTTGCTCTGGGCCTGCTTGATCTCATCTTTGAAGTAAAATTTAATTGGGGCTCTTCTTTATGCCTTTTTAAAGTTCTACTTACAGTTGATAATGAACAACCAAGCTTTTCAGATATTTCTCTTTGAACTAAACCTTGTTCATATAATGCAGCAATAATTCCTCTTTTTTTAGGTGAAAGTTCTGGCATAATATAGCTGATAAATTGCTTATGAATAATAAAAAACAATAATAAATTGCGCAATATACAAATATGTAACTATAAACATATTGCTATGTAAAAACAAAAGCATCAAACTTTCAAAATTTATACTTTAGATCAAAAATAAATTTTTTTGGTCGTTAAATGTTTTGTTCCAAGACTTTTGGCCACCACTGTATATATATATATATATATATAAATATGTATATATATATATATACATATATATATATAGAATAAAACCCCTCAAAAAATTTTTATTAAAAAAATATATGTATATATATGTATGTATATATATATATACTTATATATATATATATATATATATATATATATATATATATATATATATATATATATATATATATATATATATATATATATATATATATATATATATATATATATATATATATTGGTGTGGAGAGATTTTCATAGAAAAAAAAAAAGAGTTTAAAAAACAATATTACTGAGACACGAATCAATGTCTATTAATTATAAGATAAAAGAAAAAAAATATTTTTTGATTTTGATGAGATCTTGAGGGTCCTTATTGGAATTTAAATTCGTGACAGGTCCTAATATTTTGAATTTTTTTTTTTCTAAACCATATCAACCTTGGACTCAAAAAAAGCAGAAAAAAATGCTTATTTCATAAATAATAATTTTATTAAAAAAATTTTTTAGTGAAAAAAATACTTGCAAAAATATACCTTGAAACCCCCGTTTTGTTGAGGACGGGGGTTTTTAATGAAAAAAATAACTCTACTTTTTTAATTTTATATTTTTAATAAAAACAAATATTATTTTTTTCTTTTTTCACCAAAAGATATTGATTTGCTGCTCAGGCAAATCAAATTTCAAAAATTTTCAAAACCGCTCCACCCTAATAATATATATATACATATATATATATAAAGACCCCTTAAAAAAATCTTTTCAATAAGAAACTAATTATATCCTGAGAAACAACTATATAACCGGATTTTAGATAATGCAAAATAAGTTTATTTGGTGCCAAGGTTACTAAGTAAAATAAGAGTCATCCAAAAATGTTTAGACCACCCCGGCCATTCAGTCTCAGCAAGTAAGATATGATTTTTTGGCATACATTAATAGCATAGTAATCTACAAATTATGATAATGAACTAAATTTGTTTTAAAAAACAAAGTATTTAAGCTTCTTTTTCAAAATGGCGTATTTAAAAAAATGCATTTTTGTTAACTAAATCAAAAACTCCTAACAGTATTGTAAAAATTCCAGTTGTACTAAATGCAATTAACATACGGTTATTGAGATAGAATAGCTGGGAGTTTAAAGTTTAGAAAAATTTAGAAAAAAGCATTTAAATATTACATTAACAACTTTGCCAAATAATAATGTCAAATACTCAATTTAAAATCTGTTATTTATATGAACAAGAACCAGGATCATATAGAAAACCTTTTAGGTCATTCTTTGCGTCATCTTTTTAGATCTTGGTCGATTTTGATATTCTGCGAAAATTAAAGGTTTTTTGTTCATAGTTGAACACCTTGAAGAGTATATATACCAGGAACCATATTTAACCTTTCAAATAAAAGTATACTTCTTTTCTTCCAATATTAAAATTTGAAGCAACATCATATGTACCTAACTCCAACTGCGTTAACGATACTAACTTTGTTTTAGGTATGCGCTGCCATATCATCCCATTAAAACTTTCATTCTGGTTTTGCGTCTTACCGTGAAGGCATTTTATTTTGAGAGTTCTTCTTGAGATATATCGATATATACAGGCTTTAGATGACTGACGACTGAGATAGGAAGACCAGCACCTAGCTTGTAAGTAGATGTTGAATTAGCTTTGTCCCGTTTATAATGACACCAACTATGTATGCCATCAGGGCAATAAGTATGCCAATTATTTTCAGCTGATGGTGCAACATGGAACAATGTTGTATCATCAGCAAGTATGGCCTTTTTCATACCTTATAAATCATTGGCATTTTGCCTAACACCAATTCCATAGTTTAGGCGGTCAATTATAGAGTTTGATATTTTGCCGTTACCTCCAATTCCTTAACATAAAAATAGCTTTTACAGTCGCCATCAAAATAATAGTTAACATACCTTAGTTTATTTGTGAAATAAAACGACAAATATTCTTTGTGCACCGATTACTTCCATGCCAGGAGCATAGCCACGATAATTTAATTTTCTTTAAAATGAGAATTGTTCAATATGTATATATGTACATTCACCTTACCAAAATAGTTCATAATAGTAAACTGGTTCTTAAAAAAAGGTCTAGGTTCTAAGCCTTTTTAAGGCTACTTTTTTGGCCTTAAAACCAGTTTTTATACAAAAGCTTAAATAATTTGTTAAGTTATTTGATTTTGGCAGGGTGAGTGAAATCATCTGATATTTAAAAAGTTTCATGGTCATACCATTAAAAAAATTATTAAAAATTTTATGGTCATACTATTATTAGTTCACAGCCTGTTTATCGCAGCATGTAGTCCATATTTAGGGTCCATGGACCCTAAATATGGACTACATACTGCAATAAACCCAAAATCTTGACCCCAAAAAAAATTAATTTTTTTTATTTACTGTGGTTTAAAAATCAAATATTATATCTTATTTAAAAACCATAAAATATGAATGTATTTTTAAAATTTTGATTTTATTAGTATTGGACCACCTTAAAGCTCTTAAGTCCCCCTTATTTTAATATGCTCTTTAGTGTTTTACAAACATAACTAATTGATTTGGTTAAATACCCAGGCTTACTTTTGGACCTATTATTTGGGCGAAATATTTTATTTGGTCGTAAAAAAATCAGGTCGAAAAAAAAAACGTCATTGTCTCATTTAAAAAGTTTAACCTAATTTTTTAAGCGACATTAGTAAGGAAGGATTACTTTAAGCGACATTAGTAAGGAAGGAGGCGTGAACTTCTAGTTAAATGCTCTCCCGCGGTGCTCCGTGATAAGACCGTAAGGACTTCTGGGAGCACCTAAATAACCTAGAAAAAAGAAAGAAAAATAACTTTAGACAAATTAATCAAGAAATGTCTTTTTTCTCTAATTTATTAAACTTTTGGCTTTATATGAAGGCTTTTATAAATGATCAACATATACTTTCTAAAAACATCTAAAAACTAAAGACTATGCCGTTTTTTCCCGTGAACTCTTCAAATGTTAAATTGCATCGTGCTTAATCAGCCCCTATTTTTTATAACAAAAAATGTCTAAATCGACTTTAAGTTGTGTAAAATTTGTTTAATCTTTCTTTTTTTTTTCTTTTTCTTTTCTCTCTATCCTGTTGAAGTTTATTCTTGCAATGTAAATAAAGAAAACATCTCAACAGAATATTATATATATGTTTTATTTATCATTAATATATATTATTATTATTAATATATATATTTATATATAATATTCTGTTGAGATAATGTTTTCTCGTATATTTTAATCTTTTAAATATCGTATATTTAAAAGATTAAAATATACGAGAAACGAAAAAGAAGAGTTGGAACTGTAATAACAAAGGACGAGGAAAAATCAATAGCTAATTGGCAAAACTTGGTCATCCAATAAAACAGGAGGAATCGATAAAACAGTGGCTAAAATACGGATGCAAAGAAACGACAGTTCGTCTCCTAAATTCAAGAATGGCTATTCTTGATTAAAAATTTCTGAAGTCGAAATAACAACGTAACATTAAGAAATACATATTGAGTATTTTTTTTAAGTTTGAGGATGTTTTTAAGAAAATCTATGAATTTTTTGTCTCTTGACTGGCCAAGTGAAGTTTTAAGATTCATGAATCTCGAAGCTAAAAGGTTTTGCTAAAAAAACCAATTTTTATGTCTACTCTGTTGATTCTGCAAGAGTCTAAGAAAATATCAATGCTCCTAGTGTTTTTCTGTGGATGGGTTAATGTATCGACCTCAATTCATATTTATTCAGTCTTATTCAATGTATGAAATTACTTCCAATTTTTTTTGACTCACTTAACGAATAGCAAAAAAAGAGTTTTTCCAGAATTACTTGTAGAAAATAGGAGTGAAAGCGACCGGTATGGCAGTCTAAAATTAATCCCGTCAATAAATACTCCCGGAGTATTTATATCCTAGGAAATAATTACTCATGGGAGTAATTATTTTCTAGGATATAAATACTCCCCAGGATATAAGTACTCTCCTAAAGTTGAATTTGAAAAATTTTAATATAACACTGAATTTGAGGTGGCGCGTACCTCAAATTCAGTGTTATATTTTTTATATATGGCTCTCTGATGCCTACTGATTAAATAATTTTAAGCGTAATAATATTGGTTAAAAAACAGATGGTTTCTACAGTATTTTTACATTGAAAAGAGGTTGCATATTTTGTTATTTTACTTCTTTTAAAGGCATGGCAACTCCAAATTTTATCAAGAGGATATTTTTCCTTTCTATTTGTACCGCTTTTTTTGGTAATCGGCTTTAATCGGCATTTTATTGAGTTTCCCATGGTAGATTTTTTATTTTTATTTTGAACGTTTATATCTTGTAGTATTTAGAATCTTTATGATTCCTTGGGATTATTATGAGAAAATCCCTTATTAAAAATTTCTTTCTAACTTTTCTTTTCTAAAAACATCAAAGTTCGTTTCTGTAGGTGGTTTACCTGCTAATAATTCGGCTGCAAAGGCAACAGCAATCCACAACTAAAATCATCGGTTTATTTTTGTACAGGCAGAAAAGTTATAAGTAAGTCTTTATTACTATTAGCATTGTTTTTATACAAAGACTGAACACATTTCAAAGAAACAGGATTCAGTGAATCTTAAAGACTATCACAAATATTGACTCTTCCATTAGAGCAAAATGTAAGAAACCAATGTCATGAACCATTATGCATAAGTTGAATATGTTTAGTATTGACTGGTTGGTATGGATTATTTAAACATTTTTGAGCATTTAGTACAGATTGCAATTCTGCATTTGGTCCTAGCTGTTTACAAATAAGCATTTGGGCAGCATCCATGATGTTGTCATTTAGCCACGAACTATGAGACAATAAAATCTGTTTATCTTCATTTTTAAGATATAAAGATTTGGAAAATTTAACCGTAGATTCTGAGGTTTTAAAGTCTTTTTTG
This sequence comes from Hydra vulgaris, assembly GCF_038396675.1. Classification (NCBI taxonomy): domain Eukaryota; kingdom Metazoa; phylum Cnidaria; class Hydrozoa; order Anthoathecata; family Hydridae; genus Hydra; species Hydra vulgaris. The sequence goes on from NC_088923.1 coordinate 27,520,130, forward strand.
AGTCAACTAAATTGATTACTTGATGTGATTTCAAAAATGTTTGTTCAACTGTAAACCATGAGTGCAGGTTTCCATTTTTCATAATTGACAACATTGTTCAAGCTAGCTGCAACTCGACTAAAAGGTCCAAATATTTTTAATAACTTTTGAATACTTACTTTTATTTTATTGTTCCGTTGCATTAAACTTGAGAGTTCGTGATCTTGAAATTTAAGGAAAATACGCGGAAGAAGAAACTTTGTTTTTTGTTGCAAAATGTTTCAAATCTCTTACAGGTATGATACAACGATTGATATGTTGCCGTAACAATAATGGATGTTTTCACTGCACGAATCAATATCATTTCAACAACTTCGTCAGGTAGCATGCACCATAAACTTGTAACTTTCTCTTCAGTTTCAACACAAGAACTCAACATATCATTATATAATGACTTTTTATTTTTATCAATGTATGACTTAAGCAAAGTTACGTATTTTTTCTTTAGAGTAGTATTTTTTTGGTTAACCAAAGTGCACAAGTTGTTTTTAGAAATTGAATGTACTGTATTTGGACCAAGCCATTTAAATGAAAATTTTCCTCATTTTCTATCTATTCTTTTTTGATTTTTTAAAAGAACTTTATCATCAATTCCAATCAAATGAGGTGCTTGATGGCGCTTATTATAATCTTTCTGCTGTTTATTTTGAGATGTTTGAATGTTTTTGAATGCGGTATGGTAAACTTTTTCTCGTAAAAAAATAAAAGAAGTAAGAACTGCATCAAAAGTTTCTCTGTCAAAACTTTCAATGTCATGCTTTTAAATATCAACCATTCTGTATTGAACATCTGCAGGTAAAGTAGGTTCTCGTTTATATAATAGAACAAATGGTGAATATTTTGTTGAAGTGTGCTTGCTAACACGATGTGCAAATAATATTCCTTCAATAATGTAGGGCCATTCCACTGCCATTCATTCCACAGCTTTTTCAAATTTAACTAATGCTTCTTTTATAGTTCTATTCTAACGCTCACATAAGCCATTAGATTGGGGATGGTAAGCAGAAGCTACCTTTTGCTCAGTTCCTGTCATTGCATGCAATTTTTCGCTGACTTCATTTACAAACTCTCTTCCTTGATCATTAATTTGTATTTTAATGCACCCGTGTCGACAGGTTACTTTATATAAAAGGAGTACAATTGAATAAGCAGTTTTTACAATTGAATAAGCAGGTTTAACTTCTGACCATTTTGTAAAATACAGACAACTAAATGTTTAAAACCATCAACCTCTGGCAATTTACAAACATCAATTCCAACTTGTTCCATTGTTTTACTTACAATTGGAATGGAATGCATAGATTTTTCAATAGTATCAACTGAACCAAACGTTACAAAAATATTAAACTGTATTTTAAGCTTGAATTCAAAGCGAGAAGACTTGTTTGAGTTCACGCGACAAAAGAATGATCGTGATTTATAATGTGCTTATTATACAACAGCAGATAAACATACTTACAAGTAAACATTCAAATTTAGATTTTTCGTCTTCTACATCGACAAATTCCTTTATTCTATTTTCATTCAATCCTATGATAAAATATTCAAATCAATTCAGGATGTTCTTTAAGTACGAAAACAATTTTGAGCGAAAGGTAAGAGGAGGTTAAAAAATGGTGTTTTAACCAGTCAGCAAATAATTTAAAAATTTCAGAAAGAAACCAAAACCAATAAAAATAGCGAAAAAGGTAAAAAATCAAAGAACTATTCGTGCAGAGCAAAAAAAAGTTTTAACCGATAAAAAAATTTAAACATCAAAAGGAACATTCTGAACATTCCTTTGATAAACAAAACAACAAAGCAGCGTGATTGCCCTCCAGAGAACACTCGAAACTAAGCTCTCTTTAGCTTATCTAATTTAAAATAATCAATTTAAAAAATACAGTTTCTTCAAAACATCATTCAAAACTGTATTTTTGTTCGGATTTTTCATTCTTCAATCGAATTTATAGCTACTATTATTAAAAAAAAAATATTTAAATACGAGAAAAAAAAGCGTTTTTGTGCCATGAAATGTAATGGCTACTACTGGAAGTCTCAAAAGTTAACACAATGTTTAACTTTCGAGACGAAGTCTACTTCTCTATGTTTGTAAACGTATATTTGAAGAATTATCGTGCTTAAAAGACTCGACTAAGATTAACGTGACGTGTACTAACTTCATTATTTTTAAACCAATTTGAAAACGAATTCAAAATAATATTTTAATTTGTTTACGAAAAAAAATTTCTTTTTATTTTAATTTTACATTTTTATTATTAAATTAACTCGCATTTTTTAATTAAGTTATTTTGTGGAATTTCAACACTAAAGTTGGTAAAAAATAATATAAAATAATAGATTAGACTCTTGGTTTTATTGCCTGTAAAAATTTGAAAGCATTTCATTGAGTAATTAAAATGTTATGAAAATGCTATTCGTAACATAACACCCTATAAATAAAATTTCGGACAAATTTTGATTGCATTTATTATGTAAATTATTTAATGCACGCAAAAAACCTTTATACTTATTTGAAAGAGGATTTTGTAATCTATTTAAACTTAATTTAATTAAGTTAAAAATATTATTTAAATATTGAAAATAAAATGGTCGAAGTAAAGGGCCTCGAAAAAATTATGGAAATTTTTTTCCAAAAAAATCGAGAAAAAGGTAAAGCGTTTGTTGCTAAGCAGTTTATGGAATGTTTACCCAGATCAACTGCTTACGATAAAATCGTAAAACTGGAGAATGGATCTCTAAAAAGAAAAGTTGGAAGTGGTCGAATCGCTAAGGTAGCTACTAAAGAAAATATTCCAAAAATTGCTGCATTTTTTGAAAATAAGTCAGGGTGCTCCCAAAAAAAATTGTTCAAGTGTAGTCAAACTCGAATTTCCCAAGTATTAAAAACAATGACTAACATTTGAACTTTCAAAAAAACAAATCGTCCAGATTGTAGCCATCAGCAGAAGAAAGCTATGCGTCCTAAATGTCGTAAATTGTGCGAAAATTGTAAATACTTGGATTTTGTTATGGATGATGAAAGCTATTTTACCTTAAACAATAGCACATTAGCTGGTAACGATAGGTTTTATGCCGCTGATCCTTCTCAATGTTCTGACCAAGTAAGAAACAACTTGCGTAACAAGTACGAGGACAAGCTTTTAGTTTCTTGTTGCATCAGCCCCCGTGGAATAAACCCTCTTTATGTTCTTCACAGTAAGCAGGCAATCAACCAGTACACTTATAAAGAGATACTAAAAAAAACTTTACTTCCTCTAGTTTCAGAATATTATAAAAAATACAATGAGTTTATCTTCTGGCCTGATCTAGCTCGATCACATTACGCAAGTCGGTCATCGACTTTTTAAAATTGAAAAAAAATCAAAGTTGTTCCCAAAGATATTAACCCAGCTAACGTTCCAGAAGCAAGACCAATTGAAAACTTTTGGGGTGATTTAAAACGGCTAGTTACGAGAATTATTGGAGAGCTGAGAATTTGGAAGAGCTTGAAACAAGAATTAGATATTGTTATTCAAAGGTGAATAAAGAAATTTTCTTTAGTCAGATAAAACATCTTTCAAAAAAACTTTATAATATTGCTAAATATGATATTTGAAATAATTATTTTAATATATTTATAAACTGCGTATACTAACATATTAACAGTTGAAATATTAAATAAAACTTATTAGTTCCTAAAATATTAATTTTTAAATTTTGTCCAAAATTTTATTTATGAGGTGTTAAATAATGAAATTTACGCAATATGAGACAAACTTAAAAAAAAGCTATTTTAGAGACATTTATTTTAGAGTTAGTGTTGAAGGTAGCTACTTTGTTATCAAGCCAAAAATTTACAATGTTATAACGTGTGCTTATTTGAATGAAATGTGAAAAGGAAAAACTAAACTTCGCAAACGAAATTGAAATGTGACAAACAATATTCAAATGTCTCAAAATTGAATAATAGATTGTTATAAATATTATAGCCATTAGCAATAAATTTTTGGATTTTACTTCTGTACTCATAAGGCTTAATGAGTACAGTACTCCATAAGACATTTCACAGCTTAATAAAAATTTAAGTTTATTTCTGGCTACAAAATTTGAAAAACTTAAATAAACAAACAATACTCTTACATATACACATAGATACATATACATACATAACTGACAAACTAGAAACAAAAACTTTATAAACACTTTAATAAATATTCCAACACAAAAACAAATTCATTAAAATCAAAAGAAGTTTAATATTATATATAACAAATATACATACAAAACATTTCAAAACGTTTTAATGAAAATGTTTAATTTGAAATTATTTAAAATAAGTAAAAACAAATTTTCGTGATAACAAAATGTACACAAAATGTCTTATTTATTTAAACACCAATAAACTGTAAAATAAACACTAGGTTTTTATGAGCTGTCTTCTTCGTTTTCACTGTCTGTTTTTATGAGCTATCTTCTTCGTTTTCACTGTCTGTTTTTTGTGGATTTTCAGAATCCTCATTCTCGTTATCATTTGCATCTAAATATTTTTTACAAACAATTATTTTTTTTTTTAATTTTTACTAAAACTTCTCACCATTAAATACCTTGAAATAAATACCTTGCGAAGATATCTACATAAACAAAATGTCGCTTGAAACACAGATTAAATTAAAATTATATTAAAAAAAAAATTTAACAATAAATTAAAAAAAAATTATAACAATAAATAAAATAATAATAATTGATCAATTATTAGTTATTTCAATTATAACTTATTTCAATTTTTTTATCTTAGATATTTATTTTATATTTATAATTATTTAAATTTTTTCAATAAAAATTTGCCGAATGGTCACCATGGTCACAACTATTAGAATAATCGCAATTATAAGAACAGTATAAATTATATTTTTTTAAAAGACAAATGTAAAGCACATGAACATGTGTTTTAAAATGTAATATAAAAAATGTAAAACACCTCAACATGTATTTCTAAATATAATATAAAAAATGTAAACTACATAAACAACAATGTTCATCAATCTTCATTTTGATGAACAAAAATATAATACAAGTATTACTAAAAGAAAAAGAAAATAAACACAAAACTAAAAGGGACGGTAAGAGAAAACTTCTCATAATTATGCCTTAATTTCTAAAAGGGAGGGTAACAGAAGAAAATTTTCAGAATTTTTCAATTTTTCTAAAAGTACTAGTTTACTGTAACTAGTTTATTCTGTCAAATAAATATCCTGCTATCGTCACTTAAGCCCGCAATTTACGCCTGTTCCATACTGCAGTAAATAGTAATAACAATACTTCAGTATTAAAAAGTAAATCACACCCAAAACAATAATACTTCACTACAAAGAGGTAAACCACATCCAAAACAATAATTGATCAATTATTACATAGAGCTATTATTAACTTTCATTTTCAACTTTAGACTTTTAAATTTTCAACTATTAATTACATATTTGTTTTTAACTTTTCAGCTTTTTTTACTAGCTTATATTGTTTTCCCTTTTTTGGTTTTAATTACTAAACAAATAGAAAACCTGTTGGTGCTGAACCATTATCTGATTCTTCTGAATCTGATTTTAATTCCTCAGTTTCTTCATCTTTCAACCATTTTTGAAGTTCTGACTCATTCTTCCAAGGTCGCTTTTTTAATGCTTTTTTCTTATAACCACCTGTAGTTTTTTTTGTTGCTGGAAGACTTTCTCTGCGACCCTCACTTGTCCATGCAATTACCTTGAAAAATTTTTTAATTTTTTAAAGTTGATTGCGTTTTAAATTTATCACCAACAAAAACATTATCTGAACAGTAACTTTAATCAAATTATTTTTTTTACAATAATTAAGCTTGTAATTAAGCTTTGAGAAGTTTATAAGATTATTTACTGTAACAACATTTGATACTCACTGAAAATGTGTGGATTGTGTTTTCTTTTAATCTGTTTGCAATACACTTTCTTACTGTTCCAAAATAGATAGCCTTTTGTAAAAAGTGTAAACATAAATATTTAAAGACATGTAAACCATAAAAATTATAAAAATCTAATTAGTGTATGCAGACTATGTTTAAATTGGGTGCAGGCTAGGTTCAAATTGAGTTTAAGCTAGACTATGAATGATGATTGTGAGGATGATGGATGAATGAGGTGAATAGATCTTAATGAGGATGAATGAAAATGATAGATTTTAGATGAGTATGATAGTGGGTTGTTGTTGATGATGATGATGATGATGATGATGATGATGATGATGATGATGATGATGATGATGATGATGATGATGATGATGATGATGATGATGTTGATAATGATGTTAGTGGGTTGATGATATTGATGATGATGATGATGATGATGTTGATAATGATGTTAGTGGGTTGATGATATTGATGATGATGATATTGATGATGATGATGATGATGATGATGATGATGATGATGATGATGATGATGATGATGAGAAGGAGAAGGAGGAGGAAGAGGAAAAGGAAGAGAAGGAGGATAATGGGTTGCAAAATGTATAATAGTTTTAATTGAATTTAAATTAAAGATAAATAATGATGATGATAATGATACTAATAATGATGATGATGAGGAGGAGGATTATGGGTTGTAAAATGTTTAATAGCTTTAACTGAATTTAAATTAAGGATTTAATAAATAATTTAAATAAACTTGAAAAAAATTTTAAATAAAACACAAAGACAATTAAAAACAACAAGAGTAATAACAAAGATTACCTTTCCATTACATATGACTTCATAATTCTTTATTCTAAGATTTTTTGCTGCAGGTGGTTCCCATGTACAAACAATTTCATTTGGACCTATACATACCAACCTGGGTTTGGATGGTGCATGATAATCTATCAAAATTAAAATGTTATTAAAATTGTTTAACCTTTTTCTTTTCTTTTACCCCCTAATTAACAATATCACCACCTGTATGTCTCAATAATTATTTATTAGCCTCTATGTTACCACCTATTTTTTTCAATCATTATTTATTTGCCTCATTATAACCACCTGTATGCTTCAAACATTGTTTATTTGCCTCTGTCTAACCACCTGTCTGTTTCAATCATTATTTATTAGTCTCTATCTTGCAAAAAGTGCAACTACAAGGCTAACCTAAAATTTGAAACTTTTATTATATTTATTAATTCCTAAAAACCTTTTAAAAAAAACAATATTTTTTTCATTCAAATATTGATGAGAATGAATTTTTGTACTTAGATGTAACCAAGCAGCTATTATGTAGCTTTAATTATATATAAATAATAATATAGCTAATTATAATGTAGCAGGTTGTTTTATTGCTAAAAACCTTTTCAGTGAATCCTGATTACTTTTAATTGATTATTTATTTATATAATTACAATAATGCATAAAATCAATAGATATTTTTTGTAATTTTTTTTATAAGTTAAGAAATTCTAAATTTCTTTTATAAGTTACAGAAAAAATGATAAAAGTAGGTGCAATATTATGTAACAAAATTTATTTATTTATTATATATGATAACATTCATATGATATATGTTACATTTATGATAAATGATAACATTTATAAGATGTATGATTACTTTATATTATATATTTATATTATATATAATAATTATATATATATAATTACCTTAATGCTTGAGCTTTAAAGATATAAAAAATAACTTTTACAGCTCAGGATTAAGTTTTAAAAATGCAAAAAATTTTTAAATGATATAATGCTGAATATTTACAAAAATATTTACCATGACCAAGCGTTCTAACACTAACTGAAGCTACTTCTCCATCTCCTCGTTGTGTTACTGCACAAACCTATCAATAATTTTTTACAATAATAGAAACATATATGCGTAAACATAAATATGTGTATATATATACATATATATATATATATATATATATATATATATATTTATTAATTCACCTATCCAAGGCCAAAAAGGCCACTTCAGATGAGGAGGCTACTTAATTGTGGTTATAACCCTCTCTCAACTCTATAACTCCGAAACACGTACCTTGACAAACAAGGCCGCTGCGCAGAGAAACAAGTTGAGCGCGGTACTTCCAGGGACGTAGTGGGGATTGATCTCGGAACCTCTTGCTTATAAAGCGAGAGGTTCCTGGTGTGTGCCAGTAAAAATGAACAATGGTTGTTTGTTCCCATAAATCAGATTTTAAAAATAGTCTAGGGAGAGGCGGCGGCAATGTTTGACCGTTAAATTGAGCCCTGCACACACACATGCACACACACAAGTAAGTAAGCACACTTAGATAAGCAATCTGAAAACATAGTAAAGGGACCTGCCAGGGGCTTCAGTACATACATCAACTGATATAAGAAGAAGATGCAACACAGGTGCTACTACATCAACTGAAGTTGTTACAAGTATGTCATAATCAATGGTTGAACAGTGTCAACAAAGAGTCTAGCAACTAATAAAAGCCTAAGATAGATCTCAGACTTCAAATCTTTTTGATTAAAAATCAATTTGATACAGCTAATGTTTTATTGTTTTGATTTTGGCTGTTTAAAATATTTGGCTTTTATACCAGCATGTCATTGAAAAGCAAAAGACAAAAAAGTTTTATCTCTTCTGGATTTCAAATTTTATCAATTTAGGCAGCATTTATATCATCACCTCCTGAATCGACAGAGCTAGGGTAGATGGGTGAGCGGCCTACTCTAACTGTCAAGGTGTCATGCAGCAGCTATATCTTTTGCCCATAAGTGATATTTGTCAAGATAGTTTTGACCACTTTCCAGAATATGTAGGAAAAAATGATGTTGTGTATTATTTAATTTAGAATTTATTTAAAATAGTTGTTTTTTATTTTTATTATTTTATTTAGAATTAAAATAAAATGTTCGTTTTGTTGATGTGTTTTTAAATTAATTTGTTCAGAATTAAAATAAAACATTTGCTCCATCATTTTTAATTTAACTATTCTATTTAGAAATTGAACAATTACATTTATTTTGCCATTTTTTTAAAAATAGTTTTATCTAGATTTTAAAGAAAATGTTTGTCATTTTAATTATTTTATTTAGAACTTAAAATGGCATTTGTTTTATCGTTTTTAATTTATTTGAAGTGAAACTAAGATTTAAAATTCTGAAGTCGACAATTTTTTGCCAACCTCAGACAGTATTTAGATCAGCATTGCCAAATACTGACCCTAATTCTGAGTGCTGTAACTGTCACATAATTTTCTTATTTTAAATTTAGAATTTTTGATTGCATCAATTTAGAATTTGTCCCAATGATACCAACAGTATCATATAGTGATAGCCAATAGTCAACATCCTAATATTCTAAATAAAAAATCATATTTTCGATAGTAAACTGTTAACTGTTGATGGCAAGTGTTTAATTTAATATGAATTGTGTTTAATTTAATATGTACTGTGTTTAATTTGTGTTTCTAAAAAGAACAGTTATTATAATTAGAAGCTTGGGATAGAATAGGCTAATGTATAAATAAATAATTAATGTATAAATAAATAACTAATATAAAAACAAAAAATAGTAAACTACAGACAATTTCATAAAGTACTATGTTATAAAAATATTTAAAATATATATATATATAAACAAACTTCAAACGTGTACTCTTTGTCTGCTTCTAAATTGCTGGCAATATAGTATAAAGAAACAGGTTCATAATGAATTGAACTTCCTAAAAAAGTATAGTAAAAGGAATTTGTAACAAAAAAAAATTTTATAAGGAAATAAATTTGTAACTAATACAACTGCAACAATAAAAAAAAAAATTTTAATTAAAAAAAAAAAAATCTAACATCAAAAATAATAAAAAAATAAAACCAATATAATGCACATTAAAAACTTTAAAAAAATATTACCTGTTTCTTTAACACGATAGCCTTTAAGATTGCCAATAATCTTTAATGGTTTCTCCCAAACTATCTTGACCTGGCTAGCTGTAACTTGTATTGCTCTTAAATTTTGAGGAGGTGTAGAAACTAAAGATTACATAGGTACTTATTAGAATTATATACACCAAATTATACTCAGATAACAATCCAAAAACCTTTATAGCTTTATATATCATATTGTTATCTTTTCTTTAGATTTTTAAAGACTTTTGTAGTCATATAAATCATTGTTATATTTTCTTCAAATCTTTTAAGACAAATAAAACCCTTTCTTTTTCCATATATTTTATGTTTGTATGACTGATAATGACAAATAAATAAAAACACAAGTTTTAACAATGAAAATCAACACCAAAATTATACATAAATATGAAAACAAAAAATTCAAAAAAAAAAAATTAGTACCTGAACGAAATGTTTGAACAGTCACAGGATCACTTGTAAAGCTCTCTTCATTTTCATCTGTAATAGCTCTTAGTGTAAACTCATAAAAAGTTTTTTCCTTCAAACCAGTAACTGTGTATGAGGTGTCAGGACCCAGGTATACAATATTAGCTCCATCTATATGTGTGTGTGAATATATATATATATATATATATATATATATATATATATATATATATATATATATATATATATATATATATATATATTTATATATACATATATAAAAAAAAGTTAAGTAGCAAAAGTAACCAGTTTGTTAATTTTGGTTGTCTACTGACTTTTTGAGTTGCTGAAAAATATGCACTCTTTTTTTACAACAACAAAGTATTGACAAATTTAAAAAAATAATTTACAAATACTTTAAAACCCTCTGCTTTTTATGTATTCTAATTATTAAGATCTTATTCGCTACAGGAGCCTAAAAACTATTTTCATTTTGAAAGTATTTTAAAGTATCGCGTTGTAATTAAATTTAATTTTAAACCGTAATTAAATTTAAATTTAAAAATTATATAAACAAAAACTTATTAAACAAAAATAATTACTAGAATCTAAATTCTGTATTTGAAAAAGATTACATTTATTTATAATTTATTTCTTAAAAAATCTTATACTTAACATAATCTTTTGTTTGTTAATCACAATTTATTTATTTTAATGTAGTATTTAATGTAGTATTTTTAATAAAGATTATAAACAATTTATAGATAGATTTTATCAGTTACCAATAAGATATCTGAAACATAATTTATGTTTATAAAGATATTACCATAAAAGAACTTTACACGATATTGAATTAATAACAGAATAGTATATTTATGAAAGGAATTCCTTTAAACAAAAGCACTTTACCCTTTTTACAAGAAAAAAAGTTTTAAATTTCTTTTCGCTCATAATAATCTTAATAATAATATTTAATCTATGATGGAGGGACATTTACCTAATGATTTTGTTAACAGACGATTAGAAAAAAACTTCTTTATAAAAAATTGAGTAACTATTTTACACTCATTTGAACTAAATTTTACATTCCTTCAAACTAAATCTAAATTTTTAAAATTACATTTAATTTAAAGTCTTTTAAAATTAATTTTTTTTTAAATAAAATAACTTGTTTCTTTAAAAAATTATCCGTTGTGATTAAATGCTTATTTATTACTATCTAAAATTTTCTGAACAAACGTCACAAAAAGATTTTGCCTAACGCTTTCAACGTTTACATTTTACAAAAAAGTTTTCACTTAACTTAACGCTTATGACTTATGGGAAATGCAAGCTGCATAACGCTTCTTAACAAGGTCTGTCAAAGTACTTTAGTTTTAGTTAATTTAGTTTTATTACTTTATCTCTAAAATTTTTAAATAAAATTTGTAAAAAAATAAAAAATAGTATTTTTGTATTTATGCAAAAAAATTTTAGTTTTTATTTAGGAAGTATTTCATTAAATTTGTTTAAACGCTCATACGATTTTCCTAAATTTAATTTAATTTATAATAGAAAATGCAGAAAACAAACTTTGACACTGTGACTTTAAAAATATAGTTTTATTATATTTTAGTTACTTTTATATACAAGTTAAAATAAAATTTATTTTAATATATATATATATATATATATATATATATATATATATATATATATATATATATATATATATTAATATGTATATTATATATATAAGGAAGTGACCCAGGCCCTGGCTCCAGCCAAATATGTTGTTTTTGCGGCACTCCTTGTGTGTTCTACCTATTTCTCAGTTGATGTACGTACACTACTTGCATATTCTAACTATTTTCCAGTTAATGTATGTACACTCCTTGTATGTTCTACCTATTTGTCAGTTGATTTATAAAAAATGAAGGATTAAGGTTTTGCTTGTGACATAATATGTATTAAATATTTAACTATTATATTGATATATTGTTTATTTTATGTAGTAAAAATAAATCCTGGGGATTTTTTCTCAGTGGATTTTTTCTTGCTACCACTACTTTAATTCGCTAATTGACAAATATTATATATAAATATTATAAATATAAATACATATTATAAATATACTTAAACTCTAACTTTAAATTTTTTTGCTTCATTTATTTAGATAACTTTTCAATAAAAATCTGGTTTTATGTAACGCTAGTAATTTTTATAGTGTTTAAAAAATAATTCTTAGTATTAAGTATTTAGTTTAAATAGTATCTGTGCACAAGAGTTAATGACATTATAGTTATGTAATTAACATTAGCTGTTTTTAAAATGTTTTTAATGAGCAAAGATATAAAATGAGCAAATATTTTTCTTTAACGTCGTTGACCTCAAAGATTCAAGTTCTTATTTTATTATTATTGTTATTATTATTATGAATACATAACTAAGAACATTTTCTCTTCTAAATGTACAGTGGAGAAAATAGAATTAGCTTCACCTTTATTTTTTGTCCTAATTTAACAAAAATGGCAGTAAAACAATTATTAAGTCTACCTTTTTTCTTATTATCTTCTACTACAACTAAAAAGCTTATAAATTGGTATGTTTAATTAATTACAAATGGAAAAAAAATTAAAAGTATTCAATTTGTGGAGAAAATAGAATTAGCCTCATTTACATTACATACAAGAAAATACAGAAAATGTTTTGTTTTTACATTCATTTAATATTTATTATAGCTTCTTCAATTGTTAATGACTTCAAATAAACAACTTGACATACTAGTCAAAAGATTTTGGATAGTTTCTATAGATATTTCATTCCTAGCTTCTCTGATACGAGATTTCAGCTCAAAGGTGGATTCAAATTGCTTACCATTTTTATAAACCTTTCTAGAAAGTATTCCCCATAGATTTTCAATTGGGTTAAGACCTGGACTATATGCAGGCCATTCTATTACGTGGATATTTTTTCTCTAAACTAAGCTTTTGTAAGCTTTGAGTTATGGATAGCATCATTATCTTGTTGAAAAGTGAAATTTTCACCCATCAATTCCTCACCATGTTCAAGCAAACTTATTTCTAATAAGTCAATGTAGTCCTGTGAACTCATTTTTGTTGAAATCCATGCCAGTGGAAGTTTTCCAGAAAAGGAAAAAGTCCCCAAAACCATAACAGCTCCACCACCAAAGTTACGACTCATTCAAGTTTCTTTCTCTTTTCAAAGATCGTGCCAGTAATATTGATAGCCATCAGGATCATCTAGGTTGAACTTTTTTTTTATCACTAAAGAGAACTTGATGCCACTCTTCCTACATGTGTTCTTTTGCAAATTGTAATCTAACTTCTTTATGATGAGCAGTAAGTTTTGATTTTGGTTTATGCTTTTTCTAAACTTAGTTTGGATCTTCATGTAAGATTTGTCTCACACATTGAACAGATACAGGTAATTGTAAATCAGGACGAATTTGAGATGCAGTCATGTGCTGAGCAGCAGCACAACGTACAATAACTCGATTAGTATGATTATCAATTTTACGCTTTCCACCACTTTCTTTATAAGCTCCATAATTAATGCCAATCTTGAAGTAATTATTAACCACTATTGGAGATCTTTTAATTTTCTTTGCAATTTCCCAATTAGATAAGCCTGTATCTTTGTATGCTTTGATTACTACTAATTCTTCATTTGTTAAATGCTTACCACGCCCCATTTCAAATTAAGGTATCAAAAACCAAATGTTAAAAACTTTATGACACTGATTTCACAGTCTTTGTTTAACTTACAAATAATAACAAAAAACTTCACAAATGCGTATCACCAGATCAAAATATACAAGTTAACTGAAAATAATTATTGATGAGGCTTATTCTATTTGTTACTGCAAATATCAAGTATTATATATTTTATGGTTTTATCAAATGTACTGCAATTTAATTATGCTATATTATAATCTAAAAAGTTGTTTTTCTTAACAATAATTATGTGTGTAAAGAAGACAAAAGATGCACCGCACAAACTTGCTTACAGATTTACAAAATATTGTATCAGTACATGGCGAGGCTAACTCTATTTTCTCCACTGTATTTTTTTTTTTTTTTTTTTTTTCAATCTTTTTATTCTATTCGTAACTTTTTCTGTCGCTTGTGAAATCATTGAAATTAATAAATTATTTTTAAATAAGTTTAAAATTATTAATTGGAGATTTGCTATTTTTTCCCCCCATTAGTCAAAGAATCAGACGAAACATTTATTTGAAAATACATTTTTAGTAAAATCTTTATGTAACATAAATAATTATGGTAGCATTTCATAAAACAATTTCTTTTCAGATTTATTTATCAAATTTTTCAATTTATTCAGATTTTTAATATTTTATAAAAATTGTTTTGATATCAAAATTAGCGCATAAGAGTTATTTAAAACTATAAACATCAGCTGGTAATTTGAGTTACTTATTTGCATTTTCATTTTAAAAATGTATTGATATTATTTAAAATTATTGTTTTAGAAGGAATATGAATTCGTTATTTTTCAAGCATCAAGTTATTTTTGTATAAATAAAAGTTAGTCACAAAGTGCCATTACTAAGATAAAAATTTCAACAAAATTTTTTTTTAAATAAAAACTTTTGACCATTCAAAGAAAACATTCGACCATCAATTCAATTTGCTAGCCGGTCAAATTGACCACTCGCCTTCAACTTCTTATTTTCCGCGCTGTATATATAAAAGTTTGAAAGACAATTAAATTTGATATTAGCGCAATTTGCAAAGATAATAAGAAACTTTTATTTTTATTAACATTTTTCCATTAAAAATATATAAAAAAAAGATATATAACGCGTAAAAATAGAAATCATAAATGAAATATAATAAAAAAACTTTTATTTAATTTATTCAATTGAATTTTTGTTTGTTTGTTTATAAGATCAATTAATCAAACAAAAAAATTAAAGATGTCATGTACTCTTAGAAATAAAAAGCGCTCGAATAAATTATCAAGTCTGTAGATTTGGGGCGTATATTATGAAGACTTTTGGTCCACAACAAAACGAGCTTCGACTAAAATAAAAAAAATAGTTTTTCGTGGTATGCATTTATTTTTTTGTTTTAATCAAAAAAATTTAGCCCAAACATTTTTTTTATCATTCTTTTTAATATGAACACAACAAGTCTTGGAGGTTTAGGATCCCTTTAAATTTTATCTTTCATTAGCGGCACATTTAATTTTTAATTTAAGATATTTAAATATTTTGCTTATGTTTGTTTTATTATAATGATTGATTTTATAAAATAAATGAAAATATATTAATTATTACAAACTTTAAATTAAATAAAAAAACCTTCTATAGATATAACTCTATTATTAATTTTTCAAAATAGTATTTTGAGAGAGTTTAGATACCAACATTATATATTTGAAAACGCTATTAAGTATAAATTTATTTGATAATGTGGGTATCTAAACTCCTTCGATATATTAAATAAAAAATTAATAACAGATTTATATCTAAGAAGTTTTTTATTTAATTAATTATTACAAGTATTTATGCTTGAAGCAATATAGCTCTTGCAAGCTCTTGCAATGTCTTGTTCATTTGTTTATATAAGTTTAATTATGGGAAAAATAATAGTTTAGAAAAATAATATTTTATAATTAAATAAGTTTATATAACTAACCAATTGTGCAATTTCAAAAAAGCGAAACTTGATTAAAAAAGTTACTCAAATTCCTTGTAAACATGTTATAACACTGTATCAAAAATTTTAATAAAGCGTACATTTGTCATAAGGCAACTTTTTTGTCATAAGGCAAGTGAAAGCGCAACAGTATCTATTTTTTAATAAATGGTGCTTGGAAACTTAAATCTTTGCTTGGCACACAAATAAGCGCTGGTAAAGTAATTCAATTTTTTTTTTTATTTGCAACAAATAATTTTTTTTTTGTACGTAATATTTTTTAATTTTGTTTAACTTTTTTAAAGTAAAAAATCATTATTATTTGTAAAAAAATCATTATTATTGTAAAAATTTTAGGAAATAATCAAAAATAGAACTAATATATTAATATATATATATATATATATATATATATATATATATATATATATATATATGTATATATATATATATATATATATATATATATATATATATATATATATATATATATATATATATATATATATATATATATATATATATATATATATATTTTAGAAAATATTCAAAAATAGAATTAACATATATATATATATATATATATATATATATATATATATATATATATATATATATATATATATATATATATATATATATATATATATATATATATATATACATAGATTTAAAATTTAATTTTGAGTAAAAAAAATGTTTAGGAAGGAAAACCTAAAAAAGCGATAAAAATGACCTAATTTTTTTTAAGAACAATAATATTTAATATTGAACAATATTTAGTAACATTTTAAAATAAATTTGACAGTTAAATTAAACCCAAGCATTACCTTTAACTTTAATAAACTTTAATATATTTTTCAAGTCAAAGTTAAAATGTATATTTTTTAAATATAAATTAAACTGTATTTTTTTTATCAGAATAAAATTATATGTTTTTATTAAATTAGTTTTAAATTAAACTATATATTTTTAATCAAAATTTAATTATATTATTATGATCTTTGCTTCATTTTAGAAGCGATAAAATCAATCATTACAATACAATAAAAACAAGAAAAAAATTTTTTTAATTTTATTTGAGTTTTTTTCATTAGTATATTTATCTAATATATATCTAATTTTCATTAGTAATTATATCTAACATAATTGTCATTCAAACTTTAGTAACAAATATTTTTTACATAAACGTCATTTAAAAGTTAATGTGATTTTTTAAAATTAATTACTATTAAAATTAATTACTATAAAAATTATCTTACGTCAAAAATGGTTAAGCGATTAAATCGCGCAACCAGAATTACTTATTGCTTACGTAAAATCACTTAAGACGTACACCTAACGCTTTAATACAAGGCCGGAAACTTTGATTTTGTTGAATATATTTTTCGAATCAGAACTTAATGCGGTAGTAATATAGTGGTAGAGCACTCGCCTCATAAGCGAGAAGTTCCGAGTTTAGTCCCCACCACGTCCTTGGTAGTACCGCGCTCAACTTGTTTCTCCGCGCAGCAGCCTTGTTCGTCGAGGTTCGTGTTTCGAAATTATAGAGTAGAGAGAGGGTTGTAACCACAAAAGTAGCCTCCTCGACTGTAGTGACCTTCTCGGCATTGGGAGGTGAATAATTAAAAAAAAAAAAAATTATATTTTTAAATCAAAATTAAGTTCTATATTTTTTTTATCAGAATAAAATTGTGTTTTATTAAATTAATTTTAAATCATATAATTTTTATCAGAATTAAATTATATATTTGTTATGATCATCGCTTCAAGCAGGAAATATTAGCGTTTTTTAAACAAAAAAATCATTACAATAAAATAAAAATAATCATAATATAAAACAAAGATAATATAAAATAATTTTTTTTTTTAAAATAATTTATTTTTTATTAAATAGAAATTTAAGTAAATTCTTTTATTGCAATCAAAAGTTGTATAAATATTCTTTTTTGATACAACTTTTGATTGCAATAATAGAATTTACTTGCAAGATGATAAATCCAAGTTTTTATTGTATATTTATTTTATGGTATATTTTTTTTACGTATTGTTTGATAACTTTCTATATAGTAACAGAACATGATTCCTATATAGCAACACAAAACAAAATTGTTTATTGTTAACGACTAATTTTTTTGTATATACAAAAAAAATGTTAACGACAAATATTTTTTGCATATACAAAAAAAATTAGTCGTTAACAATAAACAATTCTGTTTTCTGTTACTAAATATTTTGATAAAATAATTAACTTAATAGAGATTAAGTTTTATTAGTTTAGTATTATCTGAATTTTGTTTATTAGTAAATAGTGCTTATATCTAACATAATTGCCATTCAAACTTTTGTACAAACTTTTTTACATAATCATCTGTTAATACATAATCAAATGTTACAGTGGTTTTTTATAAAATTAATTACTTCTTGTAAGTTACCGCTTATTGACTAATTTAAAAGTTAAATAATGATAAAATGTTGCCTAATGTAAATTGCTTTAGGTATACACTGGTGGCCAAATTATTAGACTAGGCTATAAAACCGAGATTATTTTCGAATGCCTGCCTTGGCACAAACTAGTTATTAAATTAATGTATATATAGTTAGTGCATGTATAGATGTATAGCCCAATGTTGCTTAAGTGATAATAAGTGCAATTTATTTTTATTTCCGCTCAAGATTCATTTTATTGAAAATTTTAACTGTAAATTGAATATTAAAATTTGGTCACCTACTTTCTGTTAGAGGTCAGTATTTTCTTATTTGTTTGATGTTTATGAAGAGAAATTAAAGGAAAATGTAAATTAATAAGGAGATTGCTAAAAATGTTGGAATAAGTCAGAAATCGGTATCGAGAATGAAGAAGAAGATGCAGACTGCTGAAAAATTACGAGGTAACCGTGTTGGCAATTGTGGCAGAAAAAAATCAATGTCTGTGCGAGACAACAGGTTTCTCATGAAATGCTGTTTAAGAAACCGTAAAGCAACAAGCAAGATGTTGCAGAAAGAATTACAAAAAAGTAATGTACATGTGAGTACCAGAACAGTCAGAAGACAATTAGTTTTGAATGGTTTTCGAGCTCGACGGCATGGGGAAAGCAACACAAGAATTTTACTGAAAATGATTGGAGTCAGGTGTGTTTCAGTGATGAATCATCCTTTTACATCATGGATGAGAAAGCAGCCTATGTACGTAGGAGACTTGGTGAAGAATTTTATCCTGACTGTGTTGCAGAGACAGTAAAGCACCCAACGTATGTCATGGTCTGGTCAGTTATCTCTATTTATGGGCCTGGACAACTGTATATTGTTGAAGGCACCATGAATCAAGTTCAATACAAGAAGGTGCTTGAGACACAACTGCTGCCTCAACTTGGCGAGTGGTGTCGACGGAGACCGTTCACTTTTATACAAGATGGAGCACCTTGTCACACTGCAAAGACAGTCAAGAAATACTTAACTGACAACCACATCAGGCTTCTGCAGTGGCCAGGTAATTCATCTGACATGAACCCCATTGAGAACCTGTGGGAGATTTTCAAAATAAGAGTAGGAGGGATGAAACCAAAAAACAAGATGGAACTGACCGGGGCTTTGATCAAAGTCTGGCATTATGACGACAAAATCCGTAAGCTTTGTCCGAAACTTATTCATAGGATGCCTTCAAGAGTCCCGGCACTGCTTAAAAATAAGAGAAACCATACAAATATTAACTGACATGTTTCATCTATTCAAACTTTCGTTGCCATTGTAATTTATTTCATTTTCTATTGTTACTTTTTACATTTTTATTGTAATTTTAACTTAGTCTTATTAATGCGAACTTTAAGTCATCTTAGCATTTGAATATCAAATCCTAATTTTGTATTGTATTTAATTGTTTTTATACTTAAACGGTTCAATTTTGTGCTTTTTTACATTAAAATATTGCGCTTCTTAACTTTTCTAATTTTTTGTAATGTTTTGAAGTAAAAATGTTGCATTATTTATGAATAAGTTTCACAAATGCATCAAAAATTGCATTTTGTCTAACAATTTGGCCACCGCTGTACATATAATAGCTTTATGCGTACACAAGGTCGTCCTGAAGAGGTTTAAAAGGAGGGGGTGACGTATCGTTTTTTTTTTGCCGATTAAGATTTAAAAAAGAAGAAAAAAGAAAAAAAAATGTACTTGTTACCTGACTTTTGCCAACTGCCAACTATAGATCCAATTTTACTAACATCAGTGTATAATATGTAGACTAATAAATTTAGTAGGGAGCTAGACACCCCTTATGATCTCCTCCTCGGGACACTTCTGCGCATAAATTGCCGGCAGCGTAACGATTTAAAACAAGGCCTGATATATATATATATATATATATATATATATATATATATATATATATATATATATATATATATATATATATATATATATATATATATATATATGTATATATATATATATATATATATATGTATATATATATATCAAGGCCGTAGACAACTTTTTTTGATCTTTGAGCTAAGCGGTGATTGGAGGCTGGGAATAACAACAGTTTACACTTTTGTGTAAACTTTTGGAGACTTGGACCTTATAAAGTTTACACCCCCCTCAAATTGAGGGAGCTGTAAACTTTATAAGGTCATAAAAGCTGATCAACATAAGATTATTGAATCAAATTTGAAATTCGTCGATAAATATAGATTAAGTTTAAGATTAAAAAAATGACAAAATTGACTCATTGCTCTCTTCTTTGGGGCTGGGGGGGGGGGACGAACGTTTTGGGATTTTTGTTGTTTCCAGTCTCCAATCACCACAACTTTTTGCATAGCATCCTCATGAACATACTTAAATATGGAGTTTTCTTCATGTTTCAAAGATGCTTAGCTTAAACATCAAAAAGGTTGTCAACGGCCTCGATATATATGTATATATATATATATATATATATATATATATATATATATATATATATATATATATATATATATATATATATATATATATATTTATATCAGGTCTAGTTTTAAAGCGTTACGCTGTCAGCAATTTATTTACGCCTAAAGCTGTTTTATGCATGCCTGAAGCGATTTCCATTAAGCACTAATTTCTAATTAATTATTAAGTATTAATTTCCTATGCTATCTACTTACGACGGCATACAGCTACCGACCTAAATCTCTTAAGGTATGCAAAAATAAATATATATAAAAGTATGCAAAAATAAATATATATAAAAAATATGTAATATTCGTTTATTATAAATTTATGATGTTTTTTCTCAAATTTATTCCAAATGTTCTAACACTATTTTACTCGAAATTATAGCACGATTATTATTTTATTAAGTTTTAAAATCTAATGATTTATTAAACATAATTTATAAACATAACCGTAACATTTGATCTTAAATAGTTTACAACTGATCTTTAATAATATTAAACAAACCATTAAAATTTACATGTTTATGGCTTTTTTAACATTATTTAAGATTAGAAAGTCTATTAAATTTAGTCCTGGTATAGTTATGTTAAACACATGTAGAGAAGAAACATGTTGATTGAAAAACATTAAAATTTTAAATATTTGATACAAGTTAAAGAGATCCCAAACCTCTGAGATATGTTGTGTTCATATTAAAGATAAAGATAAAAAAAATGTTTAGGCGAAATTTTTTTGATAAAAAAATAAAAATAAATGCATATATAATGTGCATATATAATAAATAATGCACCAAGAAAAACTTACTTTTTTATTTTAATTGAAGCTCGCCTTCCTAGTTTTGTTGTAAGCTAAAGATGTCTAAAAGATCGATTATGTAAACAAACAAAAAAATCAATGACATCATGAACTAAAACTCTTAGGAATAAAATGCACTTAAATAAATTATTAAGTCTGTAGATTGCGGCATATATTATGCTGACTTTTTGGCCTACAACAAAACGGAGAAACAAGCTTCGACTAAAATAAAAAAGTTAGTTTTTTTTGGTATGCATTTATTCTTTTGCTTTAATCAAAAAAATTTAGCCCAAACATTTTTTTTATTAATTTCTTGAGTATGAACACAAAATGTCTCAGAGGTTTGGGATACCTTTAAAGTTTTTATTAAATCTATTCAAAATAATAAACGCAGCAATGTTATACAAAGCAAAATCAGCAAGCAAAAATACCTTACAAAACTGTTATTGAAAAATGGGGATTTAAGTCCTGCAGCTTTTAATCAAATGATTCAGATGAAGTAACTTTAATTTGGTGTAAAACTTGTCGATAGCTTTGTCAGAGCTTTTGAAAAGTTGTCATAACAAAAATAAATAAATTAGCAACAGAAATGTTTGCACACGGAACATTTCCGACCATATTTTACATTCTCATACGCTTATAACAGCTGTCTTAAGATTGAATGAAACTAAGTAAAAAAAATCATAATATTAGGAATTCCAAAAAAAAATTTTTGTTAAAAAACAGTATCTTTACCATGGGTACCAGGCCTTTATTAAAACTTCGAAAAATATTCCGAAAAGCAGATTTCCAGAGCAGTATTTACATCAGAACCAAATTTAAGATCTTTGTTAACATCAAAAAACAAATCAAAACTACGTAATAAAAACCAGTCTGAAGCCTATATAATAAAACGCAACTGTTCCAAAGTTTACATAGGTGAAACAAAAACGCAGGTAAATACACGGATGCATCAACAACAGAGGAGCATTGACAAAAAGAAACCTTATCAATCTGCATTAGCATTTCATAAAATCTTTTGCAAACAAGATATAATTTGGGAAAAAAAAAGAATTTTAAAGGTAGAAAATAAAATGTTTGAAAAATAAGTTAGGAAGGCACTAGAAATACGAAAAAACAAGTGTTCTGCGCAAAACGGTTGGATTAATCAATTTGTCAAAACTATACTTTGGACACCATTTTTAAATTTAAAAGGGAAAGAAGCCATTCAACCGCTGAAGTCAATAGTAACAATTTTATATAAACTAACGGTTAAAAATTATTGTAATATTCAATAAGCTGATGATGCTGGTATCTATAACCCAACAAAAGTTTCTTAAATAATGAAATTATTAGTATCGAAAAAAAACTGTATTTCTTGATGTTTAAAAATAATATATAATAAAGTCTCATATAAGATGTCATCTTTCAGATATATATATATATATATATATATATATATATATATATATATATATATATATATATATATATATATATATATATATATATATATATATATATATATGTATATATAAGGCTACCATATGAAATTTTGGACAAATCAGGACATCATGTCTTTTTTATCCTGTCAAATCAGGACAAATATAAATAAGCAGAAAGTCTAAATCAGGACAAAAGCTCGTCACACTAAAAGTGAAAATAACAAAAAATACAACATTAAAAACCAGCTTTATTTTACATTTTTGTAATGACTACAAGAATTATTTCTTTTCTTTGCTTTTAAACCAGTCATATTTTTTACTAGAGTGTACTTTTTTCAGGAACAACTGGTCATTTTTTATCTTTTCATAGAACTGTGAGCAATTGAGATCAATATTTAACTTACAAAAAAGCAAACTTTTCACAGTAGAAACTAGCAAAGAACCTCTTTCAGGAGACCAAATATTGTTCATCATTGAAAACACCCTTTCCACAGCAGCTGAAGTTCCAGGAAGACTGAGAATGTATTCCAACACCAGTGAAAAATTTGCTACTGAAATGCCCTTTTCTCCAAAATGTTTCATCATCAGGACCCATTTTTCTTCACAACTCATATCATCAGATTTCCAAGTTTCAGAATTAGTTGACAAGTATGCCTTGACCAAAACAACTTCATCAAATAGTTCATCAGTATTTATTGCTGTACGTCCAATTTTTCGGTTAATTCTTTCTGCAGCTTCTTCCAACACTGGAAATGTTATTGCACTGTTTTGAATCCGCATGAACTTTTCAGCATCAGCAAAGCTATCTTTCCAAAGGTCAATATAAGAAAGACATCTCTCGTAAAAACCAGTAAATTCTTTTTTGACAGCAATTTCGTCAATAATTCCGTCTTCAAATAGTTTTGCAATTATCTTTTTAGCTTCCAGTAGAATAAACTTATTCTCAAATCTCTCCTTCAGATTATTCTGCAATACTTTTATCTCATTAACAATATCACATGCACTTGCTCTTGTTTTTTCAATTCTCAGAATTGTTTTGTTGAATGTCTGAAGCTGACCATGCCTTATCATGTCTGCTACCACTGCCATTTCTTATATATATATATATATATATATATATAACACAAAATAAAAAATAAACCGGTTAACACATAGAATCGACAGTCAATAGTTTTTATACGCCAGCCAATTAAAAACTCTTGTACAGTGTTTTAATTTTTGTTTTAAAACACTTACTAAACTTTGAAAAAAAAAACTTTATGCTATAAAAGTATTACTTTCAACATAATTTTAAATCAAATCATTGCTTTTTTAAACAAAAACTTATAACAAAGTTTTACGGTAAATAACTAATGTGTCAAAAAGTTTGAAATACTGTTAGTCGAAAACTGCTAAATGTAATCAAAGCTCTTTTTTTAATTAGAACAATACATACATTGTTTTGATTAAAAAAAATTTGATAACATTAAACTAATTTTAGATGTTTAACATTTTTGTATATTTAACTTTTATAAAATCATTAATTATATATGAGAAAATTTTAATTAAAAAAAAGATTGTAGACAGGGTTGACAGATATTGTGCTTTTACGAAGAAGAAACAGTGCCAAACCTGTAAAAATAAATTTTTTCACTGTGTCCTCGTTTGTAAAAGCTGGACATCTGGTAACCCTTCTTGTAGGATGCAACCCTACTTGTAGGGTTATTTTTTAAAATTCTATTAAAATCAAGAAAATTTTAATTTTATCAGGTATGACATTGTACTTTCTCCTACATAAAAACTGGACACCTGGTAACCCTAATGGCATTAAAAATGATAATAATTGTGTCACCATACTATTTATATAAATGTATTTAAATTAAGTTTTAAATACACTAACGCAGAATATTCATTTATAACATATAAAATTTTTAAACTTAGACATTAAAATATGAAATTGTACCAGACTGCAATTCGTATTGAACATTTGCATTGCATTTGGACGAAATAACTTCCCAAGTGGCATGAATTGAATGTGCATCAAGAACTAAAATTAAAGTATATGATTGTATTGTGTTTTACTATGATTAATCATATTAGTCATTATGTCTCACAATTTATAAAAATTTATAAAAGTAATTCCTTAAAAAGAAAAGTTTATTCAAATTACCTTTCAACGTTTTAAGTAAGTAAACAGAATGATTAAAATTGTAGTTTCTTATTTCATTTGAAAAACTAATTATTCATTAACTGCGTTTCTTTCTTTTTTTTAAATAAAATAAAAATTAGCTACTATAATAATCAAGACAAAAAATTGAAAAACATTTTGTGTGGACATTCTCATTTTTGTACAGATGTCTTTCATATAACTTAAGATTTATAAAAAGAAGTTAGAAAATCTTTATGGGCCTTTTGAAAATTAATTGGTCGATAACTTTAGTGAAAAAAAATTAAAGTAACTAAACAAAAAGAATTCAATTTAAAATAGTTATTGTCTCTTCAAAAATAATTGTTCAAATATAATATTGGGTTTCCACTATGTACGTACGCAGGTATGCGGAAAGGGACCCAAAAACATCGTAACACTTTAGTAGCAAGTCCTAAATGAGCCGTCACAAAACCACTAACCACCCACCTCCACCCTTAGAGTGTGACGTAATTTATGGACGACCTCTCTCCTAAAGTCTGATTTCTTTTTTTTAACGAAAGCATTGAATTTCGAGATAAAAATAGAGGTAACTAAACGAAAATAAATCAACTTCTGGACTGTTGTATATAAATCAAATACCGCAAAGTAAATGTATTATTTTTTACAAAATTTTTACAAGTGGTCGTTAATTTCCAAAAATTAAATGTTTAAAAATACCATCTTGAAAATAATTTTAAGGCTTTGCTATAAAAAAAAGCAACCATTTCCTTTTCAGCTAAAATATGTTTGTCACGGTTTTTTTATGCTCGAAAACATGTTTTTATTTTTTAAAAATCGTTATAATATTTTTTATAAAATCGTTGAAAAAAAAACTGAAAAAACTCTGCTATTGGTTTCCAAAACTTTTTATAAACAACAACAATATTACAACATGAGAAATCCGTTTAAAATTGTAAATAAAATCAAAGGCAATTCTATGAATAAAATGAGGGCTGGCTTCTAAAAAAATAGGTTCTCAAAACTAAAATTCACCCAACTGAGTTGTGTCAAATACCCAACTAGCCGACTAAATTCGTAAAAAAATCGACTGTAAATTCGTAAAATCGCCTCTGATTGGGATTCCTCTGAAATATCAAGTCATAAAAAAACTGTACCAAAGTGCAATAAACTGGGGTAATAAGGAAGTATAATTCCCAACAAATTTGAAAAAAAGTAGGAGGCCTTAGAAATTTAACATTATCAACAAGACCAAGTGACCTCATGGTATAAATCTAGACGACAACCAATATGTTTTTAACTAGTTTCGGAAATTAATGATCCGTTTTTTGCGTTCTAAAAATTGGGGCAGTGTTTTTATACTTTTTTCTTTTTAAAGATTTTGTAAAAAATATTTAACGCTGTTGTCTGATGGTGGGACTGCCCATATATTCCCGAAATATCACAAATATTATTTAAATAAAAGTAGTGTTTTTATTTACATTGTGTCTAGCGCAGCGGTACCGTTGCTTTAATTTTTTTATCTTTAAGTCACAGAAATCATGTTAATTAAAAGAGTTTTCAAACATGTTTTAAAGCTATT
Organism: Hydra vulgaris; assembly: GCF_038396675.1. Taxonomy (NCBI): domain Eukaryota; kingdom Metazoa; phylum Cnidaria; class Hydrozoa; order Anthoathecata; family Hydridae; genus Hydra; species Hydra vulgaris. Next base: position 27,546,971 of record NC_088923.1, read on the forward strand.
AACTTTCTGGTTATCTAAAAGGTTTTTAACTACCTCAAAAAATGGAGAACACGCAGCAAATTTAATAGTGTTTGTTGGTGGACAGAAATTGACTTTAATCAACTGTTGACAGTTGATTAGTCAATTTCTGTCCACCAACAAACCAAAAAATTGCGGTATATTAAAAACTCCAATTTTTTATTTCTCATTGCTTTAAATCTGGAAATGCTTTTGCAATGCAAAAGTTTACAAAATGCAATAAGGCTTTAGAGTTTTAAAAACATAGAAATTTTTATTAGCAAAATACTTTATTTATATAATAATAATAATATAAATATATGTAAATATCTATATATATAATAAATATATTTAAGTATAAATATAAATAAATAAAGTCTTATAAACAAATTACTATAACTATTATTTAATTAGTATGTATAATTATTATTCCTTATTTTACTCCTAGTAAAAATTAAGGAATAATTAATAAATAAATATGTATGTTAACGTCATCTTAAATTTAACGTCATCATTTATTTTATAGTATCAATTCTTGTTCAAACTTTGTACTAAGTTTTACCATATTTTTTTCCTAATGGAATACGAAACATCAAACAGAAGAGATTTTAAAGGTCTTCATGGAGATCCAGCCATTATGTCAAAGCTTCCAGCCATTATGTCTTTAAATTTTTTTTCAGGTGCAATTGTTATAATTTTTTAGCTGCATAACTTTTAATTAATATCTCGATAGTTTAAATACATACACTCGCGCGCCTACACATATATGCATACATTTGTAAATAAGCATGCGTGTGTGTCAAAGTACATTTGCAAATTGGAGTAAAATATTGAAATTCAATTTGCTTTTAAGATATAAATACTGGAAAGACGGAATACTACAATGAATTTGGCTGGAAAGAAATAAACAAAGAAGACAATCATTACACTCATTTGGTTACAACAGAAAAAAATCGAAAAAAGTATAATTTGCACTTATGGAATATTTTCTAAAGAAGAGAGGAAGAGGAAGCTTTTTAATAACTCTGTCCACTCCCCTAAAAATCATATTTAGTAAAAAAGTTTTGTTTCAAATAAGTAAACTCCATTTAAATGAACTTGAATTACAAAACTTGTAAAAACAGGTTATAATTGTAAAGATTTACTTTTAACTTTTGAAATTTTAGTTAAAATTTTAGCTAGTTTAGATTGCATCTTTCTTTTCTTAGTCATGACTATAAACTTTTTTTCCCATATTTTAATTCTTAATACTTTCTCTGCTAATTTTTTATATTTCAAAATAATATTGTCTAAAGTTTTTGCATATCAATGTAGCGTCGCCGATGCCGATGGAATAATGTCGCAAATGAATTTAGTGTCGAAAATAAAAAAAGGAATAATGTCGCAAAGGAGTTTAATGAATAGTGTCGAAAACAAAAAAAAGGAATAGTATCGCAAATAAATTTAATGAATAGTGTTGAAAATAGAACAAAAATAAAAAAATAATAATAACTATAAATGTGTGTTTAGATAACATATTTGATGTCATACTGAAATAGCCTGCTGCCGGGGACTTCAGTACATACACCAACTATCTTATATATATATACGCCAACTATCTTATATCCTGCTGCCGCAAAGGAGTACTGCTACAAGACTAAGGGTTTGTAGTTTATTAGCAATCTTTTCTTTCATTATTCTTTGTTCTTTTCTTTTTTTTCTTCTGTAAAAGCCGTATGCTATAAAGATAAGCAAAACGAGTAAGCACTTGCTGAAATTAACTATCTGCAACACTATTCCGTTTTTACAATTTGTTCATTAAATTCATTTGCGAAACTATTCCTTTTTTTTTTTTGCGACATTAGGCCTTTTTTTAATATATTCGACACTATTCTGAAGTTCATTTTTCGACACTATTCCTGTCAACCTACTTCTTCCTTGTTATTACAAGTTTCGTGCTCATAGTATTGTTGAATTCTATAAACGCGATACATTATCGACACGATAAATTTATTGTGACTCTTTTACAATATTATAATTTAGTAAACCTCATCCTCAAGAATCTTTTATGATCTGGAAGTATATTAAAAGTTTACCGGAAGACAAACAAATTATAAATTGCAATAAAAAACAACACGAAGCTGCAAAATCAACTTACCAGGTAAATTTTTTAATTATGCATATTTCATTTTTTAAAGAGTTTTATTTGAAAGGTAGTTTTTGTTTGTTTCAAAATTCAAAAATTTCTTGACTTAACTTAAGAATTTTTCTCAATTACTTAAGATACCGAGTAAATTTCAAAAATAAACACGTTTTAATTTCTTCTTGTTGCATGATTTAAAAAAAAATGTTGTCATGCAAAAACAAACTTAAGTGTCGTATTTATTTGCTGTTTTGCACATGTAGATTACATATTATGACATCAAAACCTTACTTTAACACACAGTTGAACATTTGTAATTCGGACTCCTATAATTTAAAAGATCATTTAAATAAAACAAATTCTTCGATCCCTTCAGGGTTAAATATTTAGGGCTGAACTCTTATAGTTTGAATAACTTTTGTAACTCTAACATATTTTGAGACCCTTCGAAGGATTCGAATTACATAAGTTTAACTGTAATTGACTAAATAGTATAATTTTAGAATATTTCTTGCTATTGGTGTCACCTGGTTAGTCAGTTATCTTTGGTATGTGTTATTAAAAATCTAAAAGAATCTTCCATAAAGTACGTAGGCAGGTATAGGGGAGGGGGTTGACTGAAAACGTACTAAAGCGTACAAAGAAGAAAGGAGTGTTAAAGACAGCGAGTACGTACGCAGTTTGACTATCTTTACACCTCCCTTTCCCCGTCCTACCATCGTGAAAAAAAAAATTCTACCCGCTATAGGTGTTTATAAAAGTTTTTCTGTCAAATAATTTAAAGATGATACATATTTATTTTAGCCCAGTCAAGGGGTTTTTTGTTCTTCATTTTAACAAATTTGTTAACCATTAACCTTACTCATCAGCTTATTTATCAGATCAGGGGACATAATTTTATTTTTCATTTTCACTTGTCTTGCTTATTATGGCTTTCTTGTTACAGAAAACCATAATGAGAAAAAAACTTTTCTGTTTTCATTTAAAAAAAAACGGCTTTTGTGTTTAAAAGAACTTTACTACATATAATAAAGCAAAAATCTATTATTCATATTTTTTTCATAAATATTGAAAAGAACAAAGGCAATAAAATTATTCTGGATAAAATGGTTTCTAGTCATTTATCAATCAAAAAATCGGGACGACAAAATAAGCGCGAATTTTATAAGTGCGAACTGGCATAAGTGCGAAGCAGTTACAAAAGCTGACACAAGTGCAAACTGGCACAAGTGCAAACTGGCATAAGTGCGCCGAACAAATTTGCAAACATTGGTATATACACGAACTGGCATAAGTGCGAATTGGCATAAGTTCGAAATACCAATTTGCACTCATGCCAAAATTTGTTCGGCTAACTTATGCCAGTTTGCACTTATACCAGTTCGCACTTGTACCAGTTTTTGTAACTGCATCACACTTATGCCAGACCGCACTAATGCCAATTTGCACTTATGTCAATGTATGCAAAATTTTTTGGCGCACTTTTGCCAATTCGCACATATGCTAGTTCGCGCTTATTCAGCCTCCCGAAAAAATCATTTTATTGCGATGCGCCAAATCTAATTAAAAGTAAGATCTCAAGGCATTTGTCACGTTAAGTTCGTGGTATATAAAATAAATGGTAAAAGTACAGTTTATGACATGTAAAACAAAACTAGACAGCTAAAAGTTTTGACAGCTTTACTGTCTAAATATGAAACAAAATACAACTATTTAAAGTTGTTATTAAACTTTTCAAAGATTAATTTAAAATGTTTATCTAAACTCAAAAAGAAGTTACAAAAACAAGTTTAAAAAAAAACTCAGCTAAGCAGCAAATAAAACGTATCAGGTAAATTTAAAATATTATTACTACCATTATCATTATTACCATTATCATTATTATTGTAAAACTAAAAGATAAAATTAAAAAACTGAAAAAAAAGTTTTATATGAGATGAATTACGTAAGATGCCTATCAATTATAAATTTTTGGCATTACGGTTGGAACATGTGACGTTAAGGTCGTGACATTGTGACGTTAAGGTTGTGACATTGTTAGAATTTTCTAATTTTTTTTTTTTTAAACAAATTAAAAATTTTTAAATTAAATTTTTGAAGGCTGACTATTATTTAAATCGAAAAAAAGAAAAGCATCAAACAGTGGTTTTTGATGAAAATGAAAAGTTCTTTCCAGAAAAAATAAACTCAGCTAAATGGGCAAACTACCAAACAATTCTGAATGGTCCTCGATCAAGATACGGATGTTATCACAAGAACTCCATTGCTGCAAATGGCATAGGTAATGATTGCATTATTAATGTATAAAAACATGTTTTAAAGAAATCAGTCTAAAGATTTTTCAAACTAATGTAATAAAAAAGATATTTTATTTTTATAGTACCCGCCGCTACCTTATGTTTGCCTATAATGAAGACAAGATACATTTCATCGTATGCTGATATGTTTTCAAAAAACATAGAAAGTATCCCTTCAAATGTTTATCCTAAACTAATCAACAGTTTTACACAAATGAGCATTAAAGATAGAAAATTATTGAAATATTTGTAAAATATTTTACTGTTGTATTATATATTATTGTATTGTATTATATATATTTTACTGTTTATAATATTATAATTTTTAGCTTTTTTTACTACTACTACTACTACTACTACTACTACTACTACTACTACTACTACTACTACTACTACTACTACTACTACTACTACTACTACTACTACTACTACTACTACTACTACTACTACTACTACTACTACTACTACTACTACTACTACTAATACTACTACTACTACTAATACTACTGCTACTACTATTACTATTCTTTGGGGATTTGTAAAATTCAGATTATTCAGATGTGACATCTATAAGAGTGATACTAAAATAAGTGATTTACCTTTAAGCACTGGAGGGTCTGGCTTGTCTAGCATTAAAGCTTTCATTGCTTTAAATGCTTCTTCTCTATAATTTTCACTTATTGACATTTGAGATAACACGTGCTAAAATGAGATTTTGTAAATTAATATTGTTAAAAAAACTTTTTCTTTTTTATTTAATTTAAGAAAAATTTTAAACTTTTTACTTTTAAAGTTGGCTTTACAGCAATTTTTTCATCATCTTTTTGCAGCATATATCCTTTTTTTATTTGAGCCAAGTTGCACAAAATACTAAAGAATAATTTAAAAGTATGTATAATGTGTTTACGGTTTCGGCATTTATGAATGCATCATTTAGCAGTGTAAAGCTAATAACTGAGTCCGATTGCTATCATGATTTTAATCAATTAATTTCGGATAAAAAAGGGAAGCATAAATATAATACAACTTTAGAGGTATTTTGAAAATATTTTAACAATATGGTAATATCTTAACATCTATAAAAAGTACCTAAGACTTGTCTGTTTAGTGTCTATAAATTGTGACAAAACAACTGTCAAAAATATCAACACCAAAATAAAATTAACCAAACTAATAGTAATATTGTAGAATTGCTAAAATTAATTTTCAAAAATTTTTTTGAAAATTAATTTTAGCAGTTTTGTTGTGATTCACTTTTTTAACAAAATCAGATCACAACAAAAGTTCAAAAATACAAAAAATATTTTTATTAAAATAGTATTGCAATATATTATAATCTGTTTCGATTTCTATTTTAATCAATCAAAGCTCTTATAAAATTTGGAATTCATTAACTTAACGCATTTGTTCAAATCTATGGTTGTACCGAATCTATCATACGGCTTAGAAATTTTATTATTATCACAATGCATTTCTTAATAAATTATAAGCTGTTGGAGGATTCTATTAAAATTACTTTTTAGCATATTAAAGGATAGCAAAAACTATCCTTTTTTAAAATTAATGAAATGTCTACTATCCTCATTGAAAATAAGTTAAATCTGTTTACCAGATTACTGAACAATCTGACTTGTTTTTCCCTAATTTATACTTAATTAATTGGTATTACTAAAAATAATTACTTTATCATTGTAGTAATGAAAATTTGCTAAGTTACGTCCAGTGTTTTGTCGGGGGAAAAAAATCAACGATGACGTGCTGTAATTATTTTTTAATCTTTTAAACGGTTTTAAGTTTAGATCAATCGAATTATATAGTTTAACATTTTTAGATCTTATTATGATATAAAAATTATAGTGATTCGATAGCTATGTAAAAAATAATTTGTTTATAATTGATTAGTAAAATAAAATAAAGTTTTTGAAATTCTTAACACCTATGTTTGGATAACCTCTTGTTTGTTACTGTTATGTTTGGATAACCTCTTGTTTGTTACTGTTATGTTTTAATTACATATAATCAAAATTCAAAAAAGAATACTTGGCAGCCATTTTTGCAAGATCTTCATCACCTGCAGTAAGAAGTTTCGTAAGTATTTCAAGAAGGTAAGTGATATCAGGATCATCATTTATTTGTTGTTGACCAATTTTCCACTGTGAAATTGCTTTAAGACAAAAAGCCGAGTTTTTTTTGCAACCATCATCAAGGCTTCTTAACATCTGAATTAAACCATGCATCTAAATTTAAGTAAAGTTAAAGAATTTAAAGTTTTTTTATGTTTTTGTTTGATGTTGTGTGGTGATAAAATAACAATAAATTCGTACCAGGTCCCAAAACTCTTTATAATCGACAATCTTTGCAATTAAATCCTCATTTTCGCAAAGATATCCCAATGCAAATGCTGCGTTCATGCCTCGTCCTTATCAAATTAAATTGAAAAACTTTACTATAATTTTTTATCAAACATCAAGTAATTCAAAAGCAATTTTAAACTAAGATTACCTTCATCGTCAACACCTACAGAAGCAATTAATTGCATTGCTAGTTCGTCAAAATCGGGATGTCTCGCAATTTTTTCCAAACCATTTTTATTCATAGAAATTCTAAAATATGAGTTTGTATGCAATTTATCATATATGTGTAAGTAATGTATGCATCTATCAATAATAATGTATGTATTATATGCATCTACAATCATAACTAAAATTTAAATCTCATCTATAATATTTTGGGTAGGCAAAAAGCAATAAGCATTTTTTCAAAAAAGTTGGTTGTCAATGACCTAATGCTTAAACAAAGAACGAATGCTATTGTCGTTGGACTTTTTTGACTTTGAACTAAAGAAGTAATCGAGGTGCTGTCGGAGCACTTTATCGTGATCAATTCTTTTATTGCGCAAACTGTTGCTCACCCAGTGAGCACGGGGTTTGAAAAAAGACGTCTTATAAAAGTTCTAAAGACGTTTAAAAGACGGGGTTTTTTTTCCGTCTTGTGACTACTGCGATCAGAAAGCAATCGGAAAAGTAATATGTTGGCGCTAAGTCAGACAAGTTGGGCAAATGAGGCAACACCTACCAGACAAGCTCCAATGATTTTTACAACAACGATTTATGCAATTAATTAACTATTGCTTTTAATATGCTGCTTTAAACGCTTTAAATCCAATGATATGGGTTGATTATGCAACGTCAAATCACTGTTACAAAACCATTGGAACCAACTCTTTGCTGCCGCCACAGACACTAAATTCTGACCTATCTAATCGCATATATTCCGTATAACTTTGATACATAATCTTTAACTTCGATCCTTTTAATGCAATATACAAAAGTTGCAAAACAGAAATTTTAATTAACCAGAGATTCCATTCCATCCTCTATACAAATACTCAATTTATGGAAACTTTTCAAAGCTTCAAAAATTTTCTATAAACTTTTAGAAACAACCCTCATTATTAATAGCGAATCATAATGCTAGTATCTTTTTTTTTTTTTTTTGCAAAATTAGAATTCTCACAAAATCTAAAAAAAAATTAAAATTTATTTTTTAAAGATAATAACCGTTACTTAAAATAGTATATGACCTTACCTTGGAAGAAGGGGGGGGGGGGGAATTTTCCCCTCTTTTCCCCGGTGTTGTCGGCCCTGACTGTAAACTATGATTCTATTTAACCAAGCGTAAGACTCTTTTTTGTTTTACTGACAGTTTTCATCTTACACTTTAATAAAACCTTTTCCTCTTGTTAAAGTTTGATAAATAAATAAAACGTTTTCTTTACAGTAGACAACCGTTGAACTGACACTTATTTAAAGTTTTCTCTAATTCAAAGCAATTTTTATTCCCGCGGACTTTACTTAACAAAGTCGTGAAATATTCAGCTTTTAGAACCTGAGGTAATTCAAAATTTTGTTTATTCAAAGGGATTTTTTTGTTTTCTTTGGAGTTGTCCACAAATTACGTCACGCAATTTTTGACCGATTTAAACTTCCTCCTCCCCACCCCCCACCCCACCCTATCACAATATTGTAACTCTTTTGTAAAAAGTTCGGTATGGGTAACAAAACCACTAACCTTCTCCCCCTCCTTTAGCGTGACGTAAATTATCAATTTATCGTAAAATTATCTGTCCGATTTTTTTTGTCAAAAGGATGTCCCCTTTGACAAAAAAAACCGGACAGATATTTTTTTATATCTGATATCAGAGATATGCACAGTAGGTGATCTTATTTAGAAAACAGACTTGGTTAATTTAGACAACTACTAAGTATCATATCATTGAGAAGTTCGACAACCACTTTTTAGAAATGTACAATTCTTTCAAAAGATTGTAAATTTTACAATAAATTTTAAAGTTATTTTACAAGAATAAGACTTTTTTTTTATTTTACTTTTTTTAATTTAGGTGCCCCAAAAAGTCCTTAGGGTCTAATCACAGAGCACCGCAGATGAGCATTTAGTTGGAAGTTCACGTCTCCTTCCTAACAGATGTCGTAAAACTTTTTCAGAGGTAAAGTTTGAACAACGAATCCTTTATTTCTGAAGCAAGTGCACTACCACTGCGCCACGGCTGCTCGCGACGACTGTGCGACGGCTGATTTAACATTAAGACATTCTAAATTTGAAGGCATTTCAAATTTTTTTACATAAATTATAACGTAAGTTTTTGAAGTTCTGTGAAAATTTGATTAAAAATAGAGTTTAAATAATTTTCAGTTATTCGAAATAATAGTTATTTGAAAAAAATTTCCCTTGGAACTTCGAATAACCGGGAGTATACTCTCACTATGTCATTTTTATGTTTTTGAATGTTATGTTAAACCTTTTTAAATGTTTATGTTTTTGAATGTTATGTTGAACCTTTTTAAATGTTTATTAAATATAAATAGTAAAAGATGCTAAACGCAATTGAAAGAAACTTTTAAAAGTGAAGTTTTTTAAAATAAAATTATTTATCGAGGTAAAATTAAAAAATATGATAAATTTGCATAATTTATTCTATATGGTGCGGCATATTTAATATTTAATGATATTAAATATTTACTTAAATCAAAGCATTTATTTTATATGATGCCACAAATTTAACATTTAATCAATATTAAAAAACATTGATGGTAACTGTGCATTAAAATGTTCGACACTTACCGAGCAAGAGTCAACGCGCAATTGCTGGCAACCCACATGTCACCTTTAACAAGTGCTTGACCTAACACTGATATAAACCATTCACAAGATGGTTGTTCCAAAGCCCAGTTCAAACATTGTTCACTTTCAAACTTTTTAAAAAAATATTAAAATATTTTTAACGTTCATATATTTCAAACATTTAAATATTTTTTAAAGTTTAAGCAAAAAAAAGTTTAAATCTCAAATATTTACAATAAGTGATGCAGTTCCAGATGCATTTGTCATTGGTTCAGGATCACCAGTCTCAATAATAGCAGCAAGGTTTGGTAAACAATGCTGCGTATCTTCAACTCGATCTTCATTTTGAAGTAACGCAACAACCTTTTCTTTTCCGACGGGTGAATCAATTAAAGCTCCAATGACATACGCTGCGTTTCCAGCAATCCTTTAATCAAAAGTTTAATATTAGAGAAAAAAACATTACTTAATGTTTATTATCAATGTAAATATTATTGCTTAAAAACTGTTCATAAATTACATCACGTATATATTAGATATTTTTGAACCCTTTCACTTGTCACAAACCTCAGACTTTTGTCACAAAATTTTTTAGTTTTTCTTTGATATGATCGTAAAATATAACTTCAAAACTGATAATAACAAATAGTTATGAATAATAACTAATTGAAAAAATATAAAAACGAAAACCAAAAGGCATTTTATCTACATCAATCATCATTAAAAGTTTAATGTTTTCTGCCGTTTTCTTTACATACGTTGCATTTACGGCAAATTCAGGATTGAATCTTGAACGTTTTGGCCTGAGGTCATCACTCTAACAGTTATGTCACAGCTGTTTACTAGCCCCATGGCAACCTAATTTTGCATTACTTAATTTTAAATTGTATAGTTCAAAAGAAATTACCTTGGAGCCATTGGAGTATGATGATCCATAATTCTTAGTATACCATAAACTAATTCATTAAAGTATCTGTGTTCAACCAAGTGATCAATCATACCCTTAGGATTTTCATGAAGGTCAATGACAAGATCTTCTAATATTTGTCTAAATTCTATATCCATGCGAATTAAACTCGCAAATCTTTCATCGATAATTTTTCGAAAGATTCGCATATCGTTCACGACCGCTCTTTCTCCTCGATACATTCTTATTAGTTATCTATAAAAAATATTAAACAATAAAACCAATTTACTCAGACAATAGAAAAATACTCGATTAATAAAGAATATTTCAGTAATTTTTGTTCAAGAATATCTTGAAGATATTTTTTAAACGGCTCTCATTTATTTTTTTGCAAAGGCTTTAAGTGCAATAATTCTCTTCATGTAAAATATGTCGGGCTATTTTAAATAATATTCATCTAACTCACCTGGGTATACGTAGCTACTTTTTTCATTTTTGGGGCTTAACTAGAGCTTGGGATGAAATTGAGAGTTCCAAGAGGTGTTTTTAAAAAACAGATTTCTTTATAGTTAATATTGTATTTAACAAAGTATTAAAATAAATAACAGTTTGACTAAATGAGTCAAAGTTTTTTTTTCTTTTTTAGGTTTTGCCTTTACATTTATTTTAATTTACGTTAACATACTATATCGTTTGTTAACATACTATATTATTCGTTAACATACTATAATAGTAAATTTCTTGTATCTCTTGATATTTGATTTGTATGTCTGGTATAAACTGCGATTAAAACGCTACTTAAAGAAGATCTAAAATTTGTACAACACAAACAAATAAAATTATTTTAATTAAATTAATAAAATATTAAAGCAGAACCTGAAAAAAAGAAAAGAAATAAAACCAAAATTTTGTTGGATTAAACAACTTTGTTTTTTTAGCAGAAGCCTTCAGTTTATCTCTGCAAACATTTTCTTACTTTTAAACCTTTCACACTATTTAATAATAAACCATTAAAAACCGATTTTATTTGTGTTACGAAAGTTCTTAAAAATTTTTTTTTAAGATTTTGCAATAAGTTTCCACATACGCGTTCGCCATTTCATTAGATATAATAAATTTGTTAGCAACGCAGAAAAAGTTTTCTATACAGAAAATATGCATAATTAAAAAAGAATTCATGTCTCAGTGTGATGAACCACTTGAATTATTTTTATTAATTTTTGATAAATATTATTGTTTTTTTTTTCTGTTTCCTTGACCATAAAACAAGTTTTCGTGGTCACACAAGTTCCCACTAAAAGGTTATGCTAAACATTAAAACACGGTTTAGCAAAAGCAGTAAAATAAAGGAAGTACTTATAGGGAAAAGTTCGATACTTGTATCAATGTTTCATAACTCTTTTTTTCTTAAAAAATTTTACATTTTCAATTCGTTTTTCAATTAAAAAAAAAATGATGCGTAAAATAAAAATTATGTGTAGAATATATCTATATAAGATAAAAAAATTGCTGTTCTGCTTAGATTGGTTTACCTATATTTAAAAATTCTTAAATAATTTGGAGGGGCAGTTCAGCAGTTTGGTTATTTTGATTCAAATTTTTTTTTACAAAAGTAAAATATTATTAAAAGCTAATATAACCGACTAATTTTATTATCAGACATTTAATCAATATCAGACACTCTCGAGTTACCAAATGTTCTTTTTAGAAGACAGCGTTATATTATATAAAGTTGCTTTAACTTAATTACACTAAAAAGTCGCCTTGCAATAAAGAATTTTTAAAGTGTTGCGCACACTGGAATTATTTTAAACTATATAGTTATAGGCTACTGCAAACAATAAAAGTATTGCAACAAGTGAATGCGGTGCCAACTATTTTACAAAATTAATGCATGTCAGTACGGAGTAATGCGCGTAACAATGTACTGCAAAAATAACCGTATTGAAAGATATTAAAAACTCTATCTTTTGTTGCAAAGTATCCTGAACAGTCTCCACATTGCATAAGCCATTATAAAATACTTCCTTATATGAGCGAATTTGTTGTACAGGATGTCACTCACATTATTAGGGTATAACTTTAAAAAGTTCAATTTCAGTAAGAGGCAAATTCTTGAAATGAAGAGGATGCAAAAATGTGAACAAACTAGTATACTTCCATGACCTGTGTGTGGCCATGGAAAAACTCTAGTCACATCAACTACATGGACGGCAGTTGACATTGTGCAATATCAATAACAGGATAAAATTCATTTTATCATATGCTTAACAAATATTTTTTTTGAAACCTCTAATCTTATTGCATGTTGTCATGATATAACCTGATATTTCTCTTACGGATGTTGGAGAACGTGCTAGTTGTGTTCCAGATTCTGGCAAGTGACTTTTGAAGTTAAAGGCGTGCTCTCCCATAGATCATCACTCTAACAGTTATGTCACAGCTGTTTACTAGCCCCATGACAACCTAACTTCAAAAGTCACTTGCCAGAATCTGGAACACAACTAGCACGTTCGCCAACATCCGTAAGAGAAATATCAGGTTCATGACATATCATATATAGGTTCATATATCATGACAACATGCAATAAGATCAGAGGTTTCAAAAAAAATATTTGTTAAGCATATGATAAAATGAATTTTATCCTGTTATTGGTATTGCACAATGTCAACTGCCGTCCATGTAGTTGATGTGACTAGAGTTTTTCCTTGGCCACACACAGGTCATGGAAGTATACTAGTTTGTTCACATTTTTGCATCCTCTTCATTTCAAGAATTTGCCTCTTACTGAAATTGAACTTTTTAAAGTTATACCCTAATAATGTGAATGACATCCCGTACAACAAATTCGCTCATAAAAGAAAGTATTTTATAATGGCTTATGCAATGTGGAGACTGTTCAGAATACTTTGCAACAAAAGATAGAGTTTTTAATATCTTTCAATACGGTTATTTTTGCAGTACATTGTTACGCGCATTACTCCGTACTGACATGCATTAATTTTGTAAAATAGTTGGCACCGCATTCACTTGTTGCAATACTTTTATTGTTTGCAGCAGCCTATAACTATATAGTTTAAATTAATTCCTGATTTAGTGATTTCAAAAACATTATGTTAGTTACAATGGCTTGAAAAATACCACAAATAACAAAGTTTAGGTTATTGGTAATTACGGCACAGATGCAGTAGTTACAGGCTTAAGAAGCAGATTTATGGAAGTGTGGCTGTCTATTTTTTTATTTAGATAACGTGATGATCCAGCTACACCGTCAATCTACTGCACATGAAGATTTAAATTATATCAATCAGCAAACAACCAGCAAAAGTCAAAATAAAACCCACCCATGCTATAGAAAAGTATAAGCCTATTACAATCAACTTTTAAGATTCCAGATGAGAAAAAATTCCACGGTAATGGCAACAACGTAAATTTACGAATCCGAGAGTGAGGCAGAATATCGAGAGTTTGAAGATTCAGAAGAACAGTCCACAAGTACCAGCAAAAACTACAACGAAACCAAAGCTGCAACAAAATCATTACCATCTTCAAAGTTTAACCTCCAAAGCAGCAACCATTTTTATCAACTTGCAAAGCAGCATCCATTAGTTAACAGTTTTCTCAAGATGGGATGAACATTCAGACATCTTCACAGTCTGGTATATTAAGATCAACTATTAAAGAAGCTGTTAAACTTAAAGAAGAAAACACTACATTTAGAATGCTGGTCTCTGCATTTTTATGATAAACGTATTAGTCACAAGAATATTAAGTGTTAGTGTTAAAGAATAAATAAAGAGAAGTTAAGCTACAAGCACTAGATCTACCAGACGGAAAAGCAGATACTGTTGTTAAAGGTATAACAGCTAATCTTGATGAATTCATTTAATGCAAGTGTATACAAATAAATGTAGCGGACATTACAAATTCAAACACTTGAAGAAGGAATGGAATTGTCAGTCAGTTACAAAGATGAGAAAAATTGCCGAAAAAAAAATTGGAAAAACTAAAACTCATTGGTTTTCAACATCATATTTTTGACCGAGTTCTGTGCGTAGTAAACGTGCGATAAAAAACTTGGAGGAAACCATATGTATAATATTTTTTTATCCAAGAACTTGAAAAGTTTGTAAACTTGTAAACTTGCTCAATATTGAATACTTTTATTTCATTTAACTCGGGTATTACGCTTTTTTGAAGAACCTGGAATATTTCCTAAAGTGAAGTTTCAGAAAATACCTAAATTAAATAAAGCAAGATGGAATTCCCGAACAATACTAGCTCTTTTGGAATTTATTCTTCTACCACAGAGAAATGATTCACTCTTCATTTTTATATTTATATTTTACAGGTGGACGGACCATTGGTTTACTGACTAAATGTACAATGCAGATGATTATCAGAAACTACGTAGCAGCTTGCACGGTCACATAAAAGAATTAAACTGGAAATTCTGGAAAATTAAAATAAGACTGGAAGTTCCCATAACAAATCTGTGTGCAGAATAAACAATCAAGTGTCTTCAAGATTATTTCGACATCTGTAGAAAAAGAGAGAGAACCCTTAGCTTAGATTTGAACTATTAAGACTATTATTAATGATTAAGACTATTACTATGCTCAGTGACGTATCCATGTGGGAGGAGGGGATGGTATTTGCTATATATATATATATATATATATATATATATATATATATATATATATATATATATATATATATATATATATATATATATATAAAATAAGAATATGTCTTGCGTAACCCAGTTGTGGCTATATTAATAGAAAACATTTAATTTAATAAAATTTAACAAAATATATTAGGAGATTTTAGTATTAAATCATAGACCATCAGTTTATTTCAATTTATAGTTCAAAAATAACAAAATTGCTACAATAGATAGTAATTTTACGCTGAAAGTGTTTTCTAGAATGTCTAACTATTCAGCTTGTGAATGTTCTGCTTTATTTCTGTATGAGATTATTTACTTTGAAAAGTAAAATTACGATTCGATATTTTTAATCGTTTAATATTACTTGATCAGATATTTCTACATAAACTCCTTTAATTATTATGAAAATCAAAATTCGAGAAAATTTTTATTTTTATAATAATTAAAGGAGGATTAAAGGAGAAAGTTTTTAAATATGCATTTTTTAAAACTATTTCTTTTAATAGAAAACTAGAATCATACACTTGGTAAATTTAAAAAAGTTGTCATAGATTATCTTAATATGTATTAAAAACAATATAAATAAATACATAGATTATCTTAACATCGATGATTTTAAGATAAAGATTTTATGACAACTTTTTAAAAAAACTTTTACCAATTGTTTCTAGTTTTCTATTAAGGGAAATAGGTTTAAACACCAAACTATCAGCACAAAATTAATCAATAATATTCCATATATTAAAATTAAACTTGTTGATGAGTTTGAAACACCAATATAAATCTCAAAACTCAAATATAAATCTCGTTGAGTTATCTTATAATGAATTTAAAGCTTTTAAGTTATTAAAATAAAATAAAACTTGAGTAAAGGCAATGTTGTCTCGATAAAACTACTGGATATGATAATATTAACTCAAATATTGTGACTAATTCCTACGATGTATTCCTATATATTCCTAATAATTCCTACAATATAGCATGGGGCAGTACCCACAAATCTAAATTACAACCACTTTACTTACGTCAAAAACACGCTTCAAGATTAGTATACAACAAAAGCAAATTTACTCATGCTCAACCCTTACTGGAACAAATGAACGCACTAAATATATTCCAAATAAATATTTTTTTAAATATACTTTTCATGTTTAAATATAAACTAAGTCTGGTTCCAGAGCATTTTACAGTACACTTTTTTAAAAACAATATAAATAAATACAATACAAGAGCAACAGGCAACTTTAAGATACCTTCCTATCACTACAAATAAGTATTTCTTCTTATCAATCTTACATAAATTTTGTTTTTATCATATTTATACACTAACATTATCTTGAAATGTGGTAAATTAACTTATAGTGAAACATCTAAACTCTCCTCCACAAAATCAGCAGATTATTTTTATTTATTGTATTTTTTATTTTAATTGGAGTAATATAGAGATGTATTTCTCGGATTATTTTTACTTACACGTTATTATCTTGTTGTAATTGGTATATTTTTTTTATTCATGTCTCGGAGTTGTTAGCAACTATATTTTTATTTACCTCGTATATTTTGAACTTTATATTTATGATTTAAATTTGTATATCTTTACTGCCAATCGGTGATTGGTAACTTGTAATTACTTTGTAGTTGTAAAATAAAACATGTATAAAAAAAAAAAAAAAAATGTTATAAAAGATATTGTTTATAAAATCTTCAGAGTATCCATTGCATAAGGGTCTTTTTTAGATAAAATCGAAATAGCAAAACTAACTTTAATTTTTAAGACATTTGATCGTATACAACAAAGTTATCTCCCTACTTCAGTTCTTCCAGTTCTTCTTTTTTGAAAATATTAGAAAGAATAATATATAACCGAATCTACTCTTATCTTGTGGAAAATGAAATTCTGTACGAGAACCAATTTGGTTTTGAAAAAAAGTATTCAACCAATCATGCTATTCTTCAACTTACAAGAAATATAACTGGCGCTTTTAACGACTCTTATTTTACATTAGGAGTGTTTATTGGTTTATTAAAAGCATTTGATATTGCCAACCATCAAATCCTGTTAAAAAATCTAATCTCATATGGTATTAAAAATGAAACCCTGTTACGGTTCAAAGTTATCTTACTAACCGTAAACAGTTTGTTCAAAGGATTTAACTTGCAATTTTAGCTATCAGCTTGCTCGCAAATTCATTGGTAATGTTGACAGGGGTGGATCCATCATTTTTTGGTTTCTGAGATTGGCTTGATGGAACTTCCAGATATGGAGCAAACTCCAAACATTTATATGTTTATACTTGTGTCAAATAAGGATGCTTTGCAAAAAATTGCGATGATTGGAGCTTTGGAACTAAAAAAGACTTAAATTTTTTGTCCCACCTCCCTCCTGCCTCAAACGTAAGAGTAACAAGTTGATAAAAAACGTTTTTTACTATTATTAATCAGATTTATATTTAATAAATATAATATGACTATATATTATACAATAAAAATTTTTTCAATAAATTTTAAGTTTGTTAGTATAATATTTCAGGGCGGCGAGGGTGAAATTTTGGGGGTTATTTTGTTCCAAAGCTCCAACCATCACAATTTTTTGCAAAACATCCTTGCTTGACATAAGTATAAACATAAAAACGTTTAGAGTTTGATTTATGTCTAAAAGTTAGCTATTTCAAAGACCAAAAAATGCTCGACCCGCCCCTGACTATTGAGTGGAAAGGTTATCATCAACTAATAATGCAAGTTTTTTTTACCGACAATAATGCTAGTTGCTTTAAAAATTGCTCTAGCGTCTTTTTTGAAATTTTACATCATTTTGGAGAAAATATTTAAACTTTTTTAACAATGGAAGCTGAATTCCTGTTATCTTCTTTCCTTGGCTTTATTGCCGTTGTCATAGTTTGCTCTTGGCTTATTAATTCAAGGAGATGTTGCGCTTTGTATTTTTGAACTTTATGACTGCAAGCGCTGAAAGTTTTTGTTGGTCGGCCAGGTCTGATTTTTATAATACCGTGTTGGTAGGTACTTGGCAAAGTTCAAAGTTTTTACTTATTTAAGTAGAATAGGTGTCCATCTTTTCTTAAGTGTTTGATAAAAGCTTGAAGTTTCAAAACACTTGAAAGTAGCATCAGATACTCCAATGTCTCCTATTTTTGCTATAGCGTAACTCATAATTGCATCAAACTTTAGGGGTTTGTACCCATATATTAAAAAAATATCATTCGGGATATCGAAGGAGCCATGTAAAAAAGAAGAATTATAATTGTTGCACAAGTATTGGCTATATTTATGGACAGAATATTTCTTCAGTTTTAAAAACTTATAGGTATGAAGTTTAATTTCCATACAATCACGCAATGATATTAGGTATATAATATGTTAAAAGTTACACAAAACTTGTAAAATAGCTTTATGATATAATGTAAAATTACTTTTGATTGAATTCTACAAGTCAGTAAAAGATATTTCTTAAAACCCGAAAGCAGTAATAATAAGAGAAAATTGTAAAAATTCTTATTTCAAGATAACACAATGGAAGTTTCAGACATGCAACTTTCACAATTACTAAAGGTATCAAATTATTGTCTACAAATCTGTTCCACGTCTTTAAAAACAAAAGATTATCCTAAACGTCAGCACTTTTTTACAAACTGTGTTGCGAACCATTAGTATAAATTATCCCAGGATATAATTGATGCACCTTCAGTAAACTCTTTTAAAAAGTAATGTTTATGATGCTACTTCGGCTGCAGTAATGTTAATTGTCAGTATGTAAAAGCCTGGCCTGCTTTTCTTCATTAATATGGAACTTTTGATGTACAAGTTCATCAAAATTTTTTTATGTTTTCAACTGTTGTCCCACGAGATGGCTAACTAAGTCTTGCTTCATAAGCTTTCGGACCCCAGATGGTCAGATTGCCACTATAAAACTAATTGCAAAACGACTGAAAAATACTGCTGCACTAAAGCTGTTACTTTAACTTCAAGCAAAATATTTTATCTTTATTTCATCTTCAGTATAAATTCGTTTTACATCAAAATATATATTATATAAAAAGTTTTCAAACATAAATATTGACCCATGATAAGCAGATGACTCGTCTTGAGTATAAAGCATTATTTTTGGCAAAGTAAATGAATATAGCAAAATCACGATAAACTTGGAAATACAAATTTTTTCCACAAAATCCTCAAAAAAAACCTTATAGTGAGTATTTTTAACTTGTGCAAGTTTAATTTAAAACTTGCATTGCAAAAAATGCTTCATTAAGACTCTCATTGATCTGGTTGAAACATCAAAAACCGGTAAAAATAAGGGCTTGAAAAGGCATCCGGCTACTGTCTTGTAGAAGACCTCCAAGGCAAAGGCTTAAATAAACAAATTCTACCTGTTGATCAGGTTCTCACCCCTTCTTCATCAATTAAGCTGGCAAAGATGTATGTATAATTTATTGTTTCCAGTTTAAGATGTTGAATGCTGGATCTTCTTGACTCAATGCCTTTATTTTTATGACTAGGCAACTCATTCTATTATCTCAGCTGTCTCATCTTGTGATCTTAGTGTTGATGATTATCTTCCTTTAATTCATAAAGAATATGTTGATGATTATCTTCCTTTAACACATAAAAGAATATTCTGTGGATTTAAACTAGGTTTAAATCCACAGAATATTCTTTTATGTGTATTTGTTAAGCACCACATTACTTTATCACCATTCTCTTTGTTCTATATTGCTCTCCTTCATCTCAAGACTGCACTCTTTTTGATGTGATTTCTGATCAAATTGATAAAGTCCTTTTATATAGTTGCATAGTTATATATAGTCATATAGTCCATTTTCCGTGATTTTCTTTGTGATGGCCCTGGGGTAGAAGTCTTTCGGCTTCCCGCTGACTTTTTATATAACTTCTTGAAGGAATATCTATAATAAGGCAAAATTATTATTCCAACTCTCTTGCATAGTTCAGATTTTATTACCTCACCTAAAAACAAAGCTGAATTATTTGCTAAGAAGTTTTTATTAATCTTGTCTCTTGATTCCACTCATCCCATCCTACCTGATACAGCTGACAAACAAGTTTATCCATTGCTTGACATTCATATTACTCCAGCTTCTATATCTAAAGTAATTTTGTGCTTAGACTCTTCTTCAGCTTGTGGTTCGGATAACATACCTGTTATAGTATTGCAGAAGTGTTCTCCGGAGCTGTTGTCTATCCTTTAAAAACTATTTAAGAAGTGCTTGTCGGAGCGGCATCTGTTATCTCAATTTTAAAAAATTCTAGCGATCTGACTTATCTAACTACCGTCACATTACTCTTCTTACTATCATAAGCAAGGTTTTTGAGTCTTTAATTAACAAACACTTAATCTTGAATCTTGAATCTAATAACTTACTTTCTGATCATCAATATGGATTTCGATCTTCTCGTTCTACAGCTGGTTTGCTAAGAGTAACAACAGATAAGTTTTATTGTTCATTAGATAGAGGTAAAGAGGTTAGGGGTTTTGCTTTCGTCATTTCTAAAAGCCTTTGATATAGTTTGGCATACTGGTCTTCTCTATAAGCTCTCTTCTTACGGTGTATCAGGTAGCATCTTTAAGATTATTGAATCCTTTCTTAACAACCGTATATAAAAGTTGTTCTCGATAAATACTCTTCTTTAGTTTCTGCAATTTCAGAGGTTCCTTAAAGTTCTATCCTGGGCCCAATACTTTTTTAATTTACATTAACAATCTCCGAGTAACTCTCACATCTAAGGTGGGATTGTTCGTTGATTTTAATTTCATTTATTCTTGTCTTGATAAGAAGCTCTGATTTTTTGGAGGGAAATTTGAGTTTGAAAAAGATCTCATTTCTGCTGCAGCACGGAGCTCTCAGTGACTGGTGAACTTTAAATCAAATAAAACTCAGCTAATTGCTATCGCAATAATCTATATCTTCTAATATTTATGAACGGTAATTCACTCGATAAGTCATCTACACTTTGTTTTCTATGATTAACTCTTACTTTCGATCTTTCTTGAAAATCAAATATCAAACCCATTGCAAAATTAGCATCTGCTAAGGTTGCATTTTTTTTTGTGCTTGTCACTTTCTTAATGCGGATTCTATTATTTTTCTCTATAAATCTCAAATCCGTCCTTTTATCGAATATTGCTGCCATATCTGAAGTGGTTCTTCAAATGGTGCTCTTTCTCTTTTGGACAAGGTGCAGAATGCATTGTAAACATAGTTGGTCCTGCTGTTGCAATAACTTTCAACCATTGTCACATCGTTGTAATGTTGCTTTTCTTTCTCTTTTCTATAAAAACTATATTTGGCGCTGCTCTAATGAGCTAAAGTCCTTGTGCCATCTACTAAAATTCATTCTCTTGTTACTCGTCATTCAATTAAGTTTTAACTTTTTACTGTACTCGAAAAATTCTTTTCTGTCTAGTTTTTTTCCTTGAACATCAGTTCTTTGGAGTTCAGTCCCTTCATTTTGTTTTCCTGATTCATATAGTTTGAAATCTTTTAGGTTGTTTGCTAATCGTTATCTTGCTTTATGAACTTCAGTGGCCCTGGTGCTATCGAAATATAAAACAAAAATTTTACTTTGAGATAAGTTCATTTTACTTTGAGATAAGTTTGATAATTTTTCTTTGAGATAAGTTCATTAAATTATTTTTTATCCTAGATTTTTAAAATAACAGGTTGTTTGCTAATCGTTATCTTGCTTTATGAACTTCAGTGACCCTGCTGCTATCGAAATACAAAACAAAAATTTTACTTTGAGATAAGTTCATTTTACTTTGAGATAAGTTCATTAAATTATTTTTTATCCTAGATTTTTAAAATAACACTCTGCATTTTTTTAAGACATGGTTTTAAGTGACCGCCCCGGTTCTTATAACCAAGACCATAACAAGTGAAAGTTTTCTAAAAAGAACTAAAAATTCTGTTCATACAACATTTATTTTGACAAATGACAACAAACCACATTTTATTTTAAATGGGTTTTATGTTTTTTTAATGTTATATTTAAAACGTTATTTAAAATAATGTTTTATAAAGTGATACAATGTTTTACATATACAGTATAAAACTGCATAAAACAAAAATAAAACAATGTAGCAAAGTTGTTTTTTTATTTCAAAAAATCTTTGACGTTGAGAAAACAACTATGCAATTTTATTTTTATTTTTTTTATACAACTTTTACAGTAACAATCTAATACACTTTTAAAATAAAAAAAGAGTTTTATCGACACTATCTCCATTTTATTTTATTGAACTTCAGAAAAATAAAGTAAAAATCTTTTTAATCGAGACAAATGAGGCAAGAAGCGAAAAGAAAATTCTGATGATTACCTCATAATTTCTTTAAAACAAAAATAATCTGTAAGTTAGTTGGCTGAATGTATTCTTTTTATGTTTTTGTTGTTGTTTATAAATTTTTATTTTTCGTTTTTACGATTTTTATGCATAAAATTAGCGATATGAAGTATTTCAATCATGTAAAAATTAGAAGTATTTCAATCATGTTTTTACATGATTGAAATACTTCTAAAGAAAAATTACGTTTGTCATTATGTTTTTTTTTATTTTGTTGTACTTTATGTTATTTATTATGTACTATTATAATATTGAAATATTTTAGAAAATTATTTGTTTGGTTTGTTGTATACCACTATAATATTGAAATATTTTAGAAAATTGTTTTTTTGGTTTATTTTAATACCATTATAATGATGAAATATTTAAAAAAATGTTTGATTATGTACCGTTATAATAAGAAAATATTTTAGAAAATTGTTTATCAATTTTTGTATAGTTAATTCAAAAGGCTGTAATAATGATGTTAAATTTGCTAATTTATTTGCTTAGAATTGAACTTTTGAAGTTTCCTTTTGAATTTGTAAAATGCTAAAACTAGTATCAGTTACTGCGACTGCCACTGCTCTTTCTTGTTTTGGATGCCACTCATTATACCATAGTTTAAATACTAAAGTTGAATGTGAGATAAAAGAAAAAATTGTAACTAATAACAAAAAATTACATTTAAATGAATCTTGTCATAAGGTTGCAATTATTGGCTCTGGAATAGGAGGTTGTTCTGCTGCCTATTTCTTGAGGTACAAATAATCTAATTTATAGCTAAGTTATTTATTCAAGTTTTATGATTGCTTAATTAAATCATAAAAATTTAAAATTAATAAAAAAGATAATGAATTTTTTGAGTGGTTTGTTTTGATAAGGAACTTATTTTCACAAGAAAATTGATGCCAAATGTGAAGATTGATGTTTATGAGAAAAGTCATATTGTAGGAGGTCGCTTATCTATAGTAAAAGTTGGAGACCATGAATTTGAAGCAGGAGGTAGTATTATACACAATAAAAATCAATATATGGTTAACTTCATGAAAGAAACAGGTACATTATTTACAAATTTTTGTTTTCATGTTACAACAATAAAGTACAGGCAGGGGTAGAAATTCTGAAAAAGCTTTTTGTTCAAGAGTTTTTTTAGTTAAAGTTATTTTTGTCTAAGATTTTTTTAAACCACTCTCTCTAGTATATAGAGATGAGATTAGAAATTGTTAAAAACCATTTAAAAACAGAGTTTCTGTTTGTTGGCTCTTTTTTTGTTAAACTGTAAATGTTCAAAAATTGAGGAGTCTAATTTTATTAAAGATAATGCAACTTTTTTTTTATTTAATTTTTAGGATATAGATTAGTATGTAAGATTTCAGTTTAGTGATTTTTATGTTAGATAAGAGATCAAGGAGCCTGTTGTGTAATGTCTATTGGTAAAAATATGGCAAAATTCGTTTACTTTTTGTTCTTTTCATATATTAATATCTTTTCCCAAAAGGTATTATGTACCTAGGTTATAGGATTTATCACTTCCAAAGTATATAAAATATTATAGGCATAACCAGTAACACTGTCACAACAAACCAAATGTTTAAATAGGGTGTTTGCTTGGTTTGCTGGTGTTATATTGATTATTTTTTTGATTATTCATGGAGTCTTAAATTTAATGACCATTTCATTCATAAAGGTGTGATAAATGTCAGTTATTGACAAATAGTCTTTAATTGAGGGTCTATTATTTAGAATCATATTTATTAATTGGGGTCTTAGTTGAGTACTACTAATTGACTAGAAAACATTTATATCATGTTTATCTGCATTTTATAAAAGACAAAAAGATACAAAATGAAAAAAAAAAAAAATACTAAATAATTCGTCTTGAATTTCATCACTAAAAAGTTTTTTAAAAAAGTCTAAAAGTGTTTGGTTTTAGTTAAGGTCTTTTGGAAGGAGAAAAAACAAAAAAATGTATTGGATTTTAATGGGTTCTCATTCAAGATGTACCAATGAAAAATTATTTTTACAATAAGTAGATATGAGTGCTTTTACTTTTATTTATAATAGCAGCTTCTATGAAGAAATTTCATCATCTTTATTAATCAAATCATTATCCGTTGATTATCAAACCAAACTTCAACTGATTCTCTTAAGGTCTGTTTTCAAACTTTCAGATTTACTATGATCTTGATTCAAGCATTTTAGAAGTATTATTTGCATTATACATTACTTTTTAGAAGTATTATTTGCGCTATATATTATTTTTAATGACTTTAAAAATAATATATAGCTTTTAAAATAATATATGACTTTAAAAATATAAAACATTAATATATAACAACTTTATATAATTACACAACATGACTTTTATTTTTATTAATTATACAAAGAATTAATTCAGTTTTTTGAACAAACCAATCAAATGTGTTGAAAAATGTAATTTATGTATAAAATGGAATAAATGTGCGGCCTATTAGAAAGCTGCTACCAATGGCTTGTAGTCAAAATAAATAAATAACTAAAACTGCTGTTGGTGGCTTGCAGTAGTGAAAGAATTAATAGGAGTTTTAATATAATATTTGGAGCATAAGACTAAAAAAACTTTTTTGATTTGTCATTTATCTGTTGTTCTTTTGTATAAATAAAATAATAAATATTTAATTTTTCATTATGTAATCATGTTAAATATTTATTGTAAATATTGTTAAATATTTGTTATATTTTTTAAGGACTTCAACCCAACTTTAAACCTGAAAAGAATTTCGGTATCTATAATGATGAACATTTTGTTTTTGTGGAAAGTGGAGTTAAAATTTGTAATTTTCTTAAATTACTGTGGAGATATGGGCCATATACCTTATACAAAATGAATTTAGTAGTGAATGAAACATTAAAGCAGTTTGATAACATATATAGCTTGCAAGAGTATCAAAAAGCATACAGGTGAGCCATACTTTAAAAAGAACAATATAATTGCCAAACTACTTGTTTTTGTTTCTTTTTGTATTACACAAACAGCTAAGAACAATAGTAGAACTTTCTAAGAACAGGGTCAAACTAGAGTTTACTAAAAACTCATTCACAAAGCAATATTTTACATTAATTTATATAATTATATTTTGACTTTATATGTATGTTGTAATTTAATTTTTTTAACTTTGCTCTTTTAAACTTTTAACATTTTAAACTTTGCTCTTTTAGAACTGTAGAGGAACTTCTTGTAGATATTGGGGGAAAAAAATTTCTGCAATACACTAAGGAAACTCTGGCAAATATAATGTTAAAAGAAGGAGTTAGTAAAAAGTTAATAGATGAACTAGTTACTGCTGCCATTAGAGTTAATTATGGACAAAATACAAACATAAATGCTTTTGCAGGTATATGTGAAAATGAAATTATTTCTTATACTATATTCTTATACTTATTACTTTATTTGGATTGCTTGGTTATGAGAATTATTTTTAATTCCATTGTATAGTTGAATTTTTTTTTAAATTTAAAAAAACTGTATTAAAGCTATATTTATTAGCGTTATGCATTTTTGTTGTGCCATAAAATCTCAAAACAAGGCCTATATATATATCAACCCTCAGAATTAGGAAAAATGAGGTTGGCAATAATTTGCCGACCTCAATCTTTTTGAGGTCGGCATCAGGTCGGCCTTAAAAAGAGTCTGACAACCTTTGTATCAAATAAAAATTTGATACAAAAGTCTAACCATAAAACATAGAAATGAGGTTGGCAGTTTTTTGCCAACCTCAAATACTTTCAGGTCGGCATTGCCGAATGCTGACCCCAATTCCGAGGGTTGATATGTATGTGCGTGAATATTGATTGATATATATGTGTGTATATATATATATATATATATATATATATAGATTACTGCATTTGGGAGTATGGAAGAAAAAAAAATGATTCTTATGCCAACATATTTGTCACTTTTAATTACTTTTGACTTTCGTCCAATATTTCCGTGTGAAAGTTAAAACCGTGAGAAAGTTAAAACCATTAATTTAATTACAAGTTAATCGTTTTTTTTAAAAAACCGCAAAAACGCAAATTTAATTGACCAGTTGAATGTTTTTGATAATATAAACAATGTTTTTATTTTCATTTTTTTTTAATAAAATGTTTTTATTTTCATTTTTTTTTACTGTAAATCATGCATGGAGTGTTGCTACATCGACTATCTTATAGCCTGACTCGCAATGGAGTGCTGCTACATCGACTGACAAATAGCTTGACATGCAATGAAGTGTTGCTACATCGACTATCTTATAGCCTGACTCGCACAGGAGTGCTTCTACATCGACTGAGGGTTTGGTTGGGGCAGGCAGCCTATCAAGTAACAAAAAAAAAATTCCGGTCTTGCATTTTAATTTTTACTTTTTGTCAACAAAATACATAAAAACTTTCTGACAACCAGTTAGGGGTTTTATATATATATATATATATATATATATATATATATATATATATATATATATATATATATATATATATATATATATATATATATATATATATTCGGTCACAACTCTAGGATAATGTGTATATATATATATATAATTTGTATAAAAGAAATGTATAAATATAATATAATTTGTATAAAAGAATTAAAATATGTTGTTTTTTTTTCCATTATTTTCTAAAATTTTATATTATTTTGATTTTATTTTGATGATTGATTTTTTCTCTTTAAAAACACTTCAAGCTTGAAGCAAAATACTTCAAGCTTGAAGCAAAGATCATAATAAATATATTATTTAATTCTAATAAAAAATATATGATTTAATTTAAAACTAATTTAACAAAAGTATATTATTTTATTCTGATAAAAATTTTTTTAATTTTTTAAAATTAAATGATTCAAAAAGTATATTTGATTTTAATAAAATTGAAGTTAATGCTTTTACATTTAAGTTATAGGTTTAACTTAACTGTCAAATTTATTTCAAAATACTATTGTTCAATATTTAAGTTTTATTCTAAAATTTGCTCATTTTTATCAGAATTTTTTTTTCGGTTTTCTTTCATAAACATTTTATTTTTACTAAAATTTAAATTCTTTGTTAATGTGTTTCCAGGCTGCTTCAAAAATTTGCACAAAATGTATGTTAACTTTTTTTTTATACGCAAGTTAAAGTGCAACGATTATTTTTTAACATAACATAACATAAATACACACTTGTGCACACACTATATGTATATGTATATATATATATATAAATTAGTAAAACACTCATCTAGTTTTTACTAATTTTTTACTAAATTATTATTGCTCTGTTTTTTAAGAATATTAAGCACTCTATTTGTAGAATAGACTAACATAATTTATATGTATATGTATCAAGCCTTCCCCGGAAGCGTGTGCATCACATGCCTTGTTTGTCCACGCTTAAAGTAATTTTTTTAAACAACTTGACGATGTTTTATATAGTAAGTGTTTTAAGAAATTGCGGCAAAATAAAGCTATACGAAACTAGAGAATAAAACAACAATACTCTAAGAAAAGAACCGAATACTATACAAAATAGAATATCTAAATAAAATAAACTAAAAAAGATTGAGTATTAAAAAAAGAAAGTTGTCAAAAAAATATCTAAATATTTTACTCTTTTTGTTTTCTTATTTTAGGGCATTTATTTTTTTATTATTTTTTTTTCCACTTTTCCAAATTGATACAAGTCAAATTGATACAAGTCAAATTGATACAAGTCAAATTGATACAAGTCAAATTGATACAAGTCAAATTGATACAAGTCAAATTGATACAAGTCAAATTGATACAAGTCAAATTGATACAAGTCAAATTGATACAAGTCAAATTGATACAAGTCAAGGAAAAAAGTATATATATAAGAATATAATTTTTTCTTTGATATACAATTTTTTTGCGATATAAAAGAAACAATTTCAGACATGCATTTAATGCAGTAAATACATTTATGATAACTATGTTATTATATGTATATATATATATATATATATATATATATATATATATATATATATATATATATATATATATATATATATATATATATATATATATACACATGCGCACACACTATATGTATATGCATATATACATATATGTATATGCATATATATATATATGCATATATATATGTATATGCATATATATATATGTATATGCATATATATATATGTATATGCATATATATATATGTATATGCATATATATATGTATATGCATATGCATATATATACATATATATATTGTTCTTTCCCTCAAAATGTCAAAATGTTTCTGGGTTTAGATTTTCATTTCAAGTTATTTACAATGCTACAAGTGTGTATGTATATGTATATAGTGTGTGTGTGTGTGTGTATATATATATATATATATATATATATATATATATATATATATATATATATATATATCAGGGCTTGTGATAAAGCGAGCGCGATCGCACTCCGCTCGTAAAACGCGTCCGTAAACAGTATTTTCAAATGTTCTAGGTGCGATAAACAACGCTCGTTCAGCTTATAACGAGCGTATAAAATAACGCTCGTCCAATAGTTCTGGATTATTTTTTTATTTTCATAAAATATTTAAAAAAGATTTTTTATTAAAGATATTCTATTACCAAAGCACTAATATAAAATATAAAAAGCACTAACGTAATGAATGAGCAGTTTGAAGTCGTTAATAGTCGCTAATTTCAATTATGGAATGTGCACGTGGAAACACAATGTGAATACAAAAATGCGCAAATAAAATAAGAATAGAAAATTAGAAAACCACTATAAGAAAATTAAAAGTGCAGAGTATTTTTGATCTTGTGAAAATGTCAAGTAAGATTTATTTGATTTATTGTGTGTAATATTCCACACATCGTTTATAATAAAAATAAATATTAATAATAGAGTAATTTTTAAAATTAGTTTTTGTTTATAGTATAGGTTTTTTTATTAACTATTATTTATTTTAACTCAAATTTAAAACGATTCTGTTGTTTAGAATGTTCGCAATCGTATTTGAAAAGGAAACAAATTAATGACGTCAACATTTATTAAACGGAAAGTCATTATTCTAATTATTATTATTTCAAATTATTCTTGTGTTATTTTTTTAAGATAAAAAAAACGTAATTTAAAAAAGAAATTTTAGAAAAA
The DNA here is from genome assembly GCF_038396675.1 of Hydra vulgaris. Lineage (NCBI taxonomy): Eukaryota > Metazoa > Cnidaria > Hydrozoa > Anthoathecata > Hydridae > Hydra > Hydra vulgaris. The sequence goes on from NC_088923.1 coordinate 27,576,615, forward strand.
AACTAAATAATTAATTTGAATAAAATAATATCAAAAAATATAAAAACCATTAATCGTTAATTAAGTTTACAGCGTAACATTTTAAAATACATATATCAAAACAAAGTCACTAAATTATACTTCAATACTAAATCAATAAGAAGTTGCGTTTTTGTTGGATATTACTTTTTTATAACATAAATAGTTAAAAATAAAATCTGACAATATACAAGAAGTTTGAAAGTATAAAAATCTACTTCGTTAAAGTAATTTCATGAGTGTGATACTAATTTAAACATTTTTTGACGAAAGAATTATGTAACAAATAAAAAAAGATATAAAAAAATAAAAAGCTTTTTATGAGCATCACCTTCAGCAATTTTCATGATCACGCTCGCCGACGTTATTTCGAGCGCACATAATCACGCTCGATGAAAACATAATCTAATTTTACGAGCACGATATAACACGCTTGACGATTTTCTTCATCACAAGCCCTATATATATATATATATATATATATATATATATATATATATATATATATATATATATATATATATATATATATATATATATACACACACACACACACACACACACTATTTACAGCCTTAATATTTTGAAATAAACATCTAACTCCAGATTTTTTGATATTATACTTTTCGAAGAAAAGTATACTATCAAAAAAGAAAACTTTTTTCTGCCATGATATATTTCTGCTTATGTAGAAATACCAGCAATGTTTAATACTGACTAAATCCATAGCATTAATGTTATAATTCTTTTGTTATAAGTCTTAAATAGGTGAATTAAGGACTACAGAAATAAAGACTTAAAAAAGAAGAAAAAAAATAGTGGCTATAAAAGTAAAGCCTTGAAAAAAAAAATTATTTTTAGCATTTTAATAAATCTTAATTTAAAACTAAATTTTTTATTCACTTAGTTTTGTTTTGAGTATTTTTTTAATTGTAATTATTAATTTTATTGTAAATAGTTATTATAAATACCTAATCACTTATCAATTTAAATGATGATTTTTATTATTACGCTTAATTTGTTACACACACAGTTGCAATCAGTTGTTATACAGCAGTAAATTAAAAGATTTTCTAAAAATTTCTGTTTCTATTCTTTTAATTTTATTGTTTTAATAAAAGATTTTAAAAATGTTATAGCACATTTACATAGTTATTTTTTAATTTTTTGGTTGTCAAAGAAAATTTTTATTATTCTATTATAAAAATATTTTTTATTTATTTTATTATTTTTAATAAAGTATTTTATTTTCTAGGTTTAGTAGCCCTGGCTGGTATCCAAGGTGATTCTTTGTTCTCTATAAAAGGTGGAAATTATCAAGTTTGTAAAAACTTATTGTCAATCTCTTATGTCAATTTAATGTTAGATCAGGAGATATCTTCTATTGAAAAATGTTATAATAATTCCACTAAAAAAGTCTATTATAACTTAGAGTTTAACAATAATGAAAGATCAAAAGTTAATTATGATTGTGTTATTGTTGCTGCTCCGTTAGAAGCACCGAAATGTATTCTTAAATGCAATAATTGTTTAGACTGGCCAAATACACAAGGATCTTTTAAACAAATTTTTGCAACCTTTGTTCAAGGTTGTTTAAAGTATGACACATTAAACTGTAAGAATGAAAATGAAGTTCCATCATTTGTTTTAACAACTGAAAATCTCAAATTAAAGTATACTTCAATTGGAATTCAAACAGATGTCTATGGAATTGTGCCAGAAAAGAAAATTTATAAGCTGTTTTCTCACTACAAACTTAGTGATGATGATTTAAAAAGCTGTTTCCATCTAGATAATTCATTAACTCCAAATCGTGTTGTAGAATGGTATGCTTATCCTGCCTATAATGTGCCTGAAGTTTTTGCCCCTTTTAAACTTGATGATGGAGTTTTTTATGTAAATGCAATAGAAAGAGCTGCCTCAGCAATGGAAATGAGTGCTATAGGAGGAAGAAATGCTGCCATATTGTCATACCAATATTTGGAGAAGTAATATTTTGAATGAGTAGAATGTCACAATTCTATTATTTTTGTTTTTGTTTAGAAAAAAAAATTTTTTTAACTTTTTGATTTTTTAAAATGTTTTTTTTCCATTTTTTGTCATTCTTTTAAGAGCATCTTAATTTAATATATTCTATCAATGCATATATTTTAAAAGTTAAAAATTTATTCTTTTTAACTTGCTAAAGTTTTTAAAAAAAGTTCAACTATCATGTTTTCTATTTAATATTAATACATAATTAATAACAATGATGAAACTTTAATTATTTAATAGCATTTATTTTTCATTGATATCTTGTAAAATAACATATTTTTTTAACAGAAGGCTTTTGCTATGCAAATTTTTATGATGTATTAGTACTATATAAAACATTTAAATTCTAATTTTATAAATTCTTACTGTGATTTTAAAGCTTTATTTTTTGTTTCTTTAGAATTCCATACATATTTTTAGGGCGTTTTCTCTTAAGAATTTTAAATCTTTTTCAGATTAAGGTTTTTAATAATTTGTATAAAGAAAAAAAAAAAAGAAGAGTTATTTGTGATTACTGCATCAAAGTGTTTAAATTTTAAACATTTTATTAACAAATTTATTTTCTATTGTATAAAAGTGATTAAGTAAAAAAAGTGATATTTTGAAGAAACTTGATATTTATTGCTGAGAAACATTTGATATTTCATTGTGAAGAAACTTGGTCATCTTGTTGTGTAAAAACTTTTTCTTCTCATATGTATGGATCTCAATGGAGCAATTTCATGGTTTCAAACTAAGGTATTTTAAAGTTGATGTACATTTATTATTGCCTGTAAGTTTTTAATAAAATTTTATTTAAAAATTTTATTTTACAATTAAAGATTGGTACATATGATAAAGCAAATTGGGAAATAACAGTAGAGAAGCACGATGTTGATGAGGTAATGTCTATTATTATATATTATCTATTACAATGATATTTCATCATGATGTTAATGAGATATTTTATCCCAATGAAACTAAAATATGTTTTAGACATCAAATAATATTTTTATTTTTATTTCAACTCAATCAACCATTTTAACTCAATCATTTTAACTCAACTAAACCATCAAAACTTTTGTCAACCATATTTAAGACTAAAGCAGGAAACACTTGTGTTTATGTTGATTGAAACAATGAAAAATATTTATTCAAATCAGGGATGTGGAGTTCCAAAAAGGACCACAGATTTGAAAGTCAGAAACAAATTAATTATTCCTTGTTTTAGGTGTTGTTTTTTAAACCCTGAGTCCTTTTGTATAATGGAGGCTTGGATTTCAGGATTCCAGGACTTCATGCTTAAAAACAATAAGTCATTAAATTTCATTAATTTTTTTTCGTATTTCAGATCATAAGTCACCCAACATTTTTAGAGCTTTTGAACATTGGAGACAAGGAAAAAACAGAGATTTAAAGCCAGAGTTCTTTTGGGGTTCTGCATCCCTGATTCTAATAATCTGCTACTGTGAACTCATTCCTTTTTTTTTTTTTTTTTGTTTAGATATTAACTGATTGTTTAAGTAATGCAAATTTGCCTAAAGATTTGTTAGATATCGATCTCATTAGAGGTGAGAGGAATTTTAAATATTTTGTAGTATATTTTTATTCTGCATATGATCCTGACCAAGTTTTTTCCATTTATGTTTGAAAGATCTTGAGAAAAAAAAGTATTCTTGTTTTGTTAACAACAGCTTTTCTGCTGTTGTTAACAAAACAAGAAAAGTTATTATGAGTCTAATGCTGTTGTTAACAACATGATATTAAAACAAACTGTAATATATGAACTGAAATATATAAATATGTAATAAATAATCTGCTGTGTATTCAATGCTATGCTATTTGCATAAATGAAAATCCTCTATACCAAACAATATTTGAACAATATAGCTATTGTGTTATATATTTGTGTAATTATTTATATATATTTATATATATATATATATATATATATATATATATATATATATATATATATATATATATATATATATATATATATATAAAAATGTGGTTTGTGGTCAGGAAAATTAGTTCAAAATTGCAAACTTGAATAATGTGTTTTAGGGACAGCTCAATTAACTTTACTTTCTAACAGGTCCCTATTATTTTGAAAAAAGTAGATTTTTCTAAAGTGTGTCATGTTGGGTCTTAAAAGTTGCGAAATTATATAAAAATTTCAAAAAAAATGAAAATTTCATACTACAATTATTATTTTAGATTTAATTGCACAAAAACTATGGTTTTTTAACTAGAAATAAAAAAATACATTTTTACAAGTTTTTAAAAAATTTATAAAAATAAAAAATTTTTAATTTATTATTCATAAAGCAATTATTATTTTTGAAACTTATATATTATTTTGCTTCTTTTGAGTACCAGGTTGACCTACTTTTAAGGAATTTTTTTAAATTTTAGGACCCCATTGAAAAGTAAACTTAATTGAGCTATAAATATTGGAATAATGCTTAAAACTTTAATGATTTTTTTTTTAATCAATTAACGACATTTAAACATCTAGCCACCTAATTATTAAAAAATATTTTTTTTGAACTGGTCTAATATTTATATATATATATATATATATAATATATATATATATATATATATATATATATATATATATATATATATATATATATATATATATATATATATATATATATATATATATATATATATGTATATATATATATCAGGGCTCAAATTAAGCGTCTCGTGATTGCGAATCGCTATTACTTTTCGCACCTTCACGATTAGTTTTTTCTTAAAATTTGTTTTTTCGTGATTATTCTTTTTTTATTTTAGAAGATTGATACTCTATTTGCAAATATTTAGTGTTCTTTTACAGTATAAAACTGCAGTGACTTCTGTAACAATAATTTTTTTTTTAAAGCGGAGCATAAAGTAAAAAAAAGAAAGATAAAAGATTTAGAAAATCAATTAGCAAAAATGTTCAAATGTAGGAAAAAGACAGATTGTTTAAGGAAGGAAAAATTTATAAAAAACAAACGATTAAATACCTATTCAAGAGAAGAAATAAAAGATTTTGATTGAAAAAAGAAATAAAAGTTAATTGATTGAAAAGTCACTTTCTTAACTCGAATTCTCAAAGGCTTTATTCCGATTTAGCTCATTCATTATAAACAAATTTAATGATATTTTTATAAGTTTATTTTGCAAAGAGTAATGGAAGGCAATATAGACTCCAAATAGTTATTAAAAAAAAACTTTAAAGTTTGCAAAAGTTAATACGAAAGTAGAACAAATGTTTTCATGTATGAATTGCGTAAAAAATGACTGGAGAAGTTGTCTTAGACGAGATATTTTAAAATCTCTACTTCGGATAAGTGAAGAAGGTCCTGAGATTGACAAATTTGAACTTGATACTGCTATGGACGAATGGTATAATGATAAAGTTAGACAATTGTCAGCAACTTTTCATTGTTATCCGGAAAAAAGAATAAGAAAGTCAGGAAAAACAGACATTGATCTAGCGACAGTTACAATATCGGATTTGGAAGAAAGTGAAAGCGAGGAAGAAAATTTAATATTCTAAGCATTAAACTAGTGAAATGTTTACAAAACGATCAAAATATTTATGATTACGATCTAATACTTTTTTTATTAGCAATCAAAAAAGGTATAAGATCGTAAAAGATTCAATTATTTAGACACATTTTTTTCTTTCGCTTTATTTTATTGAATGAAAAAAGTGAATGCTAACTTTTATTAAAAAATTCATTGAATAAATAGCAATAGAATAGAAATATCATGGGAATTTTATGGGGTTACTTAGATAAGAAAACTTACTTAATAAGAATTTAATTATCATTCTTGTTTGTGATTGTGCGG
>NC_088923.1:27590000-27615000 GCF_038396675.1 Hydra vulgaris
GGTACTATGTCGATTACTATGTCAATAATGATAAGAATGCTGTGATAAGAATAGGTGGGGCTAAGCAAAATAAACTAAATTTTTGTTTATTTTTTTTTAACTGGGGTCAGGGAAAGATTATGGTTTATCAACATTAAATTAGTTCTTGCTTCAAATGCAACCAAAGTTTTATGAACCCCTGCTATGGCCTTGGTGAAAATCAAGTCACCTTTGTTCACTAAGGATACACATTAAGTGATGGCTTATCTTTTCTTATCAGTTTCTTATCCAGTACTTTTGCATAAGAAATGGTAAATCACTTTTTTTTTCTGTATAAATAAAACTTGCTATTTTTGATTTTATTTTAAAATCTTGTATTTATTTTAAAGAGTTTAGCAATTTTATTTTATTAAATTTTGCTTTTAGGTGGCAACAGCAAACCTCTTTTAAAGTTTGGTTGTTTTTCTTAACACTTTACTTTTTGCAGCTATTGTCGTTAGTAATATATGTTACTCATCAAACAGAAGAAGAATTTATTGTAAGCTTTTTTTTCCCGTTTTTATTTTTATTTTAATATCATGTGTAAGTGGGAACTAAAATGGCATAATGTAAAATCAACCGTACAGATGTGACATTAGTTACTGTAACTCTGTAGTGATGTAACATTACAATAACCTTAGTACAGATGTGACAGTAACACTGTAGTTATGATTGGCACTTGTTACAAAAGTCTACAGTTTAACAACAAAGTTGAAAAACAAAAGATTGTAAACATTAACACTTACCAGAAACATAATATTCAATCAACAGATGTGAATAACATTAGTTACAGTAACCCTGGCATCAGTTACAGTAGCCGTGTGTCTGTAGTTGTTAATAATGAATGTAGTTGTATTACTACATGATTGTAAGTAAGGTTGAGCTTGTACCATTTTTTACTAATTTACTGATAAATTTTTTTCACCAATATGCTGGTAAATTGATAAAATTAACAAAAAAAAAGAATTTTTTTGTTTTTGTTTTTTTAACTATATTTTGTTGAGTTCAGCCGCACACAGAAGAATTAAAACATTTACATTTACATGTAAATGTAAATGTTTTACATTTACATTTTTCTGATTACTCTGAAAAAATATCTGATACCTAGAAAGATAATTAAAAGATTGAAAATGTGTGTGAAATATGTGGAAAAAAATCTCAGTTTACACAAGATCTATAACAGGAATTATGTGAAGCCAAATCTCAAGTTATGCAAGATCTACAACAGGATTGTGGTACCTTGATCAAAAATATTAAATAAAATTCAAAAAAAGATGCAAAAATTTCTTCATTAAAAGCAGCATCCAAAAAATTTTTCTGAAGGAATAGAATTAGAGAAGTTCTTTTAAAATTAGAAGCTATGGATGGATTTAGTTTTAATGCTTTAAAACAGAAACAAGGGTTGAATTTATGCAATTGCGAATTATGGTATCTGGAAAATTATCTGGTCTTCAAAGTTTTAATTAGATGTAATTTGTTTTCATGGGGCCAATAACTTAAATTTGTTAGTAAAAAAATTCTAAAATACAAAGCAAAACAAAAAATTTTTTGACTACAAAAGTAATAACACTATAGTCACTGTGTTATAAAAGTAATAACACTGATGTTAAAATAATAACACTATAACACTGTTGTTAAAATAATAACACTATAGTGATTTTGTTATAAAATAATAACACTATAGTGATTTTGTTATAAAATAATAACACTATAGTGATTTTGTTTTATAGCGCACTTATAACTTACATTTATAATTTATTGCTTACCGATACTTAATCAAGGTATAAAATAAAAAAATTTTTAGTTTTAATTGAAGTAGAAATGCATCAAAAAATAGAACAGATATTTAAATAATATTAAAAACTTCAGGAACTTTTACAAATAAGTACTTTTACAGTTTATAATTTCTAAACTGTCACTAGTGGTCCAGAAAAACCTGCTTAAAATTTAAAATTTAGCAATCAAAATTTTTTATTGGTGGATATAAAATTTATTGGAACCACTCAAAGCACTTTACAGAGCTTCTGGTGCCATTTAAATAACTTAATATTATTTAGTTGGCAGTAGAAATCAAATTAAATAACTTTTAAAAGATTAAAACCCTTTAACTGCAGAGGGACTCTTCGAATTTCTAATTAACAACCTGAAACTGCAAAAAATTTTGAGCCTTTGCATCAAAATAAAAGATGGCATTATAAAGTCGTTTGTTGAAAGACAATAAAGCAATTTGGCGATCCTTCATGAGATTAAAGAAATTTAAATGAATGTTTCAACATGCTATTAGAAACTGTTATTCAGAAAATTAAAGGGAGAATAGTAAAACACCTAAAAAGTGTCAACATTCAGCAAAGAAGTAGAGACAACTCAAGTGATGAGTTTAAATCGATTAAAAAAAAAAAAGTTGGTTTTTGAAGCAGCAAGCAAAAGGAACTGTAAATCTTGAGTTTTTATTCAATGCTCTTGAAAACAAGTGTTGGATCAGAGTGATCATTTTTTTAGCTGCTGAACTATTTGTTACAAAAAATTGATCAAGAAGTGATGACCTGCTTGACACTTTGTACTTCTTGAAAGCCTATTTTTTGTTGAAAAATAAGTTTTAAACGGCTGTTTTTTTGAAATTTAATAAATCCACCATTAAGACTAAGCATGAAAGCTACTATGGTGATGTCTGCAATGATTTCCCAAATGTTTTTGTTGTATTGCAGAGTATCTAAGAAAACTTAGACACTGAAATAATTTTAACAGTTAAACTGAATAGGCTATAAGCAGCATTGGAAATTCATTTCCATTGTGTAGAAGGACAACCTTTAAAGATGAATTAAGCTTTAATGTATAGTTTTTTATTCACAGTTTTATGTAACTAGTTCCTTTTTTATATAATTATTTTAAAGAAAAAATTATATTTGTATTTCACCTGAGGATTGCAATAGCATGAAAATGAAAGTTGTGAAATCACATTCAAAACAGCATCACTACAAACATATATGTATATATATATATATATATATATATATATATATATATATATATATATATATATATATATATATATATATATATATATATATATATATATATATATATAAATATTTCTATTTAGCATTTGGCGTAAGCATATGCTCAGTTAAGAAAGTTTATTTTAAGATTTTGATTAACATTCAAGTTGTAAATACTACACTATTTGTAAAAACTTGTTAAAAATTCTTTTAAGTATTTTAAATATTTAGTAACTATATTTTAGTAATTTTAATTTAATAACTATTAAGTTTTAAATACTTTAAACAATTTTAATCAAGATTTACAAATAGAATAGTTTGTGCAAAATTAAAATAAAGTAATTAGGCTCATTAAATGCTTATGTTTTGTATTCAAATAGTTATTGTCTATATTTAAAATATTTTTAAATATTGGGTACATTAAATAAGTTATATTGATTTTAAATTTTTCTTTAAACATTAGAGATATAAACGTTTAAAAATAAATAAAAGCTGATAAAACTTTTATAAAGTTATAGTAAACTTTTGTTTTGTTGTTGTTATTTTCATTAAAGTCGAAAAGAATATGAAGAGAAAAACAAAACTTTCTGAAAAAGTTTTCATTTTGTTTTTTTATTTTCCAAAAGTAAAATAAAATAGCTTACTAAAGATCTAAAGTTCATTCAAAAATTAATATTGCACGATTACTACATTGTTATTAAGATTTTTTTTTATTAAAAACAATACCAAAAAAGTGTTAGCTCTTAATTACCAAAAAGTAAAAGTTAACATTAATCTGAATTAGGCCTGTTTAAATCGAGTCAAACGAGCCAAGCTTTCCAGGGCTCGGCTTGGCTCGTTTACATATTAAGAGTGATCAGGCTTGGCTTGAGCTCGTTTCGAACATGAGATTCTTTGTTCGAGCTCGGCTCGTTAAGGACTAGTATTGTTTGGGATTGGCTCGTTTTGCATGTTGCTCGAGCTTGACTGGTTTAAAACTTAAAATAATTATTGTAACCTGTTAGTTTAAAGCTCGTTTAGTAAAAAAAAATTGTTCGTTAAAGGCTCGTCTGTAAATAATGCAAGTCCAAATCAACAAACAACATAAACAATCCTACAGTCTATTAAACATGCAAATAAACAAATAATGAAATAAGATCCCTCAAATCTAATAGTTCAAAATAAAAGTTAAAACTAATAGTTCAATGTTCAAACTTAATGTTCAAAGTTCAAACAAAAATTAAACTCTCACAAACATAATAATTCTTATTAAACACTGCACTCTAATAGTTCAAATTACATTTTCACAAATATAAGTCTTGCTCTCATTGCATTGAATAAATAAATATAAATATATATATATATATATATATATATATATATATATATATATATATATATATATATATATATATATATATATATATTAGGGATATGTCTTTTTGTCAACAATCTTGGCCTGTATAGTAAAAAAAAGAACTTTTATGTAAAAAGAGAGAATATATGTTTGATTTTGACATATTTTTAAAATTGGTCACCACAAAACCAAAAAATCGAATTTTCAATAGGTACACTTTTGTACAGTAAATGAATATTAAAGGCTGAAGATGTTGTAAGAGTCATACTCCTGTTGTTATTTTATTTATTTATGCAACATGTACTGTGATATAACAAAAAACATTATGTGATATATAATTATACAAGTATTACAAAATTAACAGTATCAAAGCGTCTAGTACAACAATATACATAACTGTCTGTGTCTATAGGCCTACTGTGTTTAGTACATGGGTCACATGATGCTCACGTCTCATAAAGAGTCTAGCGCTTATTACTTAGAATGAATCGAAGTTGCAGTTTGTCTTTCTTTCTGCAGGAAGCATACAGGTCTTGCATCACCTTGATTGCACGTTCAGCTATCTGATTACTTCGTGGTATGTCGATGACGGATGGCTCTTTCTTCCAGTGATTTTTGAATGACTGCAATGCCTTTTTGTAAGGCTTCAATACATCAGATAAATTCTTGAAGTCATTGTCATTGTACTTTTGACTACTAAACCAATGTTCTGCCCACTCATATGAAATGAACCTGCAAACCTTCTCCAAATTCTTTCTCGCTTCAGGCATAAGAATGAACGCCAGAATGGCGAGAATGGCTCTTGAGTTCCATCTGGCATTGCTCATATTAGGAATGTTCTGAAAGTGAATCAGAGGGAAGTTTCTTTGTTCTTCATAGAACCTAAACACTCTTGTTAAATGGTACAAAAACTTCATATCGTCTCTCCACCCTGATTTATCAAGAATTTCTACAGTTCCATTCACAAACTTATCCTTCAGTTCATCATACTTATTCAACAGTTCAGACACAAATGGGTATTCAATGTTTGGAGATTTGGTATCACCCCCAAGTTCTTCGTCCATCACCAGACGGAGAATCCTGTCTAGTACGTGATGCTGACAACCGATAAATTGTGGTATTGTGACACCCTTTAATTTAAACATACGTTGCAACTTCACAACAACTCCATTTCTCTTCCCAGTATTGACGTTTGTTGTATCAGTAATGATCATCTTAATTGAATTCCACAAATTGTATTCATCAATAAGTTTGGCAATTTTTTCAGCAACAGTTTCAGCTTTGCCATCTTTTAAACGCAGTGCATCAAGTTTCACGTCAGTTCTTTCATTCTGAAGTACAACTACCTGATATTCCTTATCATCTATTCGTTTGCCGTCAAAGTGTAAGGACCACTGTTCCATTTTAAGTTGTTGTATCATTTCTTTTTTTAATTTACCTGCCTCTTTGAATATGGACTTGTAAATTGCTGATTGACTTGGAGTTGGAATATCAATACCTTGTTGTGATAATACATTGCATATTTTAGCAGCTTTCTTTGTGGAAACTCCACTTGATGTAACCATACTTACAGCAAATTTACTTTTGTAGTGCTTTCTAGTTTTTTTCTGAGTGTCCTCATCATCGTCTTTATCACCGTCGTCGTCTTCATCATCTTCACTCTTACTTTTGCAGTTTTCAGATTCAGTACCACTGTCTGTGGTAGACAGGACTTGTGATGTGGAAAGTATTGCTGTTCCAGACTGGACTTTCCTTCTCTTGGAAGGGTGAATGGTTTCTTTACTTGCCACTTGTCCTGTTGAGTACCCCACCTGTCCTTTACTTTCTTTTTGTAGGTGGTATAGACGTTTATCTTGCGAGGATAACCACTGGCCATTCACTTTCGTGATGTCAAATAATGCATTGAGAACATCATATTTTCCACGCTTGACACATTCATCATAGACCTTCAGCACCTTCATAAGCTTTGCTCTTATCACTTGATCAGACACACGTGGAAAATTCAGTTTATTGTCCCACAATTTTGTAATTTCCTTAGAAATTTGGTCTATTCGTTCTTTTCTTCCTTTAACATATGCTCCGAGAAACTGGTATCTTCCTACGATCTGCAATTGAAGTGGTATTCTGGATTTTTCATCGAGTGAATGTTCTTCTACAGCCACGCTTCCTCTTCTTCTGTGTGACTCTTGAAATCTAACCAAATTTTTAGTCCAAGTCTTCTTGTTCTTTGTTACTGTGGTATGACTTTTCTTGTGAGACATCATATAATATTGTTACGACTTTACGGATAGCTGAGCGTAAATATCCGTTTAATAAAGTCGTTTAATTAATAAAATACTTTAACTGTATAGTAATCCAATTATAGTTCGATAATCCAGTCAATGTTGATAACAGTTCGATAATCCAGTCCGTATCCTAACGATAATGCTACAACTACTTATACTTCGTACACTTACAGCGTCTTTAGTTCGCTACAGTAGTTCCTTATTAGCTCAGTTACACGCAGAGTACTTCATAGAACTATTCACATTATCAACACTGATCTCTGACAGCAGCTCGCTTATATAATTATTTAGAGCTTCCAGAATGTTCTACTAAGTTCTATAATCTTCTACAGTCTGTTACAGTCGTCTATATCACCGTGGTAACACAATGACGTCATCACATAACAATTCCAAGTATTTGCCGGCACACGGCCGTTTCGTTGCCATGGTAACGTGTGGCGTTATATTTATAAATTCATAACAAAATAATGAAATAAATAGAATTAAGCTGAGAATTAAGCTTAAGATTAAAACATCGGTCAAAAATGAATGTATAAAAATGGTAAACCAAATTTTTATTTTGGGGGTGACCTTTTTTTGTTGCAGAAAGCTATTTGGGCCTTTTTTCATGATTTTAGGTAAAAGTTCATCGATTTATGATACAGGAAACATTTTATTTGAAAAAAAATTAAAAAGTCATATCCCTAATATATATATATATATATATATCAACCCTCGGAATTAAGGTCGGCATTCAGCAATGCCGACCTAACTGCCGACCTGAAACTGTTTGAGGTCGGCAAAAAATTGCCAACCTCCTTTCTATGTTTTATGGTCACACCTTTGTATTAAATAATTATTGCCGACCTGATGCCGACCTTAAAAAGATTGAGGTCGGCAAATTATTGCCGACCTTATTTTTCCTAAATCCGAGGGTTGATATATATACATATATATATATATATATATATATATATATATATATATATATATATATATATATATATATATATATATATATATATATATATATTCGAGCTTTAATCGAGCCTATATGAACAAGCCTATGATGTTCAAGCTCGGCTCGTTTAATAAACAAGCCTAATTTTTTGTTCAAGCCTGGCTCGTTTACCATTCGAGCCGAACATGAACGAGCTCTTGTCGAGCCGATCACCGAGCCGTTCACGAACACGAGCTAGGATTTACAGCCCCAATCTGAATGAGTTTTTTTTTCATAAAATATTCATTATATATACTTTGATATTGTTCTATCATTCAAATTTCAATTTTTTTATTATTTTTTAAATTGAGATAAGTTTTAATTCTTTTTTTTTTTTAATTTAACAATTGGTTACCAAAGTAACCAAATGGCAGTTATAAAAATAATGAGTTGCACATAAATTTTTAACTCATTTTATTGTCCTGAAGATAAATGAAATAGCTAAAGTAAACAGAAAGTTAGTTATACTGCATTTGAAGTCGAAACTTTTTTTTTCTTTTAATGGAAAAGCAAAATAAAAAATAAAGATGATAAACATTACTTGGGCGCTTTTTTTGGGGTGCCCATATCGCTCCAGCAGCACCAATTTACCTTAGATGCTAATTTTGAAATGGAATCTATATATCATTCCCATTAGAGGTCAGTAGTGAATGATCTAAAATAAATCTAATCATAAAAAACATAAAAGACTCGCCATACCATAGTACCATAGTAACTATGGTATTATTTTTATATACTTTTGTATTTATTTATATTGTATTTATTGTTATAAATTCTGATAAAAATAAAGAATTTTTTGTTGTTTAAATTCTATGATCTTTTTTAGAATATTTCATGGCCAGAAGCGTTTGTTCCACTTTTGGTATGTGACGATTTAAAATCACTTGTGGATTAGGTTTTAAAAATTAAGATTAAAAATTTAATTTTGGGAATTTTTTTTTAGTTAATGTAAGTTAAACAAATTTTTTGATAACACTGAGTAACACGTTTTTGATTTCTTTGTCACATGATAATTGGTTTACTATAGTGAAAATGAAGAATTATTGTATTATTGATGTATTTATATACATTTAAAAATATACAAAGTATATCAAATAATAAAAATATATATATATATATATATATATATATATATTAATTTTCATTTTATTTTAGGCAATGGTTTTATTAGGTGAATTATATATTCATGTTGTATCTACAAACTTCACAAAACCTGCTGGTCGAAATATTAAAAAACAACGAAGGTAGTTAAGTTTATTTTAGATGTTTGAATTTTATATTTTAAATATTTGAGTTTTTATTAGTTTTCTATACAACTAAAAATACTAATAAATATATAAGGCTATAGGGTCATTCCATGCCAAGTGGTGCAAAGGTCCCTTATGGACCATCTCAGATTTTATTGAAATTTTTTGATTTTGTACATATATATGTTAAAAGCATGTTTTGAAAATTTTAGATCAATATCTAATATGGTTCTTGAGAAAACGCTATTTAAGTAGTGGGCTATTTTGCATAAAATTTCACTCTACAAGAAAAAAGGGTTTTTTCATCATTTTTAACAGCCAATAACTTTTGAACAAGTTAGTTTTATACTTCAATTATTATAAGATAGCAAGTGTGCTGTGGATACTTTGAAAAAAGAAAAAAATATTATTTCTGGCATCTTAACTTTTTCCATAATGGCAGGCTAAAGTTGATTTTTTTGTTTTAAGAATAAGTTTTTTTGTGATTTTAAAGACCTTAATCTTAAAAACTAGTTACAAAGTTAATACAAATCAAATTGCCTGCTGATCTACATGTGGTGGATAAACATTTTTAAAAAAATCAGTTGATTAAAGAGCTGCATTCAAAAGTTATAGGTCTCCAAAATGAGTCAGATCGAGATTTTCGTAAAATTGATCTGTGATGCAAAGCATCTGTTACCTAAGATAGCACTTTTTTTTTTTTATAAAAATTTTTTATACGCATCAATTAAAGACTGTTAATTAATAAAAACCAAAAAAATTAATGGGCGCTTATTTATAACCCCCAAAAGGTAGTCTCTAAAAGTCAGGTAAATTTTCCATAAAAAATTATTACTTTTTAAAAGTTTAGTTATTGTTTCATTTAATTCTATATTACTAGTATGTCAATCTAAAAAGTACTAATAAAACCAAATAAATTGTTGTATTTTAGAACTAATTAATAATAAGTAATATGCCTGAGCTTTCTACTTGCTGTATTGGTAAAGCATTAAATGAACAGTGCTATCTATCTAATAAAAGTAAACGCTACCAAGAACTGTCTAAACTAAACCAAGAGCTTATTTCTTTGAGAAGCAAAATAAATCCCATAGATTTTATTTGTAGCTATCACGAGAAAGTTTACTTGTCGAGGTATGAGAATGAACATCGCAGGTATTGTTGTAATCCGTTGAACAAGCACGCAAAAAATGTGAAAAGTAAGTTTCAATATTTAATATCTTAATTTAATAAAAATACCTTAATAACACTAAATAAATAAATAAAAAAATATTTAATAATTATTTCCGTTATTTTTTAGATTCTCTTAGAGTTATCAGTCTTTCATATGCCAAAGATTTTGGTTTAATACCTGGTCAAAAAATTTGCACTAGTTGCAGAAAAGTTCTGAATTGCAAACATAATACAAAAGAAAATGAACTCCAAGAAAAAGAAATTTATGTTGACAACCATACATTAAAAGAAGATCTTAATTCAAGTATTGCAAGTTTTGGATGCTCACCTCTAAAACTTGTTTCAAAAAAAGATAGAGTTGCATATGGAAAGCGTAATATTGATAGCGTAAGAGCTCATACACAAAAGGCTGTTGCCAATGTGCTATGTTTAGAAATAGCTGCACTTTGTGGAATTGAATCACCCTCAAAAAAATGTTTGAAAAAAACAAACACAGATTTAGACAATATTATGACTCAAATTAAGTCAAAATTTGAAAAAACATTGTCAAATTCTGAAAAAATCACACTTCTTACACTCACTCCAGACAGTTGGTCAATAGAGAAAACTCAGAAGTTTTTTTTTACTTCAAAAAGATCTGTAGTACAAGCCAGAAAATTAAGTAAAAAAAGTGGAATACTATCAAAACCTTCTCCAAAATCGGGTAGAAAACTAAGCGAAGATGTAATTACAGAGGTTGTTCATTTCTACGAATGCGATGAATATTCAAGGGTTTGTCCAGGAAAAAAAGAGTTTGTTTCAGTTAAAGTAGATAGTAAAAAGCAACATATCCAAAAGCGCCTTCTACTAGTCAATATGAAAGAGCTACATATTGAGTTTTAAAAGAAATATAATTATCTTAAAGTTGGATTTTCAAAATTTTGTGAGCTAAGGCCCAAGTGGTGCATTCCTGTGGGTGGTGCTTCTGGTCTGCACGCTGTTTGCCAGTACCATCAAAATGTAAAGCTCCTTGTACAGAAAATTCCTGGAATTTCTGATTACAAAATCTTATTAAAATTAATGGTTTGTAGCATTGAAAATAGAGATTGTATGCTGCATAGCTGCGATAAATGTCCTGCTAAAAAGGTTTTGTTAGACTACATTGACACTTTGTTTACAGAAAAAGAAATTAGTGAAGTTAACTTTTATCAATGGCAAAAATCAAATTACCAATGTTCTTTAGTATCAGCAACTCTACCTTTAGATGAATTTATTGAAATGGTTTATGAACAGTTAGATAGTTTACGAGTGCATCATTTTATATCAAAAAGTCAAGCCACTTACTACCAACATTTGAAAACTAATTTAAAAGAAAATCAAGCTTTGGTTCTTCTTGACTTTGCAGAAAACTATAGTTTTCTAATACAGGATGCAGTGCAAGGTTTTCACTGGAATAACAGCCAAGCAACTGTGCACCCCTTTGTTGCGTATTTTATAAAAGATGGAAAACTTGATAGTCAAAGTTATTGTGTTATATCAGATCATCTGAAACATGGAACAGATGCTGTTCATTGCTTTATCGGTAATGTTATTGATAAACTTAAACAATTACAAACATTTGAACACATTATCTATTTTAGTGATGGAGCTGCATCATAATGTAAAAATTACAAAAATCTTATCAACTTATGCTACCATAAACACGATTTTGACATGACTGCAGAGTGGCACTTTTTTGCAACATCGCATGGTAAAAGTTTCACTGTTCTACCAACACCAGTTGGTGGAACAGTGAAACGTCTTGTTGCACGAGCCAGTCTACAATCACTAAACGATCCTATTGACACACCAAGCAAAATGTACAGCTGGTGTGTTCAACACGTCAAAGGAATATCTTTTTTTTTTGTTGACAAAGTTTCAATAGAAACACATACTACAAACTTCAATTTGGAAGAGAGATATCGTTCTTGTTTGACAATACCTGGGACACGAAACCACCACAGTTTTATCCCAATGTCACTTACCTCAATAAAAATAAGAAGAGTCTCATTTGATATTATTTGCACTAATATGGATTTTTCTACTTGCAGAATTTATATTAATAAAATTTCCAGTTACTCACCAGGAGAATATGTGGCCTGCGTTTACGATGCTCAATGGTATTTAGGAAATATTCTTAGTATTTCAGAAGAGCATCAAGATCTTAATATGAAATTCATGAAAAAGTCTTTATGTAACAAGTTTACGTCGCCATGCAGAGATGATCTTTGTTGGATACCTCTAATGCATATTTTATGCAAAGTGCAATCTCTTAAAGTCCAGTCAAACAGTGGAAGATTTTATAGTATTGACTTAAAAGAAATCAATGAGATTATTTTATTATTTGAGAAATTTAACTTTTTGTAAATTTTATTATTTTTGTTTATTTTCTTAAAAACATTTTGTTTGTTTTTCATTAAAAAAATTATTGTATTATAAAGAGGGGAGGGGACAGAGGGGAGGGGACTTTATCTATTGGGATTTAAAAGTTCTTTATCTAAAGGGATTAAAAGGCTTTAAGCATTGATATTTTTTAATTGATATTTCATGATAAATAACAATTTTATGGAAAATTTACCTGACTTTTAGAGACTACCTTTTGGGGGTTATAAATAAGCGCCCATTAATTTTTTTGGTTTTTATTAATTAACAGTCTTTAATTGATGCGTATAAAAAATTTTATAAAAAAAAAAAAGTGCCATCTTAGGTAACAGATGCTTTGCATCACAGATCAATTTTACGAAAATCTCGATCTGACTCATTTTGGAGACCTATAACTTTTGAATGCAGCTCTTTAATCAACTGATTTTTTTAAAAATGTTTATCCACCACATGTAGATCAGCAGGCAATTTGATTTGTATTAACTTTGTAACTAGTTTTTAAGATTAAGGTCTTTAAAATCACAAAAAAACTTATTCTTAAAACAAAAAAATCAACTTTAGCCTGCCATTATGGAAAAAGTTAAGATGCCAGAAATAATATTTTTTTCTTTTTTCAAAGTATCCACAGCACACTTGCTATCTTATAATAATTGAAGTATAAAACTAACTTGTTCAAAAGTTATTGGCTGTTAAAAATGATGAAAAAACCCTTTTTTCTTGTAGAGTGAAATTTTATGCAAAATAGCCCACTACTTAAATAGCGTTTTCTCAAGAACCATATTAGATATTGATCTAAAATTTTCAAAACATGCTTTTAACATATATATGTACAAAATCAAAAAATTTCAATAAAATCTGAGATGGTCCATGAGGGACCTCTTTAAAATTTGCACCACTTGGCATGGAATGACCCTATATACTAATAAATATATATAAAATACTAATAATTATTAGAGCTAATGAAACACACACATGCATATATCTATGTATGTATATAATTATACTCTTAAATATATATAAAATTACTGTTAATAAATGTTTTTTGTTTTTCAATCTTCAAATTTTTACATTTTCTTGTACTTATACAAATTTTTATAATTATACCCAAAGTGGTGAAATTAGTTCTGAACCAAAAAAGCGTAAAAGAAGTTGTAGAAAGCGTCCAAAAAGATTAGATGAGATCTCTGAAAGTCGTGATGCTAGCACTGAACGAATTCTTGCTCATGATCAAAATGTTGATCAAGTTAGTACAGAGAATTTTCAAATTTTAGCACAATCTGAAACAGATATAAATTTAAATTTGGGTTTAAGGAAAAGATTTTCTAAAAATTCTGGTAAGTTTTTTTATTTATATGAAAAAGTTATTTCAATAGTTTATTTTAATAAATGAAGAATTGTTAGAGCTTAGAATAGTTATGAATTAAGATTTATGCATTAAAATTAAAAAAATTAATCAATTTTATCTAATACTTTGCAAGTATTCGATAAAAATTGATTAATTTTGGAACAATACTTGTCAAAAAACTTGCAAAGTATTGTTCTAAAAATGAATAACTAAACTCACTCTACCAACACTTTTCACCAATTGATAACTAAATAAGAAATAACCTAACTTTTTGTCGGATAAGGCAGACAGTGTTGCCATATTTTAAAAACAATAATAATGATATAAGTAAAATGAAAAACACTAGAAAAATTATAAAAAAACAATTTCCCTGCAAATTTCTTTTAGTATTCAAAATTACAAAAGAAGTAAACTTAAAGTAAAATAGTTTTGACAACCCACTTTATGTGGTATATGATCTATCCCACTGTATATAATTTATCCCATATCTATAGTACTAATTTGATCTAATTTTTTTATTGTTCTTTAAATATTTGAAATTGCATAAAAGTTTTTGGAACTGTATTGCAGTTAAATCCTAAAAGTTTTAAAGTAGGATAAGAATTATCATTTCTGTTTTTTTTTTAGTCAATGAAACAAATATAGAGGAATCTTGTGAGCGAAAAAGAGAAGTTCATAGTGTTGATGAAACCACTTCTAATCAATCAGAAACTGATTCTGACAGTACTAATTCATCAGAGTCAATTAGTGAAAATGAGGCTAAAGACTCAAGTACTCAAGCAAATGTTGAAAAACATAACTTACTGTTTTCAAACAGTGTTTATGATGCAGCAAATAGCAACACACTATTTAATATTAGACATATCAATGATCTTAGTAAGATTTTTTTTTAAATGTTTTCAAATACATTTTACTCAACACTTGAATTCTTTTTTGAATTATTCAAATTGGCCAAGATGAACCTTAGTTTTATGTTTTTCAGTCTTTTGTCAGTTTGTATTTTTAGTTACGGTCTCTATTTGGTATGGTAATTATTATAAGAAAGCCAAGATAGATTTTTTTGTATTCTTTTTTAGTTACAGTCTCTATTTGGGATGGTAATTCTTTTAAAAAAGCCAAAATGAATTTTTTCGAAATAGGAATGGCTGTTGTTAAAAAAGTTGTAAGTTTACTTTACTTCAGTAGTGAATATATTTAAAATATTTTAGAAAAATTTCAACTTAATGTAAAAAAGTGGTAAAAAAAAAAAAAAGTTTAAGTATAAAAATACTTGCTGCTTGACACCATCATCGGTGTTTTGTATTAAGAAAAGAAATGAAAATGATCAAACCAATCTCTACAGAAAATATGCACTCGTGAAGATGTGTGAAAAGAAAATTGCAAATGAAATTGGTTTTAACATAAAACTGCCCGCTTAAATTGAACAGCAAACCCTAACAAGTTATGGTCAGCAAACACAGACACATAAAGCTAAAGCATGTATTCCTAACAGAACTTGTTAAAATTTCCTTATTATTTGCTGGTGGCAGTGTACAAAGTGAATTTTTGGAGGGAGTTTATAAGGAAAATCACAATCATTTGGTATCATCAAGCAATCAAAATGTTTTTATCATAACTTACCACCTATAGATTAAATATATTCTAATTATTAGATAATTATTTGTGTATACAGTATGTTAATATTATTAGTTTTAAATAATATAAATAATACAATAATATAAATAGTTAATATTAATAATATTAGTTTAATATTTCAAATATAAGTATTAAATATATTCTAATTATTTTTTAAAGTAAAAATTATGTTTTTCATTTTAAGTTTTAAATTAAAAATATATTTTTCCAGGAATCTCGAAAAGATAAGCGTTCCGATTATTTAACTTTTGCTATTATATCATCATGCATTATTGGAATGTTACCATTATTTTTTAGAATTTATCAATTTCATGTTGTGAGTATTTAATTTGTTATTTAAATAAATACAATGTGTTGATACTTTATAGTTATATTTTATTATTATAGTTGTACATAGTTTAGTTGTTATAGTTGTTGTATTGTAGTTTGTATTATAGTCTATTCTTAATTTTATATACAAAATTAATTAATAATTTACAATAATTTAAAATAATTTATTTATAATATTATTTTACTTTACTTGCCAAATACATTAAATACTAATATAATTTTCTTTGAACTAAAATTTAAAGGCAAATAAAGATCGTCAACTGCTTGATACTCTGTCTCGGGTATGAGTTTTTATTTTTGTTTGCTTTTTATGTTCACAAAAAAATTATGTTTTTTTTTTAAAAACATTGTTTTCTCAAATAGTTACTTGTTTCACTGAAAACTATTGATGGGATAGTCCTTATTTGTAAGCAACTATTTGGACCAACTTGGAGGTATGACCCAAAATTTTGTTATTTAATTAGTTATTTAATTATATTTTTAGAAAGAAAAAAAATGAATTTTTTTTTTTCATTAAGTTTGTTTTTATTTTCATAGGCCTCAACTAATTGTATTTATTGCTATGCTCTCAAGACTTACTTTATCATTTTCTACATTCTTTTTACTTTGTGTTGCTGAGTCAGCATATAAAGTAGTAAGTATTGTTTGTTAGAAAAATGCTTTATAACATGTGAAAAATTTGTATTCTGATTTGTGGCTTGAATTAAGTGATCACAAATTGCAATATCCAAAAAAGGTTCTGGTCTTTAAATTTTAAATTTTTTAAAAACCATAGAACAGTTTTTATGAAAAAACTCAATAGTTGTTCAGTAAAAGTATTCATATTGATCTTGAAATGATACAAAATTTCATTAAAAAACTATATTATTACTATTATCATTAAAAATTACAATTTAAACTTTAATTTTTAAATTCACTTATAAATCATCAGATAAAGCTAGAGATATGAAGCAAATACAAAGCAAAGTAATATTAAAAATGAAACAACTGCAAATCACAACAGTCATGGAATTTTTTTTAAAGGAAATTAGTAATTTAGTGATTTTAAATGAAACAACTGTAAATCACAACAGTCTGATTTATTTAAAATCAGTAAATTCTGATTTATATAACATCAGAATTTAAATAACAATTAATAATAATTAATAATAATTAAAAAAACTGATTTTAAATAAATCGTAAATACTCTTATATCTTATTTAAATCTTGTTCAATATTTTTTTATAAATCAAATATATGAATTGTTATAAATCAAATACGTGAATTAAACACGGATATTTATATAAAATTTATGAAAGAGATGTTTAAAAAAAAATATTAAAGCCTGTTTAAACCACTTATAGTTTTTTAAAAAAAAACTATAACAATATATTTTAAAATAAATATCTTTTTATCATTATTTTTACTATCAATTAATAAATGTTTATTTTGAAAACACTTAAAGTTTTAAATAAATAATTCTTCAAAGTTTCCCCTAACAAGAATCGGATTTCATTGTTTCATACAATGCGCAAATAGTTTTTTTATTGGTGGATTTTAAAATTTCCGTGCTTATTTTTCTGACCTTAAAGGGTTTTCAAACCTCAGAGACATGTTGTGCTCATATTAAAGAGAATTATTAAAAAAAATGTTTGGGCTAAATCTTTTTGATTAAAGCAAAAGAATAAATGCATACCAAAAAAAAACTAACTTTTTTATTATAGTTGAAGCTCCCTTCTCCATTTTGTTGAAGGCCAAAAAGTCAGCTCTTTAATATGAACATATACTTTTTGGATTTAGCTCCATGTCTAGAAATTAAATCTCTTAAACACCTGTTGTCGAAATAAACGTCTATCTCATTTAAAATTTCAGTATTTTGTTAAAAACTGTTCTTAAACTAAAATATTATTTATTATGAATTTTAACAAACCTCTTTAACTTAATCTATATCAGTAGTATTGCCATAGTTACTATACACAAACTAATAAAAAAGTTATAAAAACATGCAGTTGTCTAATCAGGCAACTATCAGAAGAGCATGTGATAAAGATTTTCCTTGATTCTGCAAGAATCATACCAGAAAAAACTCATGTATTTCTAAGAATAAATATCTGCTCAACATGCTTTTGGTAACTACAGATCCTGTCATCAACTCACACAGAACTGTCAAGTTAGAAGTTTTAAATTTAGTCATCTCACCAGTAATATCACAACATCAGGTTGGCAATAAAATTATGTGTGATGATGAAGATTACTAAAAGTCTATTTTGTTGGATAGTGCTTGTTTGTACATGACTGTGCAATCATCCCATTGTTCGTGCAATCGCTTGTTTTTCATTCCATTCATATAAAACTGTTCTCAAATAATTGTGTTTGTATTTCAAATAAATCTGTAAACATAATAGTTCAATAACATGTTTAATGGAAACAGTGAGAACTTTTGACAATCTTCATATTGGGCTTTTAAGACTATTGAATCTTTTCTTTCTATCTTTAATGCTGCAATTGAAGTTAAATTTAGTTGCATTATTAAAGTTGATTTTGGTAGATGTATTGTTGATTGTAATGTAAATGTTTTGGTGGGTGTAAAGTTGATTTTGGTGGATGATTCTTCATTTCTTGCAGTAGTAACTTTTGAGTTATCAAAATGTTATATCACATTTTGTATTAATATTAATGATCTTTCTGACAATCTTATCTATAATTTATTGATTCCACTCCTCATAGAAACTCAACACAATGAGTATTCCACTCTTGATAGAAAATCAACACAATGAATATTCTGCAGTCTGCTGATCCCAAAAATGAACTTTTCTCTCATCGAGTTTGAAGTAAATAGTCTAGTAAGTTAATCAAAGTTTTGAATAGAGCTTGACATTTTGATACTTAACATTTTTTTTTTTTTTTTTATTAAGTCATATTGAAGACTTTTGATAAAGTTTGGCATGCTGATCTTCTCACTTTTATATATTGTATCTTGGAAAGTTTTTAAAATTATTTAAATATTACTTTCTACTAAATTAAGTTAATAAATAAAGTATTAAAGTCATCCTTCCCTGGCACAGTGGGCCAGTAGGTGGACAAAATTGCAAAAATTTTAGTTGTCTAATCTTGAAAACTTATTTACTTTTAGTATCTATATATATTAAGAGAAATTTATTGATAATTTATTTATATTAAATCTCTTAGTTACCAGGACTCTAAGCATTTGAATATTGAAATTGAAAAAAAAAAAAAAAAAGTAATTAATGGTGACATCAACAATATTGGGGGTATGTATTAAAATGAGATTCACAATTCTTATGAGGTTAATTTTATTGTGGTTGCTATGGATATCCTACTTTGCGTAGCATAGCAACAACATATTTTCAGTAGTTGTTAGTAATTTAATTACTAACACTAACAGTAATTTAATTACTTTTAATTTTAATTACTAACACTTGTAGTAACTTAATTACTAACAAGAATTAGTAGTCCACGCGGCATATATATTGTAACATTAAACTTTTAAATACAAAATACTTGATACAATAATTATTTAGATATGATTTTATTAAACTTAGACATTCATAATTTTCTCCAAAAAAACAATCTTAGTATTTCAAAACAAAATATTACTGAAGATATATTGAAACTTATTCAGTCAAAATTT
Organism: Hydra vulgaris; assembly: GCF_038396675.1. Lineage (NCBI taxonomy): Eukaryota > Metazoa > Cnidaria > Hydrozoa > Anthoathecata > Hydridae > Hydra > Hydra vulgaris. Next base: position 27,609,373 of record NC_088923.1, read on the forward strand.
GCTGAGTTTAAAGATGTTGATTTTAGACATACTGTTTAACGATTTGTTTATTTGTATTTAAAAAAAGTGGAAATCCGCAAACTATACTGTAAAAAATTTTGAAAAGAAGTTTGTGAACTGGCTTAATGAACATTTAATTGTCAGATAAAAAGACAATGAACTAACTGCAAGTAGAAGTGGTCAAAAACCAGTTGCATTTGATAATAGTTCTATTAAAGCTAAAAAACGGCGTGTATCTTGTTTAATTGAATCTCATTCATCAAATGAATTATTTTTTGCTGCTAATAAAAAATTTAGAGATGAATCTATTGTTATTGCTGCCAAGAACGTTTTAAATATTTCAAATACAGATAAAGCAAATATTTAGCAGACGAAGCACTGGCTTTAATAATTGATGCAAGTCTGACAAAAGCTTCCTATCAATTGATTAGAAGTGGAGAACATCTATTCTGCTTACAATGATGTCAGAGATGCAAAATTAAAATCCTGCAAATATAACAGTGGAGGACTATTCAGCTTCAGTTCCTTTAAAAGATTTAATGATTCATACTTTGCAAAGAATCTGTGCAGTTCAGGAACCTGTGCTAAGACACTTGATATTGAACAACAAAGCAATGTAAACAATGACACTCACGTGTAAGGCTGGTTTTGATGGTGCTACTGGCCAAAGCATTTATAAACAAGTTTTATCAGAACCTGACATTAACAGAGATTTAAAATGTGATGAATCATTATTTATTACTTGCCTAGTCCCATAAGATTTGCATACAAAATGGAATCCAAGAAATCTGTGATTAAAGAATATCAGTACATGAAAAGTGAGATAGAAAGCTTGGGTATAATTTTATTAGAGGTTTGCGGATCTTTTATTGAAGTGAATTGTATTATTGAACTTACAATGATTGATGGGAAGGTTCAAACACTATTATCTGAAAAAACAAACTCATACCAATTCTGTTCAGTGTGTGGTGTCTCTCCAAAAAATATGAATAGTCTTGATATCCTTAATATAGATTATACTAACAGAGTGTTCAAATATGGTCTTTCCAGTCTTCGTGCATGGATTCGATTTTTTGAGATGGTATTGCACATTGCATATAAAAAAGAAACAAGAGAGTGGCAAGCAAGATCTAAAGAACACAAAGAAAAAGCATCTGTAGGTAAACAAAAGATTCAGACTGATTTTATGAACAAAATGTGACTTGTTGATTTCCCTAAAAGTGGTAGTTCTGGAACAAGCAATGGTGGCAATACCTCAAGGCGTGCTTTTGCAGCATATAAACAAACAGCTGAAATTTTGGGTATTGATCAAAACCTTATATTCAGATTTTACATTATCTTGGTAATGCTCTCTTCAGGATATGAAATAGACTGCTTAAAATTCAAGGATTATTGTTTTGACACTGTTAGACTATATGTGTCCTTGTATCCATGGTATTACATAGCTCAATCAGTTCACAAAGTATTGATACATGGACATGACATAATTAAAAGCCTTATATTACCCATCAGACTTACGTCAGAGGAAGCTCAAGAGGCTAGAAATAAAGGCTTCAAATCTTATCGCGAAAATTTCAGCCGAAAAACATCCAGAAGAGCAACAAGTACTGATCTTATCGATAGACTCCTTGTTTCCAGTGACCCTGTTATTTCATCACTGCATAAATCAACATCACACCAAACAAATCATAAAGCATTTCCTTCAGATGTTTTACAATTACTTAAACAATCTTCAAACGATGTTATTGTTTTATAATTTTTTGATGTAATTTAAAATTGACAATGTTTTCTTGCACTATTTTTTGCTTTTATTATTCCTAAAACATTATTTACCTAAATACTCAATTGTTATTCAATATAGGTGGGTCAAAAATCCGATAAAATATTCAAATATCAATTTACCAAATTGTAACTAAGGAAAGTATCCGGCAACTAAGCAATATAAGTATCCGGCAACTAAGCAATATAAGTATCCGGCAACTAAGCAATATAAGTATCCATAGCAACTAAATTTAAAAAATTATCACTTTTGTGAGAAGTGTGATCTCATATTGGTACTCATGCCAAATTTAGTAAATATAGCACTTTTAAAATATCTGCAGATAACAAAAATAGGTTGTTGCTAAGCAAAATAAAGGTATCCATAGCAACAAAATAAAAAAATATTACCTTCATAAAAAGCGCAGACATCATATTAGTACTCATACTAATTTTAGTGAATATAGCTTTAATATTAAATTAGTTATGAATTTTGTCCAGTAAAAGTGAAATCTGGGCCACTGTGTCTGGGAACACTCCTTTATTTCCATTAACCTTTGGGAGGCCGTAAGATTTCCATGTTATTTCCATTTATGATATAATGAATTATGATTACGATAACTTTTTTTTTTACAAACCTCTAAAATTGCTCTATTTTCTAATTATATAACTATGTGATTCATTTTGACAAAATCTTTTCACTTTTTGATTGCTAAGAATATGCAGCCAATGTGACATCTCTTCTGTGGAAGTTTGGGGTTCACATCAGTTAGTGAAATTTAACCTAAACAAAGTTCAGATGTTAAATATAGTTAAAAGTTATTTTAAGATAATCTTGATGATAATACTCTTTTATTGATGATTGTAACTCTGGATTTATGGATTTTTTTTTTACCACTAACCTTTTATTAAAATTATATATATATATATATATATATATATATATATATATATATATATATATATATATATATATATATATATATATATATTGTGTGTGTGTTCTAAATGTCCCCAAAAGTTTTTAATTGGTTGTGCTTAAGGCACATTTGGGGGATTGTATTCTTTATCAATGTAATAGACCAATTTAGTGAATCTTTAGAATAATGAGAACTTGCTAAATCTGGCTAAAATAAATAGTTAAAGTCTTGATGATACTTGTAAATGATTGGAAAAAGTTGTTTTCATAAACATTCATGAATATAGATCAATTAATTAATTGCTACAGCCTTGAAAGTGCAAAACAATGGCTCAGACATACCACAGTCAGATATGGTTATCCGCATTAATAATTTTTTAGAAATTTCTTTTTTCCTGTAAAACGAACACTTTCTGGGCATGTTTTTTTGTTGTTGTTTGTTTAGTATCCAGAACTTCCAGGCACATTGTCCCCTGCAAAACAAAATTGTTTTTTGTCATCAATGACCAAAGGCAAATTTGTGCTATAGAGTTAACTAGTTTCCTGCTTCTTTTCTTTGCCTTTCTATTCTTTGTTGTTCTATAGTGTATTTTGGAGTCTTTTCACATTTTCACAATCACAATCTACTTCTACTCTTTATTTTTTATTTAAAAACTTTGGCATATATACAATTCTGGCATATATAAAATTCGCTGAATGGTCAGACACGAGCAGTGAACGCCTGAGGGAAGAAATGAAGTTCATTAGAATAAAGGAGAATTATTTTTCAAACAAAGCATATTTTGACAGTTGTCAAGACAAAAAATAAAGATTAATAGAGAAATACTTAAATTATAAATAAGACAGACAGTGCACCTAAACAGTACTAATAATAATGATAAACAATAAATTGTTTTCTAAACACTAATATTAACAAAGATATACAAAAAATATGTCACCAAACAAAAAGTAAATAAAACAAAAAATTGATTACAAAATTAAAAAGTAAGCATACAGCAATGCAAGGCCTCAGAATGGAAAAAAAACATTAATGCCAATGTGTGAACATAATTTGTGTAGTGATTAAGCAATAAACATCTCCTCCTAAGTGTCGCATCTAATAAAGGTTAGTTAACCTCTAATTTCCTGCTTCTTTTCTTTGCCTTCCTTTTCTTTGTTGTTCTATAGTGCATTTTGGAGTCTTTTCACGTTTTCTATATTTAATATTCATTTTTTTTAACTGACAACCAATTGTCAATTGATTTACACCGAATTTAAAACCTATAAAGGTTTGGTTAGGGTTAGCATCAAGGTCAGGCTTATGGTTAGGATTACGGCAAGATTTAAATATGGTTATATTACTGTAATTAATTGTTTTTGTAAATAGATGAAAATAAAAATGAAATATAATGTATAATAAATAAATAAAAATAACAAAAATAAATATAAAAAATATTTTTTTATAATAAAATAATAAATTTAAATATGTATAAATAAAAATAGAAATAAAATTAAAATTAAAAAATATATAAATTTGATAAAAATAGTATAAAAAAAAGTAAATAAATAAACATAATGGGAACAAAAAAAACATGTCCCCGAGAACGCCGACTAGGAGTGTATATATATATTTTTTTCAAATACATATATATATAATATTTATTTGAAATATATATATATAATATTTATATATTATAATATATATATAATATTTATATATTATAATATAATATATGTACATATATATATATATATATATATATATATATATATATATATATATATATATATATATATATATATATATATATATACATATATATATATATTAGGGTGCATCACAAAATAACAATTTAAAAAATTGATTTTGTCTGACACGTAACTGTGTTCTACATATCAAAAAAACAATGACTTTCAAAAATTTTAGAATAAGAAATATTTTTAAAGGTCCCCCGACACCCTTGAATATTTGACCAGTCCCTAATGATTTCAAAAAAAAAGTTTTTTAAAAGTAGGTCATGTTGGGTCTCAAATTAAGTGATATTTTATAAAAATTTTAAAAATAATCATCATTTTATTAAAAGAAATTCACATTAGATTTTACTGCAATAAATATGAAATTTTTAAAACAAAAATGAAAAAGGTGCATTCTTTGTAGTTTTATATATACATAGCAGTGAAATATAAAATGTTTTTTTTTTTTTAATTATTATTTTTGAAATTTTTTAAAAATTTTGCTTAATTTGAGACCCAACACGACCTACTTTTAAAAAAATATATATTTTATAAATATTAGGGACTGGTCAAATATTCAAGAGTGTCGGGGACCTCTAAAAATATTTCTTATTCTAAAATTTTTGAAAGTCATTGTTTTTTTGATATATAGAACACAATTAGGTGTCAGACAAAATCAATTTTTTAAATTGTTATTTTGTGATGCACCCTAATATATATATATATATATATATATATATATATATATATATATATATATATATATATATATATATATATATATATATATATATATATATATTATATATATATATATATATTTTATATATATACATATATATATTGTTTATCAAGAATTAATAGTTTTGATTAACTCCTAGTATAATTGTTTAAGTTTATAATTAAGTGTAAAATAATACTTTATTTTATTGTTTTAGGCTCTAAAAAACTTGTATTAAATTCCTTTTTTTTTATTTCTATAATTGTTTTAAATTTCCAACTTTATACAAAAATAAACTTGTATAGTTTATAATAATTTTTATAAAAATGCAGTTTTTACATTTCTCTAGTGGTAATGTTATTATAATAATATTGTTATGTGATCACACTAGACTCTTGATGCTTGAGCCATAATTTATTTAAGTTAATTGTTAAAGTTACTGATATAAATGGAAGGTCACTTTTCTAGACATAATTTCCAAATAATATAAAAATTATTTTCAGCTAATCATAATTAT